>NC_092429.1:16092629-16396796 GCF_036169615.1 Heliangelus exortis | reverse complement strand
ACCATGCACTGAGACCCGAGTGAGACGTAACCCATTCCGGGGCCGGGATGCTGCGCCTTTGCAGCCCCGAACAGCTTTCTGGAGAGACACTCAGAACTCTGTACCTCGCCTCTCGGGGTCCCCCTCGGTGGGTCGAGGGCTTCCCGGCGAAGGCCGAAGCCGCAGTTGCAGCTCCACACCAGTACCTTTTCGGGGCCGCACTCCGCTGGCCGGAGCTCCGCATCGGTCCTTGGTACCTCGGTCGGAGCCGCCCCCACCCCTAGGCAGGGACTGGGTAGCGAAGCGGCACCCCCCGGCCCGGCCCGATACCCCGACCCTGCCTCTCGCTGCCCCCAGCCTCTATCGGGCCATTGATTAGCGCTCAAAGTGCCGCTCTAATTAACTGTCTGCTAATTAACGAGCGGGCTCCCATCCGACTCCTCTGAGTGGCACCTTCGCTCATCGTTTTGATTCTGCTATTGCTGATTTACTGGGGAGGGTAGTTCCGTGGCTTTGCCCCCAGTCAAACGGGGGGGATGAGGTGGGCTCACTCAGTCTGGGGCTGCGGCGACGCGGGACTGCCCTGCATCCAACCTCGTCCTCAACAAGTGCAAGGGGACTCTCGCTGCCCTCGGCACCCGGGTAAGATACCAGTAGGAGGCGGAAGGCCTTTTGTGTACGATGGCCCCGCGCAGGGCTGATCTGGTCCCTGGGAATCTAAACCCGCCCGCGAAGGAGCAGAAGAAGCCGAGGCTGCCGGCGCTGCGGGGCCCGGCGGGAGCGAAGCGGCTGGTCCGGGAGGGCCTCGCCGCCGCTTTCCCCCAGAATATTTCTGTACAATGGAGTCGAGGATTAAAAAAACTAGGAGGAAGGAAATGAAAGGTGTTCATTCTTCAGGAACATGACTTTAAGCCCTAAATCCCGATTCCGGGACGGGAAAGTGTATTGTGAGTTAAAGGATTATGCTAGTGTAACATATTATGCCGGATCCCGCATTCCCCTAGGGATAATTAGGACATACTTTTGGTAAATTGCAAACCAAGGCAGCAGGATAAATACGGCTGCCGCGGGCTCCTTCTCTGTTGCAGGAAACCTGCCTGGGAGCTTGCAGAAATTTAAATATTTCCCTATCTTGTATTTTGTTCCTCAACTTCCCCCTTCATCTGTTCCCTTTTGCTCTCCTTGTTCCTTCAAGCGCCACGATCTGCCACGGACTTGCTGGCAGGGGTCACCCCGCCGCGCCGTCAATCCCGCTCGTACTGGGGCAGCTGGGGCCGCGCTGCCTCCGGCCCCGTCGGGGGCAGTGGGGGCGGCCGCCACCGCCGCCCAGCGGACACGGGGCGGCTCTGCACCTCCTTCAGGTTCTCCGCCTCCGCTGCCTCACTGGCCTCCGGGCACAGCCCTGGCGCCCAAAGCCCCAAGGCAAGCAGTACACCTGTCTGTCCCTCGGCTGCCCGCGGGGCAGCGAGCGGGGATGCAGGGCCGTCGAGGTGGAGCAGGGGATGCTCGGTAGCAGCGGACTACTCGCGGGCAGGGTTTGCCGTCGGAAAACTTCTTCAGAAGTGCGGTAGTGGGGCCGCGACCTGCCCGGCCGCGGAGCCCGGCGAGGATCGGTGCTCTTCAGGCTCGAAGACCCAGAAGCTCCTCGGCTCCTACAGTGAGCAAAGGCCCCAGGCTGTCGGAAGCAGATCCGAAGGCCCAGGCACTCTGGTCATCGTCACCTCTCCTGTCGGGGTGCGGCTCCTCACCCCGCACCGCTGTCCTGGGGCTGGCATGTCGGATCCAGCAGCTCGCAACGAGTTACCAGCCCGACGCGGCCTCCCGCGACCCAGGCGCTCCCCATACACTCCCCGGTCCCCGCCGTGGCTCCTAGCGGGACGGCATCCTCTGGGAACAAACCATGGTGGGAAATGAGGTGGGGACGCAACCGAGCGGGTCTGCGCAGGGCCGGAGACTCCTAATACGGGGCAGGCAGCACGAGGAGGGAACTAGAAAAGACCCTGGTGTCGTCGCTCCAGGCAGGTGGTGTGTGGGGGGCGGGATGGCCAGCTGCCCTATGCCTGAGGCATTACCTAGTACCGTCATTGAATACCAGCACCAGAAAAATCTCCTTAGAGCTCATCCTGTTCTAATCCTGCCCTACCCCCCCAGTGCTCTGTCCCGTCCCCCGCGTTTTAGGACCGTAGACTGCTGATTTCGGGAACCGTCGCATCCCGGAGCTGCTGGCGGCCAGGAGAGGAGAGACGTCGAGGTGGGCTTCATAGGGCCCTGGAAATTCATCCTAAAGCATAACTCGCAGAACTCTAAATCGTTCATTACCACCTTTATAATTACTCTGCTAATTAGGGTGACAACGGCACTTCATCAGGATTAATAAGACGTCTTGTCACTGGCACTTCCCATTACTCTGACATTAAACCAGGGAACCGTCCCGGGAATACGGGATGATTCTCTCCGGGGTATCTAATCCCGGGGAACCGGGACCCGACGGGGCGGTGGCGGGAGAGAGAGGGGGTGGGGGGCGCGGCGCCCCTCCCTCCCGCTCCCGTCCCCGCCGACGCCGCTGATTGGCTGTGGCCCGCGCTGCGTCAGCCCCCGCTCGCCCTTTCGCCAATGGGGGCGGGCAGCGGCGGCGGCAAAAGCCCGGGTTTATAATAAACGGCACGGGGGGCGGGAGGGGGGGGGGTGGGAGAGAGGACGGGGGGAACGCGACGGCCGTGACGTCACGGGGGGAGTCGCCGCCGCCGAGAGGAGCTCGGTGGGCACGGGCGGGCGCGCCGCAGTGGCCGGTGTCCGCCCCGCTCCGCGCCCGCAACTTCCCGCAACAAAGTTGGGTAGCGGCGAAGCGGCCCCGGCGGCGATGCGGTGCTCGGCGGGCTCCCCGCGTTAAGTGCCGCCCTCGTCGCCGGTGCGCGGGTTGGGGTAACCCGCTTCACCATCCTCCCGGTCCCCCCTCCCTCCTTCCCTTTCACCCCCGGTGAGACCCCCGCGGCCGTCCCCGGGGATGCGGGCGAGGCGCTAAGCGGTCCGCCATGGAGGGACCGAGCGGGTCCAGCTTCGGGATAGACACGATCCTGTCGGGCGGCAGCACCGGCAGCCCCGGAGTCATGAACGGAGACTTTCGCCCCCATGGCGACGGCCGGACGGCGGATTTTAGGAGCCAGGCCACGCCGTCGCCCTGCTCGGAGATCGACACGGTGGGGACGGCGCCTTCGTCGCCTATCTCGGTGAGCATGGAGCACCCCGAGCCTCACCTAGGGGTGGCGGAGAGCCTCCCGCCGCCGCCTCACCACCTTCACCTCGGCCCGCACCCGCCGCCGCCGCCTCCGAGTTTGCAGCCGTCGCCCCCGCAACCGCCGCCGCCCCAGTTGGGCTCGGCCAGCTCCGGCCCGAGGACTTCCACCTCTTCTTTTTTAATTAAGGACATTTTGGGCGACAGCAAACCACTAGCGGCGTGTGCACCTTACAGTACCAGCGTTCCCTCTCCTCATCACACCCCTAAGCAGGAAGGCAGCGCGGCCCCGGAGACCTTCAGGCCCAAACTCGAGCAGGAAGACGGTAAAGCCAAGCTCGACAAGCGCGACGACACACAGGGTGACATCAAATGCCACGGTGAGTACGGCCCGGCCCGGCCCCGCACCGCCTCGGCCGCTGTGAAAACCGGAGCCGCAGCGCCCGGCCGCATCGGTGAAACGAAAATCGGGGGGAAATCTGTGGTAGAAGCGCTCCTCTCTGCCGGGGCTTGTCTGCGATCCTTAACTGAGGAGTTAAGATCGATAGGAATTTTTTTTTCCTCTTCTCTGTCGGCCTTTCATTTATTTGTTTGTTTTTAAACATAATTTCCCTGTGTTTAAGGAAATAGTCGGAGCATTTTGATTGTGTTGGAAACCAGAACGTATTTATTTTTAATGGGAACGAGCATAAATTATTTTCTGGCTTTCTAAGAACCGGCAGCTCATCTGCACTTACTGCCTTAACCTTTGTCATTTTAGCTCGTTCGAGCTAAAACAAAAATAAGGAAAAAACCCCTCACTTCCCCAAGAGTCAATACCTAGTAAACGAAAAAACTTTTAATTAAAAATAAAATAATATTTAAAACAAAAATCGGCCCGCGGTAGGCAAGGGGAGGCTGCAGGGCTTTGTGCGTTTTCCAAAACAGCCGGGGTTTCCCCTGCGCCGGGATAGGAAGGCTTATTTCTCCATCTTTTATTCCTTTTAATCACGAATTTCTTGCTGATGGGGAAGTCTCGGCCTTGCTGGGCTCGTGAATGAAAATCGCGATGTGTGTGTGTGGGGGGGGGGTTGGGGGGGGGGGAAAGGGGGGGGGAAGGAAGAAAGAGTGAGAAAGGCGAGGCAGAGAGACGGGCTATTTTCCCTGTGGTACCGGTGGAGCTTCCCTCCCTCGCAGCTAACCCAGTTCAGCAGAGAGGCAATAGGACACATTTTTCTAATTTTACCCCATTTAGAAATTTTTACCAGGCTGAAGAGCAGCGAGACGGCCGGTTGTGCCGCTCATTTTGCTCTTTTAGCATTAGCATAAGAGTGCCCAAACCAGATGTACAGTCTGGTCTGGCCATTTTTGTGTGCACCAACCTCCCCAGTGGGTCAATTAGGGAGATTATTGTTCTTCCTGCGGGGAAGATCAAGGAGCACCACAAACCCGGGCCCAAGCGGAGAAGGATTGACGTATCGATTTCCCGGCGTCTTGGGCCGGGGGGAAAGGGCGAGAAAATAACGAAAGCCCTGTAGTCGGCAAGCGGAGAGTGTAAATCCCACTGTCCTGCGGACGGACTTGCCGCCACCCTCTGCCCCCCTCTCCCCCCGCCCCCCCTCCGCCGTATTTGTCTGTCTCCCCCATGCCCCAGAGGAGACCCCGGGGAAAGGGCGGCGGGGCCCCGCATCCGTAGCGGTGCGCGGGCCGAGCCGTGTCCTGCCGGCCCTCACTGTGCCTCGGCTCTCTCGCAGGGACAAAGGAGGAGGGCGACCGGGAGATCAGCAGCAGCCGGGACAGCCCACCAGTGCGGGCCAAGAAGCCACGGAAGGCGCGGACCGCTTTCTCCGACCACCAGCTCAACCAGCTGGAGCGCAGCTTCGAGCGGCAGAAGTACCTGAGCGTGCAGGACCGCATGGACCTGGCCGCCGCCCTCAACCTCACCGATACGCAGGTGAAAACCTGGTACCAGAATCGGAGGTAAGGCAGGCCCCGGCGGGGCGGCGGTCCGGGGGCTCCCGGGGAAACCCGGGATAGGCGGTGGGTATCCGCTCTTCTTCTGCCCGCGGAAGCCCGGGGCGATGCGGGGAGCACCCGGCGGCTGCCCCGCGCTATCTCCGGCAGTGGGCTGGGGGGTCTGGCCCCTGTCACCGCTGCCGTAATTTTCTGTCTCATTACATACGGTTGCAGCCACCCTAATTCTGTCGGAAACCATTAGTGTCAGCGTGCTGCGATCTAACCGTGTGCCGTGGTTATGAATTTGGCTGCAGTAGCCGTTTTCATGTGTTGGGGGGTAGAGGGGCACGGCCGGGGTGTTGCACTGTGTGAGGCCGGTGCGCCTCGTCGGGGCTCAGGTGGTGCGGGGCCGTGCCCGAAAGAGGGGGGGTCAGCCGCCGGCAGACCCCCGAGGAAGCGGGCTGGGTGCCCCGTCGCGGCTCCCTCCCTGAAGCCGTATCTTGTTCCCCCCGGCAGGACGAAGTGGAAGCGGCAGACGGCGGTGGGCCTGGAGCTGCTGGCCGAGGCCGGGAACTACTCCGCCCTGCAGAGGATGTTCCCCTCGCCCTATTTCTACCATCCCAGCCTGCTAGGCAGCATGGACAGCACGACGGCGGCCGCAGCGGCCGCGGCCATGTACAGCAGCATGTACCGGACTCCCCCCGCGCCGCACCCCCAGCTCCAGCGGCCACTGGTGCCGCGGGTGCTGATCCATGGGCTGGGGCCTGGCGGGCAGCCGGCCCTCAATCCCCTGGCCAACCCCATGCCCGGCACTCCACATCCCCGGTGAAGCGGCATCGCGGTCCCTGCAACGAGCCCTTCCCCTCCCCGTCCCCAAAAAAGCCCCAGCACCGCAGAGGAGGAAGCGAGGGGAAGCCGAGGGGCAGGAGCTTCTGCAGGCAGCCACCGGCCACCGAGGGAGGCGATCAGTCAGAGCAGGGACTCTTGAACCGTGAACCCGGAGCCGAGCCCGTAAGTGAAACGACCACACGCGGGGAAAGGCGAGCAAAGCCGCGGGGCGACCCGCCGACCTCGGCTCCTGCCAGGCAGGACTTGGAGCTCGGAGAGGGCCGGAGGGGGAGGAGGAAAGGGAGAGGGAGCCCGAGCCCGCCGGAGTGACTAATGGCTGCGGAGGACGGAGGGAATGAGAGCGCCTCGACCCCCGCCCGGCGGAGAAGACCGGGGAACGGAGAACTTTGCACTGATTTTTCTCATGACCTTTTTTTTTCTTATTGAAAAGTGGCATGCTCCCTAATGCGAACAGAATTGTACAGACCGAGTGCTGAGTGCTATATCATATTTATTATATGTCGTCCAAAAAAAAAAAAAAAAAAAAAAAGAAAAAAAAGAAAAAAAATTCACTTCTATACGTTAGTTTAAAATGAACGAACGTGATTCTCCCCTCTCCCTTTTCATGTCTTTTTTGATTCAGTAAAATAAATGCTTAGATGATAAAGTATAGATATTTTTTTTTGTGATTGAAAAATGACAGGAGAAAAAAAAGGAAAAAAAAAAAAGAAATAAACTTTATCTTTTTTTAACAAACGTGGAAATTCAAGGTAGCTAATTTGCCCCGTGGACGAGAATGCAAGAAATTCGGAGTAGAAAAGGCAAATGCCACTTTTTTTCTTTTTTATTCTAGTCTCGATTTTTAGCCGGCGCTATTTTACTCCAGCTGTATTTTAAAGGGAAAACAAATCCCCACACAGGTGTCGTTCCGCTCGCTGTTATTTTAAGCACCTGGACAGGGGAACGGCTGGTTTCCCGGGGAGGCGGCGGGCAGAGGCTGCGGACCCGGCCCCTGGGGCGGGAGCGGCGGGGCAGTACTGGGCCTGGGGACGCGGCCCCGGCAGCCGTCTGCGCACCGAGCTGGGATAGGCAGAGAAAGCTGGCGGTCGGGGTGAGTAACGGGGGAAACAGGCAGGGAGGGAAGGAGGGCAGGGAGGTCCCTGTGGACACAGAGCCCCCGAGACACGTCGACCTTTGATCTTTGTTCCTCCCTCCCCTGGCAGACCACTTCCCTCCCCAGCATCTCTCAGCCCCATGCCGGCTCGGGCCGCCCGGCCGCCGGGTCCCGCGGGGGCAGAGGGTACCGGAGAGGGGGCGCGGGTTGCGGCTTGTGGGCCGTGACCTTCCACTGGGCTCCGGGGACGGCTTTGGCCCCAGCCTTTAGAGGCGAACAGCCCCTGCGAAATTAGAAAGTTATACAGCAATTACCTATAAAACATTCATAAAGTCCAATATTATCTTCTCCTCTGAGGGTTTGAGGGGTTTGGCTTTCTTTTTTTTCCTCTTTCTTTTCTCTCTCTCTCTTTTTTTTTTTTTTTTCCTTCTCTCGTGCAGTTCCTTTCTTTCGAGAGAGAAGGAAAAAAAAAGAAAAAAAAAAAAAAGAAAAGAGAAGCCTCCAGGCACGTTTACTTGGGCTTTGCTAATTAGCGAGAGGCTTGCCGATTTCTCTGCTAATAAATTCACTTTAAAACCATATTGACCTCTGCCTTGATCTAACAAAAGGGGAGCGGGTCGGGAACGCCCACCTCTTTTTCTTCCCGTATTACTGTGGTCACTGGCTGCTCCCCCATGCCTACGCTGCGGGCCCCAAAGTACCCCCGTCAGGAGTGACCAGGCAGAGGGGCCCCGAGTAACCGGGGCAGCCCGCCTGGCCGATGAGGTTTTTCTGGGAAATGTATCCTATCCGGACTGGGAAGGAGGTAGGATTTTGGGGCTAGGTTAGGGCCCTTTTCTCAGATTAAGAAACGAATTCTGTTTTCTCCTGAAAGGAGGCGAACCAGCTGGAAAAGATGGTCCCAGCTCGTTGTCCTTCTCGACAGCTAAATCTGGGCTCTGTTTTGTCTGCACAAAGTAGATGAAAAGTAGTGAGAATAAGCAAGGGAAAGTTCATGCGAAATAGACGATTAGTTAACCGTAACTCCCCCCTCGGGCCCAGCCGGCCACAGGGGCTGGGGTCTCCCTGTGCTTTGGGAACGGCGGTGGGAGGAGAGCGAGCAAGGAGAGGGAACCGCGGCCGGGCTGAAGGCTGCCGATGCCGTGTCGGACGGTGCCTAAAGCAGGCGCTGCTCGGGGGAGAGGAACGGCTACTTCCCTTGAAGTGTATTTCCAGACCCAAGCGGAGAACGTGTGTGAGCTGGGAGGAGGTTTGGAGTAAAAATCACTCCCACTCACTCCCCCTTTACTAATCTGGGAAGCGGGCTGGAAATGTAAACCCTCCTTTATTTGTCCCGCTCCCCGTTTGCACCGGGAAGGACCCGACCCGCGGACAGGGTGCCTCTGAGGGGTCATCCTTTCAACTCTGCAGGAAAGGACTCTGTTCCTTGTTTTTTTTTTTAAAAAAACCCGACCAAACAAACAAACCCAAAGAGCCCAGCACATGGGCATGCATTTCAGCACGCTGCAGCAGGAAAAAGAGTCAGGGGCCGGGCCGGGCCGGGCCGGGCCGGGCTCCGCGGGGTAGCCTCCCCACTGTCTTGCAAGGCGCAGGACTGGGCACTGCTCGCGTTCCGGGGGCTGCCGTGCCTTGCCTTCCCTTCCCTTCCCTGCCCTCCTAGTTTTGTCCCTTTTACTCTCCAGACAGCTGCTTTCGCCGCCGCCCCAGACTTGCTGCCGACCTGCTGAATTCCTGCAGTCCCGGCACCCCTATCGCTAGGGCCAGAACTTGCTCTCGTCCCTGGAAGTGGATGTGAACCAACATACGAACCTATCTGTTGGGAGAGCAATGGAATCTCCCAGCCTTAAACTGCTGGAAGTACCGGTACCTGCCGGAAAAGACCCGTCTGATGATACGCTGAGCGTGGAAGCGACCTGGGAGGCTGTAAAAAAGCGGTGTGTAAGCGAGGAGCGGCGGTAGCATCGGGGTATCGGGGGGTGTCTGCTCCGTCATTGCGCCAGCCCCGTCCCGCACACAGCGGGGCGGCTCCGGCTCCTCCGGCCGCAAAGTCCGGGAGCTCCGACCCGCGCCCAGCACCACGGACAGCTCTGGGCGTGCGGTCTGCCCGGCCCCCCGCCCCGCCCCGGAGGGACCGGCCCGGGCGGGGCGGCTCAGCCCCAGGGCTCCGGGAGCCGGGACTTGCCGGGGCAGCAAGGGGAAAACTTGGCGGGCTTTGTCCCCGGCGCTTGCCGGCAGGCGGTGATGAAGATGGAGGAGGCTCAGACAGGCTACCGCTGCCTTGGCACCTCCACCATCCACCGCTTGGGAGAATGTCCCTATCCTGGGCTAGGCCTTTCGATGTGACAGAACGGAGAGCGGGGCTGCCTCCCGAGGGCTTTGTCCTGGGTGTTTGAGAGTTACCCCCGTTCCAGGCGGCGGGGCCCAAAGCCGGACAGGGTTATTGCGTTCCTGCCCGTGTCGCTCCGGATTGATTGCGGCGCGGAAGGAACACAGGAGCTCTTTTAGTACCTCCTTCCCCCGTCCCTTTTTAGTTTGTCTCTGCTGGACCCTGCATGTGTGTTTTGCAGGTGGCCATGACACGGGAGGCTCCTTCGGGGAACCCCTTACTTGGCTCAGGCAGGTTTTGGCGATTCGTTGCGGCCCCCAGTTCCTGTCTGAGCCCTTCCGGCAACAGACCCGCGGGTAGGAGGTTACTTGCGGGATGTTGCAGGATCATGTTTAATTACGCCCCCATCCCAGAGGATTAGCTTGGTCCTCACTAGAGAGGGAAGTGAGAAGAGAGACTTCGGTGTTCTGGGACTTAGAGATGAGCACTGCTGCGCCGCTCCGAGGGTGCCTGCCCTGGCACCGGGGTGCCAGCTGGGTGATCTGGGACCTGAATTCTCTCTCCCAGCCGGTCAAGAAAGTCCAGCTCAACTGCTGCTGGGAACCAGCGAGCAGCATCGAGCGAAGTTCTCAGTCGCTCCGGTTGCCCTGGTCGTGTTTACAGGGGCCAACGGAGCCCACGTGTAACGCCGTGTTAACGCTCTGGCTCTGCCTATTGCTCCTGCAGCTTTTGCTGTTTCTCGTGCAGGTGGGTTTTAAACCTTTGTTATTTTCTTACTTTCCAGAGTTTATCTTCCTCCAAATTCACAGGATGCTTTTGTGCGAACGCACAGTGAAACTCGCCCTCAATCCTTATTGCAGCCCACTAGAAAAACTCGGCTCCATCACAGGGCGTGGAGTGAGTTCAGCCAGTCTGAGCTCAACTCTGGAAAGGGTACTCCATAATGTCAGAGATATCGCCAGCCCAGAGGTGACGGCGGCGGGCAGCAAATAACCGTTTCCGCCTGAAATTACACAGCTTTCCCCTCTCTCTGTTCCGTCCTGCTTCTTAGCCCACGTCTCCTCCCGGTGACACCACCGTGTTTCCTCCTTGCCGCTTTAACGTGGAACCCCGTTTGCGAGGAAGGGGAGACACAGCAAACCTGACCTGCCGGGACGGCCCTTGTCCCGCGGGAGGAGCCGCCTGCTCCCCCTCGGGGGCAGCATCGAAATGACCCTCATGGTCCCTGGCGACGGGCAGCTGATGAGGCTGGAAATTCCCGGGGGCGGCCGGGCAGCCCCCAAAGGCGCCGATCTCATGGCCCCCCGTTTTGAGCAAAAGCCCCTGAATTTTGTTTCTCCCTTCGGCTGCCGATGCCGTCGAAGGCGCCTTGGGGCAGCCGGAGCCAGTGCCTGTCCCTGTTTTTTTTTCCGTCCGGAGAGGAGGTCCGGCGGTGCGGCCGTCGCATCACAACTCCGTTTCCATATTCATATGCCCTATTTTTCACAAGCCGCTTCTATTAATGGAAGCGCACAGGCGCCGGTCCTCAAAATTAGCGGATTTCAAAGGAACCCAAGTGAGGCACTTCGCGCCGCCAGCGAGGGATACGGGGGGGGGGGGGAGGGGGAGGGAAGACGAGACGCCCTGGGGGTCCCCCGCCACCGCCGCAACCGCTCCAGGCTTCGCGCCTTCCCCCTCCCGTCCTGGGCCGTGCCCCGCGGGACCGGTGTTCCGGCGGCGGGGGGTGGGCGGCAGCCCCGCTCCCCTCCTTCCCTGCCCGGGCACGCAGGAGTTGTCCGAGGCTGTCGCGTTCCCTTGTCTCTGGGAGCCCATGTAGGGCGCTTTAATTGACACATTTTCAAACGGAGGTAATGGTGGGGATGTCTTAGTAATTACCTTAATGAGATAACACCTTTCCTTCCCTCAACCTACTCATTATCACGCTTCTTGTTCAAATTCCAACTACAAAGAGCTATACTTGTAAAAAAAAGAAAAAAAAAAAAAAAGAGGGAGGGGCGAGAGCTCTGAAATTTGTTAGTGGTCTCATCTCTTTAAAACACGTTATGTGGCTCTTTAGTGTACCAAGCAATAACTGTACCCAGTTCCTGGAAAGGTTGGCTAGAAGTAAACTAAACATCTGGGGTACCCCTTAATTATTCTTGGTTGGCTTCTTTAGCTTGACCTGTAGGGATGTAAGGGTGTCAAAGTGATGAATTTTAAGATGTTGGGCTGTGAAGACGTGCAGCTGCAAGACTGATGGATTTAGGAAGGGAATGGTAACAAGGTTAGCTGCATGTGAAGTGTGAATTGAGATTTTTGCAAAGAGACTGTGATTGCAGATGGGCATAATGTTGTACCCTTGCATGAAATCTTGCTATTATTGTATAATGGTCAGACAGAGTGTGAAATGACTTATTACTTTACTTTTATTCTTTAATGAAGTTGGGTAGGGAAGGAGAACTGCTAGGAAATCGATAGTGGTGGTGCACAGAAACGATATGACAGGTGCTGAGACATTAAGTATTTCTTTAGGTTTTTGTTCCCCTGAACCCCGAATTTTCTGCTATTTCACAATAGCAGAGAAGATGTGCAGACTGTGAGCAATGTTTTCTTTGTCATCCTCACTTTCTGCAGTATATGTGAAGCGGGCATTTCTGTGTGGCAGTGCAGCATACACATGTTCTATGTAAAATATCAGATGGAAATACTTAGATCCAGGTGGTACACATATGGTTTCTAGATAATTTTTCAGCTGTTCAATGGGTATCTAGACCTTGGTGCATGTGTGCAGTAGTATGTGCACTGCTATGACCCTATGTAAATTCAAGTGGCCTTTTCTCCAGCTTGATGTGAAAATATCTCTAGCTTCCTTCCATACCAAGCACAGGTGTCCACGTGGGCAGTATCATTCTAAAAGCATGCAGGATGACATCTGCCTCTGCCTCTTGCACAGCAGCGTGAGGGCCTGTTCAGGCACCTAGAGTGGGTGGGCAGCTTTGCCAACATTTTACCACTTGTTTCACATGTGGCCAGGGTAAACCACCAGTTACCAGAATTCGTGATTCAACTGTGCAGATTCAGAGGCATTGGTGTCTCTGAGTATGCAGTGAGGAAAAGGAACTGGGGCTGCTCCCTCAGGATATTGTCCTAAAGAACAGGATTTCCCAGGTGACTAACCTCAGGACACCACTGCTGGGAACTGTCTGACAAATCCTGGACTTAGTGAGTTGTCTCTCTTTCAGAAAGCAGCTTCATCTCCCTATTTAAATACACACAGTAGAAGCACAGCTCCTGGTATACCTTCCCCTATGGAAGGATACAGCTGATGGCTTAGAAAGCTTTCTGAGCTGGCACCTTTCCTGCAGTGCCCTCTGCAGACTTTGTCCCTAGAGTGAGCAAAACCTTTTATTGAGAGCCCATCTGTGAGGTTTTGTCCTATATTTTCTGTGGAGTCTGTCACTGTTACTTTTTAATCTGAGGTCAAGAAGAACAAGTAATGTGAAGCAAACTTGGGAATAATTGCCTACCTGTTCTGCATTAGCATACAGGATAATAATGATGGAAGGATTGTGTGAAACACAGAACACATCTGGGGCTTCCTCTTTGTCCATACTGTAGTCCTTCAGATTTGCTTTTGCTATGCCTATCACACTGTCTGAACAAGAACAGCATTCTGGGCTTGAACCCCATTTCCATCGAGTAACACCCTGTTGTACAGATCTCTCTCTTCTCTGGGAGATGAAAAGGCCTCTGCAGTACACACAGTATTCCTTTTAAAGTCTAATACTCACCCGATGCAACACTGCCCATGTCAGTGCTAAAAATGCACTGAGCAGCATAGGAGGTCCCTCACATCACAAAAGGGCACAGAGTAACTCTCTGATAGGTTTATTGACTGATAGACTAGCAGTCATGCTGTAGCTTTACATACTTTTTTTTTCATTGTGTGGAGGTGAGAGAAGAAAAATTCCTGAAAGTTTTCAGGGCTACTCCATAAAAGTGGTGTTTGATGGAATGCCATGGCAGACACTCTGCAGCCTCAGCACTGCACTGCATGAAAAGTGTGCATCATCCCTTGGACTGGTTCTCTAAAGCAGGACGGAGCAATTGGGAAATGAAGGCTGTCAAAAAAGCCTGTTTTGGGGATTTGTAGCTAGTAACTTGGCTGGATCCTCAGTTCAAGTACTGTTGCTGTCCATACATTAAAACAATATAGGTATTTTGCTTTAGAAGTTGTGAAATAAGGCTGGATTAATATTTCATCAGAAGCATAGAGCAGTTTATTGGAAAAAAGCAGCTAAGCATGCACTTGCAATGGAGGCCCTTATAGGCACTGACAGCTCCAAGCCATACTACTTCACATAAGCTTAATAAATCAGTGAGGTTTACTGCATAAACCAGAGAGATGTAAGGTAAGCATGCTGGCAACTTTTTATTTATTTCACTCTAGCAGTCTTTTTTTTTTTTTTTCCTGCCTTTTCCTCCTTTCTTTCTCGCTTCACCTCACTCTGTTTTGCCAAACACTCAGCAGCATGCCCTGGGAAGACTGATCAGCTTTTCAGGTGGTGGCCATGGGCATCCCACCTTAACCTGTCCTGGCATGCTGGTGTGTGGCTTGAGCAATGCAGCACAAAATGTTTCCTGCGAAGCTGTGTCTCTTCCATGGAAACTGAACTCATTACAGTACAGTATTCTAAAACATGGTTTTAGACCTCTCCAGTCTTGGGTGTTGTATCCCAAATCTATTCCAGAGCATGGACACCCCAATTAGCACTTACAATGAACTGTTGATATTTCTCTGGGCCAGCCCAACAGGCATAGTTAGATGGGATATCTAACACAAAATCTTTTTTTTTTTTCCCAGCAGAGGGTACACTGCAAGATGAAAGCAGCATCTACTGCAACAGACTTGGCCAGAATTGGCTCTTAGGTGTAGAGTTGCTACTGCAGTGTAACTCAGGTATTTGCTGCCCATGCCCTGCCTGGCTGTCAGCAGAGTCTGACCTGCTGGGATGAGTTCTAGGGCTAAATCTTTGGGATGGGGTGCACTGTGAACCTGTCTTACACTGCACAGACCCAGGAAAGCTGGTGTATAGTATTCGATAGGAACCTTTCTGTTAGGAGATGCAGTGTGTATGGGAAGACTTGCTCAGTGTAAGATCTCCTCATGTTTGAAATGTCAGATGGTGACAGGAGAGGCCAGTCTTGCCATAGCTTCAACCCCCCATCCCACTACACACCAGTGGAAAGTTGATCTGGCTGGGTTAAGGACTGGACAACGATTTAGAGACCAAACACCATTCTCAGCAGCAGCTGGCAGAATAGCACTGGTAGGACAGTGTTACCATGAACCCCATACCAGCAAGCCAAAAAGCCTATGGAAAAATACATGAGACAGTAAACAGGAAGGATCTCTGCTGCAGTGCAGCAGGCTGTCCTCTGACACTGCTCGTTACAGCACCACATGGAAAACGTAAGTGTATGTAGTGAGTACTCCTACCTAGAAAGTTCTGTTTGTTGTGGATTTGCTACCATTTCTTGCCTACTTTCATGAATTGCAAACTGAAACTTGGAAAGAACTTGGCAGAATGAAGAGGACATAAAAATGATAATTTTTCATGTAATAGAGATCACATAGAGATTTCCTTTGTAGTTCACAGCATTTCCGTTCCAAGATGCTTGGAGAATTAAAGCATACAAATAGAGAAAATCTGCAAGGTGTTGTCAGGTATTATTTATGTATTATTATTTTTGTTGGAAAAGACATGTAAATATAAAGAATTAGAAAACATAGCTACTAAAATAAATTATAATGGAACTCACAATAAATCTAACACCAGAATAAAAGTATAATGAGAACACATTTTCTTCAGCATAAATACAAACCCTGTCTGCATGCTAAAGCCCTATTAATTGGATAGTTACTACAGGAATAAATCTTTAAATGTGTAAAAAAATCTTTCTGCTCTGTGATGAAATATAAATATCACCAAATTTATTACAGAAAAAATTCTGCTAAACGACTACTTCTCTTACATACTAATTTATGCTTATGCTACATCTGAAAGAACTCACCCTGACATGAATATCAGCTAAACGAAGGAAGCTGTAAAAGGAAAAGATTTAACGTGCATCATGAAGAGTTGCTTGTATCAGGCACGGCAGGTTTCAATGAAGTTTTATCTTATAAAAGAGAGGAAAGGTGATAGTCTCTTAAGAGACATAATACTTATCCCATGAGTGATATAATAGTTCATAATTCACCAGAGAACAAGGCTCAAGTGAGTCATATATATTTTATGGCACAATTGGGATTAATACTGTACTTCAGAGAGGCATGCATAACCTAGTCTATTTATATGGAGACATGGTTTGAAATTCACCCTCTTCTTGAATTCTCTTCTCCTACTCTTTGGCACCAACCTACAAGAGAGAGACTTGAAAAACAAGAGTGAGGACATCAGGTAGAAAAAGATAGGGGGATGAGGTACTACTACTGCATTGTAGTTTCCCAGGAGTTTCCCTGGTGCTGGAACAACTGGAAATGCTGATTTTCTAGTGACAGATACCCAGGGCCCAAGAAGAAGGGGTTAGTCCTGAGAGGGTGCACTGCAGGGTTATTTTCTATTGGCTGATCTTGGCACTTTTGTGGGAATGGAGGAGATGTTTGCTTCTGCCTCTGCTTATAGCCACAGTGGTGGAATTCAGTTGTCCCAAGTTCCTTTTGTGATGCTGCTGAGTTGCCACTCTCTTTAGCAGGACATGTTGGGTTAAGGTGCAGGGAAAGGAGGGCATCCCGGGGTGATCACCTTCCTCTTGCCTGTCATGAAACAGGAGACTTTGGGGTATCTACTCCTTTTCTATACCCCACAAATAGTGGGAGAGCTGGATGAGAGGATTCAGCCTCATCCACTGCCTTCTCCTCCATTTTCCACCCCCCCATCTTCTTCATGTAATAGAGAGCTTAAGATTGAGCTCAGTATCCTCAGTACTGCATTATAAAATCCTTTTGTTCTGTCGAGGTGATAGCAGAAGCTGGAATACCTGGGCAGAAGGTGTTGCCTGCCTTGTTACGAAGACCTCAGTGAAGTGCAGCTCCTGCTTCCCACCACCTCCAGGGAGGTACATGGGCACCCAAAAAGCACCATTACAGGTCTTCCCTTGTGTTCGAGTCAGGCAGCTGGCACAGATATACAGGTTGGAAAGATGGATAGTTAAATCTGCTGCTTTTTCATGTGGGCTCAAAAGATCTCATTGCCCCCTTTACTGCTCTCAGTTTTACATAAAATAACTGACTCAACCATGCAAGTATTGGCATCTTTCAGGCATGTCTTTCTTTGCTAGCTCTCCTGGCAAAGTGCAGGGAGTTTGTGAGCTTTTTTAAACTAGCCTGGAGGGGCTGGTACACTGGAATTTGAATCTCTGGTGAAAAGCTCACAGTAGCTCTTAAAAGGAACTTTAAAAATATTTCCTTCTTGATCCTGCACACAAATAATGGTAAATCATATTTTGAAAGGCTACCTTTGTTTGAGCCACCAGTATTGGAGCGGTATCTTTTGTCATAAACAACTACTATATGTATAATAATGATATGCCTAAATGATACATAACCACCATTTTCAGAGTACTCTTAGCAGAAAGCACTTTATACCACATGGTTGTTTTATTGAGCACATTACTTGTGATTGTTACAAACCCTTGCCAATGAATGACAAATTTACATACACATCATGTCAGCCGGCAATATTTTGCAGCCTTAATTGCTTTAGCTTCAGGCATTCTGTGTCAAAATAGAGTGTTTTACGTCCTGCAAGTTGCTCTGTTTCTTTGCAACAGTTAAATTATTCCGTAATTTGCCTGTTTTCCTTCTAATGCATTGTCCATTAAGTCATTTAATAATTTATGGTATAAAATGTATGATGCAACCTTAAACAGCGTTTAAAACTATCTTGAGGTGTTCCAGCCCTTGTGGCAGAAAGGATGAAATCGTAAAATGAGTTTGTTAAAAACATTTTTCTAATAGCTTTTTGCTGGCCATAAGGACACTGCTATCTGTAGTCATCTGGCTGAACCTGGCTGGTGAAGTCCGAGGTCGGAATTCCTGAGCAGAGCAGTGGCACAGGGAGGAAGTGCAGGGGCCGGGCTGTCTGCAGCCCCTGCTGGGGCAGGAGCCAACTTTGGACCCGATGCTGTAAATGTTTCTATATGCTCACCATCACTTACTCTTGTGGATACCCTTTAACTGTGGAACAGCCCCCGTGACAGCAGTGTGTGAGAAAGTCTACAGGACTAGGTTTTCATGCCTTGCAGAAGGCCTTTCATGTTTGCCACCAAGCTCCCAGTGAGAAGAGAGAAAAACAGGAGCTGTAATTAAACCTGAAATACCAAAGCACTCTCTAGCCATCCACTTCTGCCCTTTCACAGCTCTGATTTGCTGTGTGATTATTTGTGCAGTCTATGAGGTCTTCATGCTAGAATAAAAATCAGTGTCCAAACAAAAATAATATGAATGCAGAGTATTCTGCTCCTCGAGTCTGGTCCAAAAATGGTTGTCCTCTTCAGTGCCTGGGTGGCCAACAATCTCCTTTTGGGTTAGTTCCTTTTAAAAAACCTCTGAGGACAGGCAGCTCAGAGCAATTTCAGTGTTTCATTTTGTGTGTCAGGGATGGAGAAGCTGGAAGTGATTTCCATGTGCATAACTAGGAAGGCTTACAGACTGAAGGCAGTTTAACTAAATACTTAAGTTTTATTGCAGAAAAGGAAAGTCTCTTGGGGCACTGAGAGGACAAGAATGTCTGGTGTCCAGACACTGAGGAGAGCTAATGAAGACCTACACATATTTGGTTCTGCAGTGAGTGGTGCAGATACATCTTCTCTTTGGTTGAGGAGCAGTTATGATCCTTTTCACTGTGCCCTTTCAGGGATGCAACTCACCCCGACAAAGCAGTTCTTTAGGTACCTGAAGGCATCTTGTGGTGTTCTTGCTGTAAGCACAGCTTAAAAACCTCAAGAGTTACAAGGCTTTGCAACAGCCATGCTTGCACTGGCTCCAACCTTTGCCAGGAGTAACTGTGAAGGGAGGGGGCTGAGTTCAGAGAAAAGGGGTTGGTGTATGTGGCTTGCGAGGGGTCCCCCCCTGGGCTGTGGGCAGTTCCCAGATGACTGCTCACTTGTGGCTTTGGTGGTGGCTGCATTTCATACCTGTGTTAAAAAGCAAAGACAGTGATGGGGGAGTGAATAAGCAGAGCTGCTGCCTTCCATTAAGTACCAAACGTCTGTCTCACGCCTCCATCTCTGCTTCTGCAGTTATTGTCCTGTTGGGAAGCAGATTCACATTCTTGTGAGGAATCATGAGTGCTGAGTGACAAGCAATGATCAGCAGGTAAAGAAATATGCTATTTGCAGTATTCAGGGCTGTTTTTTCTGGACTGACTTACATAGGGCTGGAAGACAGTGTAAGCAGGAGCCAAATGTTCTGTGGAGAGAATTTGAGATCCCTGGTTTGTCTCTACATGTTGAATGGAAACTGGATGAACATTACATTTTCACCTAGCCATTGTGCATTATTTCTAGTGGTTTAGTACTGGTAATGCCTCAGCTAGAGACTGTTTTGTGTTGGCTTCTGCTTTCTATGATCTGTGGTGCCGAAAGGGTGTCTCAGAGCAAGAGCTGCCCGGTGCTCTCTTGCTGTCTTTGGACCATGCAGCTTCTGTAGGTTTTCATCTCTGGGCCCTGACAAATATCTCTGCTTCTGCTTATTCCTGCAAGAGCTAGACATGATTTGGTAGCTTATTCAACTTAGAAACTTCCCCAAGGCCAGGAAAATATGGAGCCACATAGGTATAAACTTGGCTGAACAATTCCTAATGAGAAATCCCTGACGGGCAGTGCTTCATAGAAAGCATTTTGCACAATTAGGGCTGCACACCCTGTGTGCTAAGGGAGTGGAAGGAGAAATTTGCTGATTTGCCAGTGAGGCTCTCGATTCCAGTTTTCACGTTTAGGTTTCTGTCTTTCCCACCCCTGAAGTTCCCAATTTGGCTTGAATACATTTTGAATTATAACAAATATCCTGATACTCACACCCCATGAATGAGGGCAGGAGGCAGGGGGCAACTCCTGGCTATGTTCCTATACCAAATTTAATTTTTCATTGATAATTAGACTCTCAAAGCCACCTGATATTTTTGACCAGCAGGAAACAAAGGCCCACTGATTGACTCCAGGGATAGATGCAAGCAGCCCCCACTGTGCTCACACAGCAGCTTCACAAAGACTCAAAACAAGAGCTGTGGCAAATTGGCTCATCCTGCAAGTTTTGACTGGCCCATTGTGTACAAGTAGTAAATTGAGAGCTGATATTTCTGAGAATTATTTATTAGTGAAGCCTGGTGTCTCACTCCCCTCATAGTTATCCTTTGCAAACAGCTTTTTACCAGTTTGGATGAGCAATCTACAGCACTTCATTATTTTTCTTTTATTCAGGTAATTATTAAAAGACAGCGGAGCTCTGTTCAGACTGGCAGTGGACTGCATCTGTACCCAGCTGGGCTGCTGTCTTAACAGTTAGGCACACACACATAAGTGTTTAATTGTATAAAAAAGATAATGGAATGCATTTGCAGGAATTTATTGCAATGCAAACAATAAAAGATTATTATTTTGAGATTAATTTCTGATGCCTTTTGTGTTGTTAAGATTCTAAATAAAGGTGTCATGGTGACAGGTTCTAGTGGAGTGACCAGTTGTAAGCATTTAGTACAAAAAAGGTGTGAAAATACTAGGCTGAGACCAGTTAGCATAAATCAGTGTTATACATGCTGAGACCTGCAACATTAAACCAAATCTGAGTAAGTCATGGGGGGAGACTTATAACTCTTATTGTTTGATTTTTTTTTTCTTTAAAAAAACCCCAAACCCAACAGGATGATGTACACAAAGATAAAATGATGGCTGTTTCATTAACTGTATTTTCCCCTGCAGCACTTGCTTAGGGAAGTTAAAAACGGAGTGCCACATGCGGTCACATGAAATATGAAAAAAAAATGTTCTTGCCCACATTATGGCATTTGTGCCTGAAAAGTAAAAAAATCTTTCACAGCAAGATTCTCTAAACAGCAAATAATACCTGTATTTATGAGGCTGTGCTTTGCTGGAAACAGGTTTATTTTGGGGTGTGGGGTGAGAAGATGCTTCTCGTGGGGTACATTCTGGACATAGTCATAGAGATGGGAAGGTCACTGCTATTGACAAACCTCTTGCAGAACATGGCTGCTTCCTTCACCAAGGGAAATCTCAGCTGTGGAGTAATGAGGTATTCAGAAGGTCTTCCTTGGGCAGGAGATGCTGTTTGAGATTTCCCCCTTGTGTTTATTTAAGATGGGTGTGGAAGATGGGGATAAATCAGGAAGCAGATGACCTACAGAGCAATCTCCTACTAATCTCAGGAGAAGAGAGGTAGTGGGCAAATGTGCAGGCCAGACAGAGGCTGTGAAAGCAATGTCCACCCAAGTGTGGTACTCCTAGCTTAACCCATCAATGTTCTTGGAAGTCAAGCAGATCTAACTCCTTCTCCAGGGTCCTTGGGATGTGAAAGCCCCTTCAGAGAGGAGGAAGAAATCCCCTGCTGGCCACCTTTCCATATGCTGGCCTGTGTAGAGTGCTGCTGATGTGAGGAGGCAGAGCTGGGGCCCCACTGGCACATCCCAGAGCCTGCAGTGGTGCAGACAACTCCTGTGCTTGCCCTGGCACAGAGCTCAGCATGCACCTCACTGTGCTTCATGTGTCAGAGGGGACTGGAGATTTGGAGTGACATTGTCACTTGGTTCATTGAGAAGTTGTGGCTTCTAATGAAAAGCATCCCCAAACTGGGGTCTGCAGCTTCAATTTGTGGAAATATTTATCTTTCAGGCTGCCACATTTGCAACATTTCACCTGCAGTTTTTTCCTCTAATATCACCAGGGAACTGAAATAAACCCTTACCGGGTCACTTTGGAGCTTGTAAGAGTCACAGACTGGAAAATACACTCTGGGGCTGGGGTGACCAAACTGGGGACCAGCTAGCAAGTTCTGGCCTTCAGGGTGATGGAAGTGAATGCTCACCACAGGCATGTTGCTGCTCTTCTGCAACCAGAAGGTAAATTTAGGCTGTCCTTATGGGGCCTTGTGCAGTGCTTGCACTGAGATGACTGTGTGACACATGACAGTGAGACCACACAGGTATTGTGACTGCTGTCCCCCAGCAGCATGGTTTTATCCTTTCAGCGTTGGACAAAACAACACAATTACAGGAACCAGGGCTGGCTGTCTTTGATGATGAGAAATTCTTTTGCAGCCTTGATTTTGAATACATTTGAACATGTTGCCTACAAGTTGTAGACAGAAATGAGCTGTGCATTTAACTGGAGCGGTTGTGTATTCTGTTGGTGTCACTCAAGTAAAGTGAAGCTTGGTGAGCAATAAGCATATCTGTTTACATAGTGAAAAAGAAGTACCTCATCCTGTTAGAGTTTTTCCAGTCTCATGACCAGGTAGCCAAGAAGGCCAATGGCATCCTGGCCTGGATCAGGAACAGCATGTCCAGCAGGTCCAGGGAAGTGATTCTGCCCCTGTGCTCAGCGCTGGTGAGGCCACACCTCAAGTCCTGTGTCCAGTTCTGGGCCCCTCATTTCAGGAAGGATATTGAGGTCCTAGAGCAGGTCCAAAGGAGGGCAACCAGGCTGGTGAAGGGACTCGAGCACAGATCCTATGAGGAGAGGCTGAGGGAGCTGGGGCTGTTCAGCCTGGAGAAGAGGAGGCTCAGAGGAGACCTCATCACTCTCTACAACTCCCTGAAAGGAGGTTGTAGCCAGGTGGGGGTTGGTCTCTTTTCCCAGGCAACTCTCAGCAAGACAAGAGGGCACAAAAGGTCTCAAGTTGTGCCGGGGGAGGTTTAGGTTGGACATTAGAAAGAATTTCTTTACTGAGAGGGTGATCAAGCATTGGAATGGGCTGCCCTGGGAAGTAGTGGATTCTCCATCCCTGGAGATACTTAAAAAGAGACTGGATGTGGCACTCAGTGCCATGGTCTGGTAACTGCAGCGGGAGTGGATCAAGGGTTGGACTTGATGATCTCTGAGGTCCCTTCCAACCCAGCCGATTCTATGATTTGCTTGTGCTGAGGTTAGGCCAGACCTTGGGCAAGATGAAGTGTTCTCAGTCCCTGGAAGGGCTCAGCTCCCTGCCAAGGGCAGCCATCCTGCAGTGCAAGGAGAGCCAGCTCTGCCTTTCCCCAGCATCCCCACAGGGCCCTGGCTGTGACCCACCACTGGGGATCATCTCCCACAGGCACTGCTCAGGAGACCCACTGGTAGCAAAGCCTTGCTGCGGCTGTGGGGCCCTCTGAGACCTTAGGAACTTGATCTAGTACTCACAGTTTGTGTTTTTAATACAGCCAGTCACCAGTTTGTTGGTTCTATAAAAACAATGGCCAAATTATTCCCACCATCTGAATTCCCATGGGATGGATTTGGCTGCACACCTGAGGTACACCTGGATTTAACTTGCGCTGGGCACTGCTGTGGTCCTCCTCCAGGACAAGGAAAGGTGCATCCATAGTCTTTCACCCAGACTGGCCTGTTTTTATGGTAAAGGAAGGAATTAGGTCTACACATGGCTTAAGACCAGTTCAAAGTAACCGTGCAGGGATTAATTCTTTGAGGACAATTAGTGGCAAAGTACACAGGGCATATGGGAAACACTATGCCATTTGCTGAATGTATTCAACCTTCTTGAAGTGGAAAACTGCCCTGGTTTGACAGTGCAAAGAAATAACCTAAAAATGGGAGGACAGTTGTGGTCCAGTTGTCAAAGACACTTGAAATTAACGTTGAACATTTGAGTTAGAGTGAGGTGAAATATTTCAAGCACATAATCTGCTCATTAAAACTGCCACTTTATAATGATTGAAACTGAAATCTTCATATGGTTTCCAATAGGCAAAAATAGACCAAATGATATTATAAAACATTTTTTATTTTTTTTTAAAGTACTGTTTTTTTAAAATCTGAGGGTCATGCTTTGACAGAGAATGTGGCGAAAAACAAGCAAACCAGATGTAAGCACAAAATATTATTTTTTTTTTTTGTTATGAAACCTAAATACCTTTTCTTTTTCTTGTCAGCTCAAAATGAAAGGTTATTTTTTCTGTTTAGCCACTGAACTGAGAATTCAATTATTTGCATACCTCCGGTTGTAAGACATTCTAATATTTATCTTCCAGTGCTGCTGGAGACACAAGAATTATCTGCTGCTCTGGTAGGAAAACAGAATTTAAAAAAAAATCGAACATATACGTCCATTGTTTCCATTTCACAATAATTATGCAGCATGTTAAACAATGTAGATTTCCATCTAGTGCCAAGCCTGCTACCTGGAAATACACAATTACCATAATACCTCGCTGGTGAGACATACGGTGAGACCATGATTATGCAGAGTGTTGGGGGAACTTTATGTATAAAATTATTCTTGAGAAGAAGAAGAGGGAAAAAAAAGCTGAAGTAAAAAGCTAAGCCAGCACATTATCTAATTCTCAATGTAAAATAATGCAGAAGTGCGGAAGATGAACATCTGATTTGTCACATCTGATACGCTAATGTTTTATCCAAAAGGAAGAACACATTGTAACATGCTCATTCATCTGCATAAACACCACCTGGCCCTTTACAGGCACCTTCTCAAGTAACAAAAGTTAATGGCAGCCCATTTGTAGCCATTTCACTGGTAGAGATGGAAAGGACTGGGGTTTTTTTGTTTTGGTGGGTTTTTTGTTTTGTTTTGTTTTTCTTTTTAAAGTCGCATATTTACACAAGTGTCTGTTGAGGAACAGCTTCCCTCCCAGTGCTTGCTTTCGAAACCTCACTCTCAATGACTGTAAATTAAAACAAATCTAAAGAAATGTTAGAAAATAGTATCTCAAGTGTGTACTGAGCACACCCATACACATCCATACACACACACACACACACACACACACAGTGCTCATCTAAACACACACACACAGAGTTTTTAACCCCTGGCCATCCACTGCTGTGGAGACACACCAGAGGACTGTAAAGCAGATCTGTATTTACCCAAAAGTGCTGCTCTGGTCATGATCTAAATAGCAGCTAGCTGTGGTTTCTAATGTATGGCTGGGGATGAAACAGATTTGTTGCTTGTTAATTTTTTTTTAACTGGAGCATCATGGTGGCATGCTTCAGTAAACATGTCTTTGTGCTACATTACACATATGTGTATATCATCATTTTGCTTTCAGACTAAAATAAAACCTGGGCACACAGCTCACTAAAATGCTGTGTACCAGCTCTGCCACCTTCAGAGCAAATTTAGGCGGGAAGGTGTGAAAGCCAAAAAAAAAAAAAAAAAGGTGAATTATGCAGCTGTGTGAAAAGGTGTTTCTTTTTTTTTTTTTTTTTTTTTTTTTTCCTTTTTTTCTCTTTTCTTTGAGAAGTGCCTAGGACTGGATGAGCTTCAGTGGTACTGTAATTAGGAAAAATCCTGCAGGATGTGGAGCAGGACCTGGACTAGCCCTGCTCTGGGTCAGGCAGGATTGGGCCAGATGATATCCAGCTGCACTTCCCAGCCCAAATCATCCTCTGGCTCTGTGTGCAGCCACCCCATGGGCCTCTTGGCTGAGGGAGCCTCTTTCCCAGCTCCAGGTTGTTGCTGGACCTCTTGGATGATGATGAGTGTTTCAAGGCATATGGTGGGAGGACCTAGTGGGATGGCTGGCTGCCAGTCCTGGCCATAGTGGGCAGGTTGGTCCTGAGATGGCCGTTCTGGGAGGAGGAAGCCTGGAGGTACTTGCACATGCCAACTCATTCTTGACCAGAGACTTCAGGAGTCTGGAGAAATACCCTGGCTAATGCACTTATGTAGGTCCAGATGTGAATTGCTCCAGATGCTAAGTTGGGGTCTTTGGAGAAGCCTGGCAAGAGACTTAGAGAGCTGGACCTTCACAGCCCTCGGTGGGAGGACCAGTGTAGGATCCTCAAACCAAGGCAGGCTCACTTCAGGACCCAGGGGGAACAAATAGGTCTCAATGTCACTGTCCAGCCCATCTGGAGTTCACACCCACACCCTGCCATGGGCCCAGAAGCCCTATTTCATCTCTCCTCACGGGTAAGGTGTAATGCAGAGCTCTCCCTTGTGCCCAGGCAACCCCCTGACTCCCAGCCATACTGCTGGAGTAGAAGATTGAACTTGAAGCTGCAGGGGTTAAGCAGAAAGCTTTGTCCAGGGTGCCTTGGGTGAGCCAGGTGGGAGTTGTTGTCAATTAAAGAAGATAATGAGCTTGATCAGACTCAGTCTTAAATGCTCCTGAGTCAACTTGCTGCTCTTTCTTGCTATGTGAGGGATAGTGATTTTTGTGGTGGGTACAGGCATGCACCTCTACAAAATTTCCTTTCTAGGTTTGATCGACATCCCTCTGGGGACAACCCCAGAAATCTGTGAAGAATGGGTAGGTCTTGATGGTTGTTCTCTGGATGGAATTTTTAAGGTACTGGCTCTCTTAACACCTCCCTTTCGTTTGCAGAGCCCAGCATTAACAGTAATCTTTTCTTTTCTGATGGTTCTGCCCCCAAAAGTGCTTTTAGGTGAGAGCTTGTTAGAATATGTCCATCTGAAAAGATTACATAAGAATCAGTATAGGCCTTCTAAATAACTATGGAATTTGTACATAGAAAGAGTGAGCAGCAGAAAGAAAGAGGAAAGGGGAGAAAACAAGTGGCTTCAAGACTGGCATCGGTGACCTCAACTCCAGCCACCATAAAACTACCAGATATGACTCTCCTCCCTTTACTCATATGAGCAAATGAAGCCCTCTTTCTCACACCCTCTCTAACTTCCTTTCTCTTTTCCTGACCTCAGCTTACATCATTGCTACTCTCAGTGTTAGAGATCCCAAAAGATTAGATGCCATTTGAACTAATTTCCCCAGTATCAGTTTCACTTCTGGGGACTCTCAGTCCCACTCAGAAGCCCTGTGCATAGCAAAGGGGTCTCTGCATAGCTTGATAGAAATAAAGGCTGTTGCTCAAAGTGTGATTGTACATGTGCAGAGGGGCATAAGCTGAGTCCTGAGTACATCATAGCTACATGTATATTTGAAATAAAAATCCCCCCATCAGCCCAGGCTGCTGAAGAAGGGAGCATGTCAAGAGAATACTTATATTCTTTTGCCTGCGAGGGAAAGCAGATCCAAGATCAATGGGACTTCTCAAAGAGAAGTTGAGAGGGTCCCTTTAAAAGTAATCAATGTTCAGGTTTTTTTCCAAGGGGTAAATAGTTTTTTGTTTGCCTTTTATTTTTTTTTCCAAAGAAATGCCTTTAGCTCTTTCATTGTTAATGTTATATTCTATCAGTAATTATTATTCCTGTTGTGAAAAAGTATCTGCAACACTTCACAGAAGAGCCACATAGCTCCTGTCCCAGAAAGTCACCTTGTCTGTCTCCAGATGGAAGGAGGCTGCAGTGCTGGATGGGCAGGGAGCAGGGATGCCAGGGGCTCTCCCAGGTGGGGCAATGTGGAAGGTGGGAAGGTAGATGTGTGATAAGGATTATTCCTTCCTCTTGATGAAGGAGGGGGACTCTGGCACTGCGGTGGCACCTTTGGGCACTGGCAGATAGAGGCAGTCTGCCACAAAGATCTGCCATGGGCAAGTTTGTAGGAAGAAGGTCTTACACCATGGAGGTAAGAGAGGTCTTATCCAATGTTCTCCTTCCAGGCTTTGCTTTGCATCTCTCTAAATGCCTTCAGAGATTGTCTAGGAAGGTGCTAACATGACTCCGACTATGATGTACTGTAGTGACATGAGGCAACCAGGTGGCACTAATTGCCAGGTAGTGGGCTTGACCTCGTGTGAAGCCCACCTGTGCCTAATTAGGGCACTACTGCGCATGAGCAGGATTAGGGGGCCAATAAAAAGCTCACACCTGGGGAAGCCAGGGGCTGGTTTAGCCACCTTTGGAGCAGTAGCACCGATCCAGGCTGGTCAGAGCACCATTCGTGAGATTCTACTGGGACACTTGGTTGGACCTTGGAGCGCTGCACCCATAGAAGAGGTTTGTCTTGCTACATCTGGTGGAGAATGTGGGCGCAGACCTCGGCCTAGCCCGTGCTCAGACGAATTAGAAGGAAGGGAGCCAGTCCAGTGCAAACCAGCATTAGCAGAAAACCCAAGGAATCGGGTAAGAAGATCCACTACCTTTCCTTCTCTATCACTGATTGACCAAGAAAGAAAAAAGGGAAAGATGGGATTGTCAGCAAGCACCCCTGTTAATGAAAAGCTGGTGACATGGGTGAAGGAGCAAGAACTGTCCCACCCCCTGTCCTCTGCGGCCGTGGGGGAACTCTGGCAGGAGGTCAGTGACCTGTTGGGAAGCCTCCATGCCCAAAAAATGGCTAAAAACATAACCGGACTAGATGGTACATGGGGGGTGGTGATTAATGCCCTAATTAGGCGCAGGTGGGCTTAACACAAGGTCAAGCCCACTACCTGGCAATTAGTGGCACCTGGCTGCCTCATGTCACTACAATTGTACTAATTCCAGCTTTTCCTCATTTTGCATTTGCATTCATTTGTTCTAAAACAAATGAATCCTTAAGCTCCAGGTGCTTTGAGACTTAAAAGCAGTTTAGGGTTTCTGTGTTGTCAAGCACCCATTTTCCTGTTGAGGCTGTAATTAAAACCATGGGTGAATTGAACCCACATCTCCCGAGAGCCTTCAGTCAGACCTGTGAGGTGCAGCCCGTCCCTGGTGAGCAGGGTGTTGGTGACATGCTCTGCTGCTTGCTGCAGGTTGTGTGCCACCAAGGCACCCTCCTTTTTCTCCTGTCCATGTTATCCACATACAGCTTAACACATCAGGCTGGGACCTAAAACTGTTTCCCAGCTTGGTAGCTGCAGTCTCAGGCTTCTGACTGCTGCTTGCAGTGAGAGCAAAGGACTCTGAAAGCTCAGCTCATATCCAGAGCCCTGAGCAGGAGATGGGTGTCCTGCACCACTGCCAGGGTGGCTGAATGGACTTTGATCTCTGCCTAGAAATAAGCAGAAGCTTTTGTGCACGTTCAGATGTAGATGTGGATGCCTGTTTGTACGGTGGGCTTTCCAGAAAATCCGAGATTACTATGGTTTGCTAATGAGTAAGGCAACGTCCAAAAAGGATATAACTCCATTCTGCAGAAGTGTTGCTGAAGTTAGCAGCTAAGAATGAAAAGTGATAGCTTTGAAAAAAAAAAAAAAAAAAGTGTAAGCCTGGTTATTGCAATTTATTTATATCCCTCTCACAGCTGAGTTGAAACAATCCAGTCCATGGCATTAGATCAGAATCTAGCCCACTGATTCCCTCATTAGAATTTATTTGGTAAGGAATATGAAATGTCATACATGGGGACCAAACCCCTGGCTGAACTCTTTCCCTGTCCTGCTCCTTAGAGATGAAACAGAAGGAATTCACAAGCAGCCCTACAGCTTGCTAGTGAAATTAGACTATTATGCACAGCCAGTCATACGTGCTTCTATTCTGGTTTTAAGTGGATTAAATAAGGTGTTATTTACAAGGAAATAATGTTTTTGATATTATTGGAACTTAGAGCTCTTTCTTTGCAGTCCTGAGTGCAAGCTTTCCATCAAGAAATGCTGATGGCTTGTTATGTTTCAGCTGGTATAACTGCTGTCTTTTTGGAACAAAGGAGCAATTAGAAATCATTTGTTATAAAAGCCTCTTTCCTTCTGTTATAAGAGCCTTTGTCCTTTGCTGACCCTTTTGAAAGTTGCAGTTTTGCAAAAAAACCTTGAGAGAAGGAGGCTTTCTTGTCTTTAATCTAAGAGCAAAGTAAGAGCCTAAGTAACTGTCTATGGTCCCACTTTAATCAAGTTAATGCAGCCTGCTAGACTACAGGCTTTGCTTAGTACAAAGAGACACTCAGATGTAAGCTCATGAGTGGATACTTTCACAGGGCATTCGAGTAAAAAACAGCTCTATGAGATAAGAGATCAGGTCCAAGAGGAGTCAATGACATGGCATACAGGAGACTGATCGGGGCTGGGAAGGATGCTGGGGTGCTGTGGTGGAGAGGTGTAGTGGCAAAAGCCAGCTGGGCCCTCTCTGGCATAATTTCCTTTATAAGGTGCTTGTGAAAAAGAAGTGCACCGTGATGGACCTTTGTTTAGTTCAAAGGTTTTTACCTCTTTATTCTAAAGCCCCATTGTGAATTCACAGGGCTTAAAATATGTATCACTGTCCCTTTCATTTTATCCTTCTGAAAGAAATCAAAGGCAAATAAAAAAAAAAGTTTTTTTCCAATGAGCCTAGTCTGTTTGAAATTGTGCGCTGTTTGTATGTATGGTCTCCCCATATTGTGCGTTCAGGAGAATATTTTTGAATTCTGTATACAAGCTGGGTAGAGATTATACTTTGAAAAAAAAATAGGGGGTGCAGAAAAAAAAAGTATTACAGGTAACTTGTAGTTAAGCAGCATGCTATTTCTACTCCATTCCCCAAAGAGAAACTTTAAAACATATTTTAGAAGAAATATCGCTTAAAACATTCTAGTCTTCTTTTTTTTTTTTTCTGTAATGTAAAATCACTTGACATTTCTTTAATTACTTCAGTCCTTTACCTTCATTTTCATCAGATCATATTGTATAAAACATCTTTTATATGTAAATATATCTTTCCACCTTCCAGTATCTTAGTCTTGGCAAAGGAAACAACATTTAGGACCGGATGTGTAATAAAATCCACAGGTTTTGTTTCTGCTTCTTTCCACAAATAATAAATACACTAGCACAGCTGCATTGCTCCGTATCATATGCAAAACAATTTTGGCATGAATGTTACTAATTGTTTGAGCATACATGCTTTGCCTCTGTGGGCATCTTTTTCATTTAGGAGGAACAGAGAATTGCTTTCTCTATTTGCAGGGCACTCTGTGCTCTCTGCTGACGTATTATATGTAGTTTAAATTTTATCTTTTATCTGCTCAATTTATTTAAAGCATAATCTCAGTGATTGACAGTTCTCATGAAAAAAAAGAAATGCTCTGGTTTTACTGTGAAGACAGAATAATCTGTTAACAGAGCAAAAATATTGGTGACACTACAGTGTTTCCAAAGGAAATATTTTGTGCATCATCCTGGGATGTGAATCAAAACAATCATGACAGGTGAATGAAAAGAAGAAAATTAAGATATAGCTGCAAACAAAAGCAGCATTAATAATTCAGGTAAATAAACTTCAGTATATGGAAAGGAAGCATGCTGTCAAGGTGATGGAAAATGTTTCCTGAGGTACAGCACATTCGAGCAGCAGAAAAATAGTGGTTTAATGTTTTACATTTTCACGAGGGCTATTTATATCCCTAATTTTACTCCCCTTATGTTTTCCCAGGTAATATTATTTAGTGTGATCCACAGTTAAATGAGTTTGATGTTTAGTATGATGAACTTCACTACAAATTTAAAGTATGAAGGATTGCCACACTCCAAGTGGGATGGGCCTCTTTCTTCCTCTTCAATGTACTGTAATTTATTGATATTCAGATTTAATTGGCATGCAATGCTGCCTTCTCTGTCTAGCTAGCTTCACTCTTCTGGCTCTGGGAGGGACTTGGGTCCTCCACTGGGATCTTTCAGCAACATTTTAATATTCATGGCAATTTATTTTTAATTAGCCATGCTGTTGGGACCAAACTCCACTTAGATACAGGGAGGCTTACTAGTGGTGCTGATGCCAGTGTGCCATTGAGCACTGTCCTGGGTTGCTCTCGCCTCTCCTGCACTGTCTGGCCTTGGGAGATGCTTCTCCACCTGAAGCAGAGACTCCCACCACCTGCAGGGTTTCCACTCCTGCTGCCCTAACTGGGGGGAACAGTGTAGGGAGATACTGCACGGATGGGTGTTTGGATGCCCTGGCAGGCAACCCTGCCCCAGGAGCTTCCCCTGCCCCAAAGGAGAGTAGAAACCACCTGCCTTCATCCTCCTCCCAGGGTACAGGCCTTAGCTGGTGGGAAGTGCCTCTTGTGGGGTTCAGCATGCAGGGGTCTCACTCGTGTCTGCCATGAGAAACTTTGGGGCATGGAAGAGAGAGAACTTGGAGTGAGAGACACCAAGGTAATTTTTGGAGTCCTGTTGCCCTTTCAGTCACAGCTTATGTCAGGTCTCCCTCTGATAGCTTCACCATTGGTCCCTCTTAAAGCACGTGCTGTGAGGAGCTAAACCTGAGGTAACTGAATGCTTTAATCTGTACCTTTAGTTGTAATTAGTGTTTTCTCCTTATGTTGTCATTTAAGTCAGCAAGTAGCAAAGGTTGAGGTTTCTCCAAGATGTTAAATGATTGCACATAGTCTTATGAAATGCATTAAGTATTACTCCAGCAAGAAGAAAAAAAAACCCACACACAATTGGAAGAAGAAAAACAATTTGTACGTATGAGTCTGGTGCAAGCTTTACTGTTTCTGTGTTTATAAATATTACTCTGCGGAGGGAAGATTGTGTATTATAATAATTATGCATTAGTGCCTCATTAGCAGGGGGTAACATCCATGCTGTTTCTTTTTCCTCTAGTGTATTTTGATAAGTTAACATTTAAAAAATTCTTATGGACTGTAGGAGTATGTGTGTACATGTGTGTGCCTGAGCATCCCCCTCAGCAGAGCTCTGGGGGTCCCAGCGTGGGCAGGGGACTGGCACTGTGTCACACTCCTGATGTGTCACAGAGGGAGCTGCTAGGGCTCTGTGGGCCCCTACCATGTATGAAATACTGCTGCTTGCCAGCCCACAGTTTTTGCACCCACGGGCCCCTGTGGGGCGGGGGCAGCCCCTGGCTCTGCTGTGGCTCCTCAGGCTCTGGCTGGCAGAAAGCAGGATGGAGTGGGTGACTGGTGGCCACTGCACCCACACAATAGACCTGGTCTCTGGTGTGCCCTATCATCCCACTGCTCTATCCCATTGCTGTAGAATGACTGGATGGATGAAATGGTGGTATTTTTCTGTGTGCTGGTTTTAACAGCAGTTGAGATATCAAGACTTTGTGTAGGGAAGGCAAGGTGCTGTATATTCTTTCAGTCCATCACAGCCCCATGACTTTCACTAACAGCCAGGAAAGGATAACCTGACACACCATTTCATCTTTTTTCACTTTCCTAAACAAGAAAAGCTGATCAAGTGCCTTTGCAACTTTGTTTGTGGAGGAGGCTTGTGTCTCCGTATGGACTGTAATAATCCTGGAGAGAGAGAGAGAGAGGGAGATCCAAGATAATGAAGGAATGAAACACTTTTGAGACTTCCCTTACTGTCACTCCTGCTACCAGAATTGTAATTACATTAGAGAAAGGAAATTAGTGCTAACCTGAGAGAAGTGATTCCACTGTAAATTCTACCCCATCATTAATTTCCTTCCTGCACTCTGAGTCAAGGTTGCAGTTATAGAATTGCAGAGCAAGAATATGCTTAACTAACGCTTTCTGTTTACAGAAAGCAAGTTGACTTTGGAGCAAATTGCCTTTTCATTGTTTAGAAAGACAAAATAGGACATCAAGGGAAAATATACTAATTGATGGTTTTCTAAGTAAAGCATGAGCATAGAGTTATACTAAATTGGTTGTCTTATTCCTGAAATTAATCTCTTCTTTATATGGCACTAGGCTGAGTATTTTGTGTTTCAATCCATCTTTTAGAACAGCATTTGATTAATCAACTTAATGATGACAGTTTTTAGCTTGTGACAAATGATACATTTATGCAGGCAATGTTTCAGATGATCCATGCTATTGTAAGCAGAAAGAAAAGAAACATCAATTTAGAAGATTAGATTATTATGCCATGCTTCATATTCTCTCTAGTTTCAACAAAAAAGGTGATGTTTAGATTATAAGTAGAATGCCACCTGGAACTAATAATATTAAATTAAGCCTTCATGTACAGTATATACCTTCCCCCAGTAAACATTTTGATTAAGAAATAATTCTAACTGTATATTCAATCCAATGGTAACTTAAAGTAGAAATCATTGTAGTTGACAATGTGATCACAAGAGACTTTGTTTTAGAAAGTTTAAGCAGTATTATCAATACATCCATATACTGCAACTGAACATAAACTAATTCTTCTCCACATTAAATAGAAGCTGATTCTATTTGTTAAGATGAGAAATCAAGCAGTGAAACTCAAGCAGTAACAAATGAGGGGTGCCAGCCTTCACCCTGCAGCCCTGCTGGGAGATGCCAGTTGCCTCCTCAGAGGTGTGTGGCAGGACACAGGGTCACTGGTGTGGAAGGATTCCTAAAGGAGAGCTGGCTCCTTCTTCCTGAGCATGCTGTGCAGGAACCCACCTGATCCAGAGGGAGAAGTTTTTGTGGGACTCAACTCTTCCATAATGCTGGATCCATAGTGCAAAATGGTACATTTGACCATGATGCTCCCATCACTGGGAGGGGCAGAAGCAGTCAGTGACAAGCTTCTCCCTCACTGTTTCAGAAAGGGCTTTTTCATATGCAGCTTGTGATGTCTGCCATACTGAATATACTGGGTAAGGGATGTTTAATATTTCATTAATTCCTGCCCCCCCCAGTTTTACTACTAAGGTGTGAAAGGTAATCTCAGAAACTTACAAAAAGTAAGATACAGGCATAAGTGTCATTTTTCCTAATGGGAAATAGGACACAATTGTGCATCAAAAGATTTGGTTTTAAGTAATTAATACTTAGGTAGCCAATGAGTCATCTTCCTTCTAGTTAACAAGCTACTGTTTGAACTCCACAAGTTTCATGACTGGTACAAAGGCTGCTCTTAAAAATGCTCTTAAAAAATATTTACATATTTTAGATAGAGATCAGCAGATCAGTGAAGAACGGGATGTCCAAAGGTGGGTCAGAAGTGAAGCTGGTAAGAGAAGGACAACCTCTCCAAGGGCCTTGCCAGCTGCCTCTCCCTGCCCTGAGCAGGCCAGGTTGCAAGTTGTTGGCAGACTGCAGAGCTACTATGGGCAAAGAAAATGAAAACTCTTAAGAAAAAAAAAAAATTGTAGTCCTGCATGGCCATAAAAGCAACATCATGAGACTGTTTTCTCCTTGACTTCAGAGAAAAACCCTGCCCAGGTTCCATCCCCTCCTCATTGGCCTCAGTGATTTGGGAGGGGGATAAATGACATGGTGGCTTCTTGTGCTGCCACCTGTCTGTCCCTTTCATCTCTCCTGGATGCCCTCTGTTATCCTCATTCACTGAACACAAGAAGCTGATGCAGCATCACATGTTTTTCATCCTGTTTCATAGTGATGTAGGTCTGTACAGGTTGGCTTGATTCTTGATGGTGTCAGATGAAGTTCAGAGTTCATCAGTTTGAGTGAGACATCACTTAGTACTCAGTGTCTGCAGGTAGAGGATCATGTAACATGTATATCCTGTCAAGGCATGGGTGACCAGGCAAACTGGTGTGGTGAAAGCAGGCAGAGTGTGGCAGTGTTCTTGTGGTGTGATGCTGTGCTGGCTCCCTGCTTCTCTGTGCTAGTGTACTGTAAGAATTTTATTAATGTAATTCTAAGAAAGCAAAATGCACTGATGTTGATTAACTGGATTATATTTTTCTTAGGTAAGATATCATAAAAAACAAATTCTAATAAAGTGACAAGGCACAATGTCATGGGTCGTGCCTCTGAGAAACAGGAGTAGCATCACTTTGTGAGAAAAACAATATCATGCTTTGTTCTTTCAAATATGCAGGGAATTATATGGACCTGTAGCCAATGCTACTGGAGAATAGCAGAAGTAATTCCTTGGTAAATAGTTAGGAACATGCATGACAGAAATGTGTTTGGGTATTAAAAATGAGAATTATAAACCAAAACAAATCAACCCCCCCAAAATTTCAATTCCACCTAAACCACTTGATTTAGTCTCACTGCCATGGAGTCAAGAACTCAGAGAGGTGGGAATCATAAGGCTGGGAGTGCCTGAAGTACAGCAGGAAGATTTCCCATAAATTGTGAAAAAAAGAAAGTCAGGAGGCTCTATTAAAACCCAGCATGCTCTGGTATACAATGCTGTATTCAGCAGAAACCCAGCAATGGGTACTCTATTTCAGTAACAGCCCTCTGCTCTGCAGCTAGATGTGTTTTTCAAGATATGCTGGGCTCTCCTATGTGATGTTGATATTTGAGAATGCTGCATAACTGTTTTAGGGTTTTTAGAAACAGCCCTAAAGAGTTTTGGGTTTTAGCGGAACTGATAAGAGGAAAGCCAGCATAAGAGCTCTCACTTTGATGCATATTATAATAGCAGGCAAAAAACACCCTGGTTAGCCTTGAGAGCAGACCACTACACTGAGTAGTACTCAGTTCTTTGGGGCTGATTATGGCCTATTGAGGCAGAAAACTTGTTCGAGTTCAAACTCTTTGAATTCCTTGTTCACTCAATAGAGTGTCAAAAAAGAGCATTCAATGGTTCATGTAGCAAAATCACCGCTGGCCTAAATTGTTCCTATTTCTCTTTTGCATATGGTGTGCAAGAAAATTTTTAACACTCTTCCGTAGCACCATAATGCTTTGATATGGGTAACATTGCCATAACAGCCTGCATTAGGGAACTTATATTTTATTCTTCTTTTCAGTGTACATAAAAATCCCAGCTTAGTCCTTTTTTGTCTTTTGGATCCTTTGAACTCTTTCAGGCTATTTTTCGAGACTTTCTGTGCTTTGACTGGGCTGTGCATTCACTGTAAAAGCAGTCAATGCCGCAATGAGACCACAAGCAAAACTGTGAGTGTCTTAAGCAGGGACCACACAACTCTTGTGAGTATTTGCATATTTTAGCAACTCAGTTCAGTGTGAGTCTAAAAAGTAAAGAAAGGCCCCAGCTTTCTTCATTATTGGTTTTAATTAAGTACCCCTGTCCTGGCTACTTTTGCAACACTGCCCTACCTGTTCCAAGCTCTTGGCTTCTGTTGTTTTTGAGTCCTGCTTTGACATTATCATTAGAGAATATGTTTACACTACTGAGCGAGATTCCAGAATAAAATGCTGATTCCGACACAAAAGTAGACACCCTGAAGTAGCCAACCTCAGGCTCAAAGAGAGCAAGTCCAAAGCTGGACTGCTCAGTTCATTTTCCAGCTCAGTAGTTGTAGTAATCCAGCCTAGCCAGCTGCTAACAAGATTGGGTCTGAAGTTTACCTCCACAATGAGATAATCAGATTACCAGCCACAAAGATCAAATAATGACCCAGCTTTAGAGCAAGTTCAGCAGGCCCTTGATAGCACTGTGTGGTCCTTGAGACTTGATTAAAAAATTAAATGGCTAAACTTTGCCTCAATATTTCGTATTGGGATTTTGAGTGACTTGATGATTCTTTTCATATAGCACTTTCCTTTTCTTTCCTTGATTTAAAATTAAGGGGTAGCAGAATAGGAGGTGGCCCCTGCTGAGCAGTTGTTCTTGAGCTGGGCTTTAAATAAAGCATACAGAATTTTTAATTTGGGAAGACGATGATGGAGAGTAGGCTTGAAATGATTCCTGAGAGAGGAGATGGACCACAGTGGAAAACATGACAACAAACAAACAAAATCTTTCCAAGCCTCTCCAGTCACCCACCTTCATGTGCTGCTGTGCCTGCTCCTGTCCTGCACTGTACCACTGGATCAGGGCGACTTTGGTGTCTGTTCCAGGCAATAACACTTGAAAGTTTTGGGTTTGGCTACTATATGATTGCAGTTTCAGTAGTAAAGGGATTATTCTGAGAGGCATACAAATGTGATTGTCTCCCAGCAGATGGTGCGCACTGCTTCACCTTTGAGAAAAGTTAATTAAGCCAAGCATATTGTGCCCATAGAGAGGAAAATGTAGATGAATATTGAGCAATCAAACTCAGTGTCTCCTTTTTTCATGCCTTTGCAATGGGACACAGAATCCCATTGAAAAAGAATTATGTACAGAATCAAATTAATTCACGTCCAACTTTACTCTCTTCCCACGTTTTAACAGGGGTGCACACCAGGCCCTTCAGAAGTTTTGTCCGCAATCAATGGGCCACACTGCTGTGTCCACTAAATTAAATGAATCAGTGCAGAAAAATCTCTTGTGAGATATTAAAAGGGTGAAAGACTGTTTAATTCAAATCCTTCCGTCGTCTTTTCACAGCCCCTTTTACATAGTACAGTATAAATTATTAACTAATTCCTTTTATCTCAGATCAAATTACAAAACAGAAAAAATTACCCCCTTGTTAATGAAAGCAAATTCTAATAATTATGAAAGTTGGGCTGGATTTTTTTAGGGTTAGTTTGAGTTGGTTTGCTTCAAATGCCTTCTTTACAGTTTGTTTTGAGAACAGCAGTTAATGTATTCATTTCTGGAGAGCTGTGAAAGGAAAAGCACTTCATCTCAGAAATGCAGGTAAATACAGTTCTCAGAGAACACAGAATTTAAGACAAGGAATCTCTAGTTCCCCTCCTTTCCTTCTCTCACCTTCCCCAATTCCTTGCTGGCGCTCCCTGCTTATGCATTGACAACATGTTGGGAAACAGGGCCACCCTGCTGGGATCAGGTAGGATGCTATATTCAGCTCCTTTCCCTACAAAACAGGCAGTTCTAGCTGGAGTAATTGGGAAGGGTTGTTGCAGGCAGACTAAAGGGCACTCCAGTTTGGCTGCTTTCCTTAAGTGGCAGCTGAGCACGAGGAGGTGCCTCTGATTTAACTGCACGGCAGCTCCAAAAGTAAACTAACAAGGTGGCAGAAGAGAAGGAGAAGTTTCAAAAGTGCTCTTCTTATTTTGAGCTCATAAACTCATTGTTGAGTAGCACTGGTGGTATAAAACAGCTATGAGAAATTTGCCAAAATCTGTGAAAGAAATAAGTGGCAAGAGGAAGACCCAGCAGCTGTCTGCCTTATCCTGCCCAGCAGTCCTGCCAGGGCCCGGCAGCCATCCAGCCTGGTCAAGAGCTTGGCTTCTCAGGGATGCTGAGAGGATGGGAGAGAGCTCTCCTTTATTGGAGATTTATATTAATGGTTTCTTTCTCCAGTAGCACCGTGGAGCAGTGCTGGAATATAACCAGCCCATGCTCTGTTGTCCACAGGTTCCCCAGCAGGGCTGGGGAAATTTGAAAGAAGCCTCTAGCTCCATCCTGAAATCCTGGGGCAAAATCTTGTGTGGAGGAGAGGTCTTGGAAAGAGAGATGGGATGAGCAGGAGCTGGATCCCTGTGCTTGCAGGCTGTGAGGATGTACCAGGACATGGAACAGGCTACCAACTGCTCTAGAGGGCTCAGTGATGGGTTCAAATGAAACACCTCTGAGCTTCATTTGCGTGTTTTTAGCTGATGAGTTGCCTTAGAGACTAAGGATATACTGAACTGGAAGTAACAGAAACAGGAGAAAGGGAAGATAAAATATGTCTGGAGGTAAGATCTTGGCCTCTTTCAGCTGCATTAAAGGTGAGACAAACAGTAACTTAAATTTGATTGGGTTTTTTTATTATTATTATTATTTTTTATTCAGAAAATGCTGGAATTCAGTATTTTGCAACTGTTTTCTCAGACCCAGGGTGGACTTTTCAGGTGGTAAATTTGGAATAGATCCCTGGGCTTGCCAGGCAGGTCATGGGGATATTTAAATGTCAAGGTTTAGGATGCAGGTACTTGAACTTGAATTTTCTGGTATCAGGAGAAAGGCAGAGAGGCAAATATTTTAGTCAAGCAATACTGTGTAGAAATGGGAGAATATCCTAGTCTATCCTGGAAATAAAATGTACTACTGAAAATGGAATCAAATGGCAAGAGTGTGCAGGTACTATATTGCTGGCCATATTTTAGACAGGGGGAGAGAGAGGGAGGGAGACAGCATCCTTCTCAGAGGATATCATGTAAATAAATCCTGCTGTGAGCAGTGCAATCCTTTGTGTCAAGCTGATAGCAAATCCTGGTATTCATCTTCAGGGGAGGAGATGATGTATATGACTGAACACCTTCAACCACAGAGCTTTTATTGTGGAAATTCTGCTTGCTGACCCTCTCCCACTTAGGAGCTGAATTTAATGTGTGTTGTATTCCTAAAAGCAGTAGATCAAAGCAGCACTTATTTACTCTGCAGAACTCTTTCCTGTATTCCAGTCCTATTTGCTTACTTTAATGGCAGAGTTAAGGTTTTAATATTATTTATTCCTGCTACAGAACCAATACGGCTATATGAGAGTAATCAGGGTTTTATTCTGACTAGGGTATTGTTAGTATGAACAGGAAATAAGTTTCAATTGCAAATGTAATGATGGCCCTTGGTTACACCTCCTGTATTTCTGTGGCTGGCTTTAGCAGCGTGCAGGCAGAGGGGAGGCCAGCAAGTGGACTGTTAACTTTTATTACTGCTGCTGAAGCACAAGACAGGAGGAGCTCAGCCTGATTTGCACCTTCTGAGCTGAGTTTGCAGTGGCTACAAGAGGATGTTTTTTTAAAACTTATAAACAGATTTTATTTTATTTGTTAGCCACTGAGACTTAATAAACTTGGGCTGCACGGTTCTGGTTTATGATACCACAATTTAAGTAGAATACTATCTGCAATCTCCAATTTATGTTTTAAAATGACAGGAAATTGCTGCTTTAAAATGCCAGACCCCAATGTTTCTGTGTGCTGCTGAAACCTGGTGCCATGCAGGACTGATGCAGCACTGGGGAGCTCTGCAGGTCCTATGGCTGCTGGGGTGCCTGTGCCAGACGGAGCTTGCAGGCTGATCTCCCCACAGGTCCCTCTAGAGCACATTTCCTAGCAATAAATACCTACAAATTCAAAGATTTTTAAAGTACTTGGAATGTCTTGTGCAACTGAGGTGGGAATAATACCATCTGCAGAAATAGCAAAGCTGTACCAAAGCTGCTACTATCTCCAAAAAGCTTATCTCCCTCTTGGACTGGGGCTGGAGGAATACAGCAGAGTTAACCTGACCATTAATGTGATGAGGTGTCCTCATCTGCCAGAAAGTTTCATGCCTTTTTTTTCTGTTCAGTTCAGTGAAGAGGAATTTGATCTACTACAAAAGCCAAAGAAGGCAGAACCAAAGAAGAATACCCCTGAGGGCCGTTTTAACTTGAATCTCAACTAGAACTGAAATGCATGTGCCCTTTGCAGACCATACATAAATTGTGTTACAGAAGGAGATGCTGCTTTGTATCTTTTCCTTGACTTTCAGCCTCTCTGTGGAATAAAATGCACTCAGGTGCTTAGCAGCCATTTACCTCTAATGTATTGTCAAAATTCCAGACTTTCCTGATGGTTTGCGATGCTTAAGCATATAACAGACCATTATTTTACAATCATTATTTAATGATGATGCTCTGTCCCAGCTTTGAGCTGGCTATTCTTAGAAAAAGTCATAGGAATTTTCTAATAGAGCAAGAGTTAAGGTGCAGTGCAGTATCAGTACCAGCTCCAGAGGTAGGTGATTTTGCTTATGATGTCTTAGCTTGTCTCCTTTCCAAAAAAAAAAAAAAAAAAAAGTGCTAGAGGGGACCACAAAGCTCAACACCTTTGGTACTGCAGTTTCTCCCTGTACATGGACAAGAGATGCCAATATTATTTTGTTATACTAATAGAAAAAGCGTTTGATGATTTATAAAAAATTGCTTTAATTTTGATATTCCAATGAACATCTTAATGTTGTGAGTGCAAAAGAAAAAAATCCTTCTGTTGTCTGGAAGAAACCTGTGTTGCTCTTGTTTAGTCCCTGTTTCTCAGTGATGCTTGCAGACAAGGATACAGCCCACGGGAGTGCACACACAGTCTGTGGTGACAGGAGCATGCAAGGCTCGGGAGGAAGGGCTGCATCCAGAGGCCTGTTCAGGGAGAAAGGAGCAGTGAGCTATGTACAACTTTTAGCAAAACAAGAATCAAGAAGCTGGAAAGAAGAATTCAGGAAAGATTACTTCAGAAAGTAGTGGCATATGATCTAAGGTCACAACACATTTACCTTTTTCACTTCAGTTTTCTTCTAAAACCATCTTAACTTGTCTTTTCTTCACATCTGTGTAATGATGTACAGCTACAGGGCTAACTCATTCACATTTTGCTATCTCATTGTCTTCGGCAAATATGTCTGGAGGGGCTGCAGGGCTGAAAAGGACTTCTCAGCAAAAGTCGTTGTGACAAAGTAATATAAATGAGAAGAATCTAGCACACGTGAATTTACTTGGAAGATGCATTGCTTTGGCAAGCGGTAACACAGCTTCAGCTGTCCAGGCTGATTCAGGAAGCTTTCCTTGTCCTTTTGCCTTTTGTATTTTCTTTTTGCTTTTAGTTGCCCAAGTGTATTCTCACTTTTGATTTCAGAATGATTCAGAAGCATCCTGGAGGTGCTCTACCTGATTCTTGAGCTTGCAGTCAGTGAGAGAGTACTTGTGCTTGCAGTATAAATGGAGACCACTCTCTGCAAAGTGCTCTTCCACTTGCAGTCCTCTGCTTCAGATCTAAGGCACAGTGGTGGGTGCTCTATTGTAATCTTCTAAATTTTCTGTTATAGTCTATATTTTGCCTAATAGCTTTTTCAGGGAATATATTGATTTTATTATAGAATGACCTTTATATGCTGAGGTATGTTATGCCCCGCTGATTCCCCATAGACCTGATAGCACACCCAACTTGTGAATTGAGAGCTGCACAATTTAAAACCCTGTGTGTTTACTCCTAGTGGGTTGGAGGGGAAACCTCAGATGTCTACATGTTTAGCAGGCTTCTACCATTTGCACTGCTTGAAGGTTCAGTGTTGAAACCAGAGATCCACCTGAGACCCTTGCCTGGGTTGTGTACAAGCAGGATGCAACTGTGGAGCCTTGAAAGGAGGCATGAGCAGGCACTGAAAGTGCAGGTTTCAGTGTTCAGTCACAGGACCAAGATGTCTGTCTGCAGATGGGTTGCATGGGGTTCTTGTCCTGCCCTTGTATGATCTGAACACTGCTTGGGGTGAACGGAAGTCAGAACCTGCATGTTGGTGCCAGCTTTGGGGTTTTCCTGTCACTGCTTCTGTCTGAACCACTTTCAGGGTTGATGTTATGCAAGCATCAGCAAAAAAGGATGTTACTAATGATGGAGAAACCTTGCTCCTCAGCTGTAACTGTCTATGAATGAAGGCATCACCCCTGTGAGTGCTGAAGGAATGGAGGAGCCAGCATGCACCCTGTGACAGACGATCATCAAGGGCACACACTCTTCTAGTTACCCATTGAGGAGTGCCATTAAAATTGATGATTTGTAGCAATGGAGGCAGAAGGCCCCTGTGTCAGAGACAGGAGATCAGAATCATCTTGGTTTGCAGATTCTACTGGGTGCCAACCACTGTGTGCTCAAAAACCTGTCTGTAAGCAGCAGCATCCTCTTTTTGGGATGGGCTCAGAAACAGGTTTCTAAAACCCCCTAAATGGTTACTTTCACATGCTGTTCTTGTTATGTGTTACTGAATAACACAACACACACCCCCAGAAGGCTACTGTACTCGGATTTATTTGTCTTAGTATGATTGTCAATGTGAAGATGGATTGTCAGCATAAGATATATATGAAGGGAGCTTAGTAATAATTAAAGACTTTGATTTGCAACAGCATCCTGCAGAGTTTCAAGAGAAACTGCAGATGTTCTCCTCCTCCTCCTCACAGGCTAAGAATACATTTTTACCTGCATACATGTATAGATACATATACTAAACTAAATGGGAAAGAAATGGAGATCATATCAAACATGTGAAGTGGGAGAGAGAATCTATATTCATGGCATTGGCTCGGTAATACCAGCTCATCTGCAAGTACTTCAAACATACTGCTTCCTCTGAGAAATTAAAGAAGGAGATAAAATCCAGCCTGATTTGCCATGAATTACTGATGGCTAAAAGTTTGGAGCTGTCTTGGAGCCTACTAGACCAGAAATGTCCTGTGGCTGGTAGATACTGAATACATTAAGAGTCTGGTATGGAAAAGACTTGAGTGTTTGGTCAGCTATTTTAACAGGTATATTAATTAATTTGATTATTGATAAAAAAAGACAGCATTAATCCAAAAATGGTGTAAGTAACAAATCTCACCATTTTTCTCTCCATTGTGGTTCTGCTTAGAAATATCTTTTTCCCAATTTTTATAGTTTAGAGCTAGTAACTATTCCTTTCTTTGCCTGACTGTAACAAACTCCACCTATTAGTATCACTATAATCCAACCTAGCAAGTAAAGTATTTATTTATGTTGATTCCTCTATGATACAAATACATGTTTGGAGAATCAGTGGTATTATATTTAGGGTCCTACAATTGTGGTAGGTTGTTACCCTAGCAATTTTGAGAGTGGTTTAATACAAGTGAAATGCAGTATGGGACAGTGTTTCCACATCTGCTCTGTGCTTAGCAAAACTGATCTGGGAATATGAAGGGGTAGAATAAATGCTGACAGAACAGCTGTTGAAGAGGAACTGGCAAATTCTGGCATTTCTCAAGGCCAAATTTGTTACCTGACATTCTGCCAAAAAGGAGCTGCAAAGTGTCAAGGTCAAGGGCTCACTCAACGGCTGTGAAATCAGCATCAAACAAAGAGCCACAGGGAATGCCAGGCCATGTTCAATCCTTTGCCTGGAGTCTCCTAATATTAGGATTACTCATGACAGCCAGAGCAAAGGCTTCCACTGGCCTAGGAGAGCAGAATGAGCAACACAAAACAACTTACTACAAAGCATGGCGATAGTGATGTAGTGGCAAAAGCTGCCTGTTAGCCATAGCTACCTTTAAAGCATCTATGTCTTAACTGTCTGAATCCTTCTTCCTCTCATAAAGAAAAAAACAGCTAAGACGTAGTCAAAAGTCTTTTCTGAACCCTGGACAAGACAGCCATATAAGCTAATTTAATCTGGCCCATAATTATTAAAAATCTGACAACCAGATACACAGGACTAAATTTTACACCTGCCTAATGACTTTGTGACTTGCAGGTTATGGTAAAGGAATTCTTCTGCTTAATTGCAATAAGTTTAGCCAAAAAAGTGATTATAGGATTTAAAAAGGTTTCTTCTGCAGGTGACCACTTTGCCTGACAGCCAGGTTAATTTGATTGCACTTGTTAATTTGAATCACATTCCATAAGAGGATGATGACAAGGCCTCCATAATTGTAAGGATAGTAAATATGCAACTAATACTCTCTTCACCATTTGTTCAACCAGGTCACCTTCAGGTGGTGAGATCTGTCTTCAGCTGCACATTCATGATTGCTCAAAGAGTCTTTGCACTCCTTCAGAAAAGTGAGTCTTTACACACCTTATGGACCAATTGACATTGCCAAGGATGATGAGCTACAGGCAGACTGGATCCTAAGGCAAGTAGCACCCTGTGGAGCAGCAGGATATGTTGGTTATCCAAATGGCTGGGCCATTATTTGTAAGAAGGCAAAGTTTGGATTGTAATGTGACTATGCAGACACAGCTTCTGTGACTCAGAAGTGTAGAGAAAGGTGGATTTAAGTCCTTGTCTGCACTGTACAAGTGAAGTACAATTGCCACGCATGTAGATGTGCTTGGACTAGTTTTCATCTATGAATGAGTTGCAGTGAGAAGCTCAGGGCTTGGCATTTGTTCTGTAGTAGAGGCTTATGTGGTCAGGACTTGCTCAGTATGGGTCACTGGACAGAAGCTGTCTTGGGAGAACCTGTAGACTGATGTTGCAACATAAACACCACACAAATTGGTGTGTGGGCTTTCTCTACTTGGTGCAGTGCAGTGATCTCTAAGGCCTGAGGTGGGGTGACAGCTTGCTCTTTTTTCCATTAGCTGAATCTTGCTCTGGCTTATGCTTTTGTATCATTCAGAATTTTGTTTGAACAGTGCACAGAAACGAATATGCTATGGACAGTAGGAAATAACATATGGAATGAAACAAGTAATAAATAAGATGTAATGAGTTTATTCTGGTTCCATTCATTCCACCTACCCCCATACCTAAAGAACATATCACTGCAGTAGCTTAGCATCATGTCTTATCCTTGGCATGTTCATGTTTATATATTTCTGTTCTGTGATACAATGAGGCAAATAACAGAGTTTCTTTACATTCCACATATGTATGTTATTTATTCATCCTTTTTTGCTCTTCCTTTTTTGCTCTTAACACTAAGAAGTATTTCAAATCATCTCGACATCTCATCTATACACAAAGCTAGAAATATTTGCATTTCCACCACTTTTACAACCCAGTGAAAACCATTTTTTTTTTTTTGTCAGTGCATCATTGCAAATTTCTGTCATGAAAGAAATAATTTTGTCCATGCAAGCTGAGCTTTTGCTTCATGAAATGAAGAGCAGTAGGAGAACCGACTGAGAGGCAGGGACAAGTTTCTGAAGTGTAGCTGAGTGGGCTGAATAAGGGCTTTGGTTCAGGTGGTTCAGACACCTACCTGCATGCCACTCCTGAGGTTCAGGTGTCTCCTCCTCCAGCCTCAGTGCAGTGTTGGGATGGGTCTGTTTTGTCACATACAGGTTTTGTGATGTAGAAGAGGGAAGATGGTTTTAGAGCTCCTGAAAGGCAGAGTTAAATAAACATCTAAGTAATGCTTCTGGTCTTTTACACTAAAGCTTGCTTAGATACATCAGATGTTGTGTTTTTTGAGGCCATACAAAGTGTACATGAGGGCTGCCTTTCTCCCACATGCCTCTGAGTTTCACCATCTGCTCGAAGAATGGGATTGAAAAACCGATGTCCCTTAAATGGCCGAAATGGGTGGTCAGTGCTTTGCTGCTGGATTTAGTGTTCTAAGCTGCATTGCCCTGCCTGGCACACAGAGGAAGATGTGTGTTTCCAGTGCTAGTTTTGTAAAAGTGGGATGGTCTGGGGGCTCCAATTAAGCAGCCAGCCTGGTGTCCAAAGCAGGGTCTTGATGAACTCTCTCACAGTCGTTCTGACTGTTTGTCCCACTCACTGTGGGTACAAGATTGATTGAAGGCCTCTGAAGTCTGTGGGCAGTTTCAGGATGCTTTTGGATGAGCTATCAGGCCCTTCAAGAGCCTTGTCCAGCTGGCTCCAGGTCAGGTTCTGGTTTGTCTGATGGAGAGAGAAACATCACTGCCTTTAGATGTGAGGAGAAGGGGAGGATATGAAAGCAGTGCTAATTCCTACTTCTGCCTCTTGTCAGGCTGGTGAGAAATAAAATCAGAAGAAGCTGCACAGAGCACTGGGGAGCTTGTAGTTAAAAACCGAACAATTTAACACAACCCCGTCCCCCCAACAAAAAACTAAATCAGACCAAAACAACAACAACAAAGAGCGACAGATTCATGCCCTGAATGTGATGGAGTTTTTGGGAGCTGAAATTTCCTAAGGCAGCTCGTCAGTTAAGTGGTGAATTGCAGGACCGGATTTTTAGAAGAAAGAGGAAGGCTGCTCAGCACTGTGGGAAAGATGGTGCCTTGTCTGATGTCTCACAGTAAGATATAAAAAAGAGAAGCCTGTGGAGGCTTCTTTTTCAGCTGATCAGCAGTGAGCAGTCAGGTAATTTCTAATTAGTACTTGTGAAATTAAACCAAGTTAACCAGACCAGAGTGGGAGGTGGTATATCAGAAACTGGACTGTGATTCCGGGCTTTATTTTTCTGGGGTAATTCTAAGGCTCTTCTGTGTTCTGGTATCCTTATCAGATTTTAAAAGAAAATGGGATGTTGCATACAACCATATAGCAACTCTCTGGCCAGCCTGCCTCTGAGAGTAACCCTGCCCAGGGTGGGCTTCCTGGCCTAATGCTTGATATGGGTAGGTCCAGCTCTGTAAGTGCCTTTGTGGTGTTGTGCTCCCTGTTTGCACTTATTGAGAAGTGAGAGGAAAATCTGAATTCTGTATGCTGTAGGTGTAGGAATGGTAAATTTTATTTTGACTCTTCTGCAGCATTCAGTGGAAGTGGCAGGAGTTGGTAGCTGAGATCACTGCATTTTGGAAGTGAGACTGAAGAACGCCATCTATCTTCAGTGTACCATATTTCCTATTTTTAAGTGTTTAATGTGGTGTAAAATTTCATTGATAGAAACTCTTAATAAGGTATTAAAAAAAAGCCTCAAGTAAGATTACCAATTTACACCTTTTTAAAAATGAACAGTATTCTTGTTGTTTTGATATACAGCTCCATAATCAATTTGCATCCTTAAAGAGGTGTAACCTTCCTCTGATAACTTCTTTTGCTCTCTTTTAGTTAGATGGAAAAACTCAGTTTTACTTTGCCTATATTGTACCTTTGCATGTGTGGTTAAAGCAAGCCAGCAACAAAAAACAGATTTTTAAAGAGCTGGAGTGTGATTCAACTTATTGTAGCCTAGGCTATTGGAGTTGACTGGTAATCTTCCTGAAGAGTAGCCCTGCGGGTTGTTAAAGAAAAAAAAATTAGTTTCTGAGAATATATCAACAAAAATTTCTTCATGCTTGAATAGCCACATACCCATAACCTTCTTATTTATCAAACTGGCTCCAGGGAATAGTACAACCTTCAGCCTGCTATCATACAATGAACTGTGCCTGTTGGCGGAGCAATCTTGACTGATAATTCCCATCTTCCAGCCTGCCTTACCCTATCTGTTTGAATTGATTTACCCCAGCTATAGCACTCAAGGAGGCACCTTCTAGTACAAGGTCCAGTTGTCAGATGTCAGTCCATTTCGGCTGCTCTTCAGCATCTTGGCATGTCCAGGAGGCCTTAGACTTGTGGACCCTGTACAAATTTGTTGCATTGTAAACACCACAAATAGGCACACACTGTTAAACACAGGCAAATAATTCCTTTAGCTTTAAACCTCTTACGGTGGTGGTTTTTTTCTTAACTGTGAAACTAAAATCTTTATTTTCTTCCCATTCTGCCCCCTCACAAATACTTAGAGTAAACTTGTTATGGGACCAAAAACCAGCTATGAACTGCCATTATTTTTATTGTGTTTATTTATTTTTTTTTACTCCCCTCAATAAATAGCAACATACAGATGGAGAGGCTTGTAAATTAGCTCAGCTCTGGGCTTCTGCACAAGCTGAGGTGTGGTGCAGGCTGCAAGGCACTGTGTTGAGCCCCACATTAACATTACCAGGGAGCCCAACTCTGAAGGAGGAACTGTTCTCTGGCATTAGGGGGAGAAAAGGAACCTGAAGATGACAGTTTGCCTGCTCACAGAATTAGGGAGAATTATTCTTCATAAGTCTGGCCCAGACCTTGCTGAAATTTCAGTGGCCTTTAGTCCTTATTTGTAAAATTAGTCTTCAGTTTTAAAGATGGCTTATCTCTGAGTTGTTACCAGAAGGTGTATGAAGTTTGGTTTCTGTGAGTGGCTAAAATGGGAACCCCCAAAAAAGACAAAAAATTGAACTATAGATTGTTGACACATCCAACTGAGGATTTTATGATTGATACACGGAAGTCATGCAAAGAAATATTCACTAAGAGAGGTTCAGTTGTCTTCTGCTGAACTGATACAATTCAGGTGTCAAACAGAAGAACTTCTGCTCCTTTAAATATAAAACCTTTAATACAAACTGAACTGCAGAACAGTTGCTGAGTTCTCGTCTAATATGCTAGCAATTGATTATGTGGGGAGAAGAACAGAACATCAGCTCTCTGCAGGGGGGAATGGTTAGATTCTTTTGATCAGAGATAGGGATATATTAGGTCTCAAAATGAATCCACTCCTCCAGCTTTTAAAGAAAAGAACACTCCTTACAGAACATTGGTATGTACAGGAAGATCATAAATGTGAAATACAGAGCTGAAGCACAAAAATATTTGAAAAAAAAAATCTTGGTCTTAGATTCAACTTGATTTATCTTTGTGCTGCAGGCAGGAGAGCTGTCCCCAGTGGCAATGTTCTTTAGTGGCTTACATGGCCCCTGCACTGGTGAAAGTGTTGTCCTTGAAATCACCAAGGAATATCTTTATTTCCATTTCAGCTTGAGGTTATCATTATAGTACATTTTAAAGATACATTTAATTCCCAGTTCATACATGGAAGTCATACAAATTATTGATTTTTAGGGCAGATCATTAAGAATTTTAACACAGGCTGTGGCTACTCAGATAAAAGAGGTTCCATTAAGAGCTTAACAAAGGTTAATTTTGGCATATAATTAACTCATTAGCTAATGAGCTAAAGACAACTTTATCATTTAATTGCTACATCTAGTAAAAAGTTCAAAGAGGAAAAACAACTTCTTTCAACATCTAAGTGCTTTGAGTAGTAGCTGTGCTTATTCCCTCACCCTAAAGAAGGTTAAAATCCAGCCCCTCTTACAAATCCCTTTTCTTTGTATTTCTCATTTCTTTCTTCAGTCTGCTTATGGGAAAAATTCCCTCACCCTCGGCATACTGCATCTCAGTATGTTGAGTGGTAGTATTTAAAATGAAGATAAATGATGAATTTGCAAGAAAATTTCTGGAATTGTTTAAATGAAGGGGGTGGGTAACAGTCTGGTGGAAGCTGATGCTTCCCACTTGCTTCCTCCATGTGTCATCCTTTTGGTCACCAAGCTGATTTGAGAGCTGCTGGAGAAGCCTGGCAGAGAAAAGGGAAGGCAGCATTTGAGTTGCATTCCTGGTTGCTGTTATGAAGTAAAATGCTTTATGGCAGTCTTCCTCTTGCATAATATGCCAAGCTACCTGGAGACTAAGGGTTAAATTTAGGAGCTTAGTTAATCTTAAAAGTTAATAAAAAACTTAAAAGTTAATGGAAAAACCAGGAGGCATAACAATTTATGTCACCTGAGAATCTGCCTCACTGACTATGTATGGTGGGACCTTGTTTTGGGCCTTGGACTCCTGTGGAGCAGAAGAGTGTTGCAGTGACAGCACTGTTTGTCCTATTCTTTTGGGATCTCCTGGGGTTCAGTAACCTCATACCATCCATTTTCTGTGTGGACTGAACCCAGAGTTGCCTGTGGTGCTGAAAGAGGAAGAACAAAAAATTTGGTGATGCTTTAGCAGGAGGTGGTATTAGATAAGGTACAGCAAGGAAGCAAAAATGGCACAAGTGATGAGAAAAGCCCCAATAATAAAAAATAGAGAAGTTATGGGACTGAGAGGGTGGGGAAGAGGCAGATGAGGTCTGTTTGTCCTCATGGAATGCTGAGTATTTAAAGGCTGAATATCCAGGCCACAGTTTGTGATGGAGTTTGAAATTCAGCAGATTTTCTATCCTTATTCCTTACACCTTCTTCTCATGATGAGAAACTTTTCTGCAAACAGGCACACCGACAATGACAAACTGAGTCCTCATTAAAACAAAGAAAGGTTAAGGGGAAAAAATAACCTATTTAAAATGAGGTAACTCTCCAGTCTTTGAGCTGTAAATTGACAATAGGATTTATATAAATCCATAATTGTATCTCTTTTACCTGCAGTTAGGCCAGTTAATGATGAAAAAAGTATACAGCCCATTGCGAGGTTTTAATGAGGATTCTTTTTGCAGAGTTAAAAAAATCCACCAAATTAAATTCTGCCAATTTACTCCATTGCAAATTGAGCACCACCCTGTGTGCAAAAAAATCATCAAGTAGCTTAAATCAGTTACAGCTAAATGTGTAAGTCAGCATGTGCTTTAGCCTTTAGTCATGAAGAATATATTAGATTTTAAAAATAAATGGCTTTCTGCTCAGTCTTCATTGCAACGGTTTTCTGACTTTTAATTAAATTTTCAGTATTTGTGGGTGCTTCTTCATGTACTTTGTCCACAGAATTCACAGCATCTCTATCATGTGCAGGAGAAAACCAGATTGGAGATTATTAAGCTTGTTCATTCCTTTGTTATTCACTAGTACAATACCTAGAGAATTTATTTTTTTTCTTGTAAGATAAGAGCAAAGCATTTATTCTACAGTAATATCCTGTAAGAATGAAGCAAGAATGCATAAAATGAACATGATTAGCAGTAGCTGGTAGCTCGTTACACGTTGCTCATTAGACACTTCTGGTCTCTTCAATTGGTGTTAAATGAACTTAAAGTAAATTAATAAGTACAGGTTCATGTCATTTGGAAGAAGCTGATAAGGAGAGGGGGAAGCAGTGGGTGCTGCTGGTGTGAGGAGTGCCGGGGGCTGGGAGCCACTGCTCCTTGTGTGGGATGGCAGGAGCAGTCCCTATGAGGCTGCACATGACCTCTTGCAACTGCAGCTCTCGAGGTTTGAGGAACAACCTAATGCAGCTGATCGCTGCCGATTGCGAGGGGAAAAAAAGATGCCCAGCACTTGTCCGCTGTTTCCTGCCCCTACAGGACGTCGGTGCCAGCTCTAGGCATGGGAGGGCTGGCTCTGCAGATTATGCACTGCCCCAGGGCTGGTTTGCTCATCTCTCCTCTCGTGTGTGAAGCAAGCAGAGACCAGTGCTGCCTCCCTGAGAGCAGTGCAGTGCAGTGTGTGTGCTGGTTCACTGCCCCAGGAGACCAGGCCTGTGGCTGTGGCAGCCATGTTGGCTCCCTTGCTCCAGAGCACCCGGAGCTGCTCCATGCACAGTGGTGTTACCTCACCCTCCCTGCTCCCTTCTGCTGTGCCTGGGGGCTTTCAGATGAAAAATTTCACTTGAGAGAAGTCAGAACATCTAATTTTGAATGGAGTGGCAGTGCAGGCTCTTCTGTTGCTCACCAGCCTGTGATTTAACCCACCATATCATCTGACAGAGGTAGGTGACAAAAGGCTGGGGCTGTCCTCAGCCTTCTCTCCCTGCCACCCTGCCCTGTCGCAGGCTACTCTCATATGTGCTGTGCTGGACTGCTGCAAGCAGCGTGTGGTGCTGGGGGTAAGCACACAGCCATGGGCAAGCTGAGCTTTGTTGCCTTCTGCCAAGATTTGTGGGAACAAGGACAGGACCCATGTCACAAGCTCTGCCTGCAGCCACACAGCCACAGCAAAGCTGCACAGGTAGCCTGAGCGGGACAATTGTCTGTGTGTCTATGAAGCGGATAGAAAGTCATGGAAATGTGACAGGAAGATGCAAAGGTTTAAGAAATATTCTTAGCTCTCCCCTGCCCATCAGTGCTCACTGAATGTAACAAAAATGTATGTGGGCAGGCAGTGGTGGACCTATCATGCACCTAATTTCAAGTGTCTCGTCACCAATTATCCCCACCTCTATCTGTTCTCTTTACCTGATGGACTAAGATTGACTCTCAAAACTGTGCTCTCTTCCTTCTCTCTTAGTGTTGCTTCTAGCATGTCATTTTTCCATTTGTCTTCAGCTGCCACTTTAAAGGCTACAGCCCAGATTGCTTACTGCCCTGTGTGCTATTTTGTCTGTAACCAAGTGTCAGTTCTGGAGGTTAGCATCCCTGTCTGCCCCTCAGTTTGCTTCATTGCAGAGCAGATAAGAGCCATTTCCTGGAATTTTATGTAAACTAACTCCACAGGGAGCTAGGCCTGTGTAGCAGTTTCTTTAAGGGGAAATTTGGAGGGGTGTTGGAGGCAGAGAGAGTAGCAGGTACTTTTCTAAGTGTAGGAAAACTGCTGGAGCTGGCTGGAAAGGAGGAATTATGGTGCAGGTGAGAGAGAAGAAATTTGGGAAGTTGGTTAGGGTTTTTTTGTGTCAAAATGAACAGTGCAGATTTTTGAGGGGAAAAAAGAGACATCCAAAACCAGGCCTTCCTCTTCTGCTACTCACTCTGGATGTGGCCAAGCCCCGTTCAAGTCCTTTCCCACCCTCTTTCAGAGCAAGTCTTGGGCTATTGTGTCCCAGGGAGGATCAGCTGTAGCAAGGTGTCCGACAGGTTTTTTGGGGTGGCTGTGTTGGTGTTGGAGGGGTTTTGATTCCACACTGGCAGCATGCAAGCCAGTTGCAGTCTGTGCCTTCATTCCAATGCAATGGCTCTGGGACCCCAACTGCACCCATCTCTCTTGACATCTGTGGGTCCTTCATCTCTTTTCTTGCAGGTGCCCTACAGAAATGGGCTCCAGAGCATATTTTCTATAAAAAACTTCCCTTTTTGACTCTGTGTTACAATGCAAGATGTTTTTTTAGCAAGAGTTCTAAGCCCAGTTCTAACCAGAATTGCTGCTCTAAGCTATTAGTTATTAATCACTTCAAACATGGGGAAACTGCCATTTCTCATGGTTATTGGGGCACTTTGCTGGGATCAGATTAGGTGTCCTTCTGAGAAGCTGTTCAGGAAAGGCAAAAGTAGAGAGAGGAAAAAAGCCCAGCCTTACTTTTGTTTCCTGTAGGACAGTTTGAGTGGAAGGTATCATTATTACATTCAAGGGCTGCGAGCAAAGTTGCTAGGCACCCTGACCATTCTCCAGCAGTTCCATGTGAACTCTCATTTGTACTAAGTCTGGTAAAACAAGTTTTCTGACTTATATCAGCACCAGTCCAGCACTGAGGAAAGAGCTGGGTTCTTTATTCGGTGAGGTACCCTCATTGTCAAAATGAATTTACATCGAGCCCTGCAGCCTGTGCACTAAGAGTGCCTCCCCCTGCTTCTGCCTCCTAGTGGGCTGTCTGAAGGAGGCTATACATATGTATTAAGTTATTAAGCAGTGGTGTGGGTTCTCACAAGTTCAAACGCAGAGCATGCTGTGCCTATGCTCAAACGTCTCCAGGAGGGCCTGGATTAATAGAAATGCAAATGGAGCATCTGCACAAGGCCATATGATTAGAGCCTTCCCCCTCACACCTCAAAGTCAAAAGCAGAAAAACACTGCATGTGAAATACAACCAAAAAAACCTGGTGGTATAATATACAAAGTCTGTTACCAATTTCAACAGCAGTCAGCAAAACATTGAGCCTCACCCCACTTTAATAACCATTGGTCCTACCTTCTCAAAGGTAAGTGGTTTAATTGATGTTGAATTGTTTGGGTCTTAGAGTCCATAGCAATGCTTGTCTTGGCCTAGAATTCCAGTGAACTTCAGCTCAGCCCTGTCCAGCAGGAGCACTGCTATCCTGAGCAGAAAAGCTCTTATTTCATGGCAACTTATGCAGGGTTCTTTCTGTACCAGTGGGAGATCTGACTGTTGCAAATGCTAGCAAAATCAGTCATTAGTAAAATCAGCTAGGGTAGGTAAGATCAGGCAAATTCTGCTTTCAGGAACTGAAAATTGATGTGAGCCCATGTGTAATCACCGTGAGTCTATTTCCTTCCACATGACAGTAGAATTTGAGTTGCTTGAGACATATCCTGCTGTGTCAAGATTTTACATCCTTCTACAGACACCTACCCATCCATGCTGTGGACTAGTTTGGCCTTATTGGGTATTGCTTCCTGTTGCTACAACTGTGGAATAACCAGAAGGTGGTGAAACTATCATTTTATGCCTTTGGTCCCAGTCAGCTACATGAGATGTAATGGGAGAGAGGTGAGTGGTGAAAAAAACTTTTAAAATTTTCCCTCATGCAGGTTTCTTAGAGATGGTGAATGAGAATGACTCTTCTAGACAATTCTATGGGAAACACAGACTTGTGTCTGTTCAGTACCCATACAGTCAAATGTCTTATTGCCACTACTAGTCTGTCTTTGGAGGTAGTTTGTCACAGGTTATTTCAAACCTCTTCTGTCCAGGATCTTCTGAAGAGAATCTTGTTCCACCTAGAACTTCACTGGATAAAGTCTATAAGGACACAGGAATGGGTGCTTGCCCTTCTTTGCCTGTTTGCCAAGTTGATTCCAGCCTTGCAGGAGCATGATAAAAAGAGAGGTGCTTGTGGGGAAGCAGCTTAATACTTACTGAATGTGGGTCTGCTCTTGACACATTTCAGAACCAGGGGCAACAAATCTTGTCCGCAAGGCTTGTCCTCACAGATCTGCACCATGGATGTATCTGTGCAACCAAACAGTGTTTTACATTGTTATAAGACTAGATATTGCTAAACTTTCTTTTTTTGCTTCTATGCAATTGCCATATCTACTCGCCCAAGATGCTATCTTGGCTTTGGAAAGGTTTCTTGGAATAGGATTATAGCTGTGATTCTAAATTTAAGCCACTGGTAGTGATTCTGTCAGAATAAGACATTAGACTGATCTTTAACACTTTGTGGAGGTTTTTAGTTTATCCTTGACAATGACTTACCTGATGGTATAGGCTATTCACAGATGTTGCTATACTTACTGTCTCTGTGAATGAGGAAGCAAACTCTTGAGCTCTTCCATGCCCTAAAATGAGGCTCAAGAGCAGCTGTTGTTGCCTGTTTAGTGGGTCTATTTAATATGTAAAGCATAAAAACACATCTAGCACTCTGCCTATGATTTTCTGCATGGAAATGGGGAAACTAACCTGAATATAATGTAACTTGTGTTGAGGACAGTCCCATATATCCGATTCAAATACCTTTCAGTTATATGAACCTTACAGAGCAGCTGGTCATCATAGTTACTGCTTTGAGTGACTCTGACTGTTTCTTCAGAAGCAACTGTCGTGTTCTTTGGCTTTTTCTGCACTGCTTTTTTATTTTAGTCCATGATTTGGTCATGTGCCTTGCATTCTGAGAGCTTCCTTCTTATATTCATTGCAATAAACACAGTTGAAGCTTCGCTTAGACAACTTGAAAAATTTGCTCTTGTTCCCCATCTTACGCTTGTGAGATGAAAAGCAAGTCAGAAAACAGTCACCCTTAGAGCACTATGTTCTGTCCTTGCCAAACAACATTGGAAAAATTGTAAGGTTTTTTGCAGGCAACCAAAAAGAGACTCTATTTGTAAGTAAACTAGAATTTTTTATACGTCTTTACACAATGTACCTACAAATGTTGAACTTCGTATTCCTCTTTGCCTTTAATGTTCACAGGGCAAATAAAATATTGGGGTAGAATGGGAAATTGGGTGTGATTCTTATGCTCAGTGCCAGAATAAGGTGACTATGAGCTGTAGCTCCCCTTACTTGTTTCATAGGTGCTGGCATGCTGCTTCATAGTTTTCCAGCAGAACAGCAGCATGACAATATGTAGGCCTTGATTCTTGAAAGCCATCACTGAATTCTTTGTTGTTGGTTTTTTTTTTGTTTTTTCCTATTTTTTTTGCATGGTAGTTAATCAACTTTCTTATCTGTCCTCAAACATTAGAACCTCAAACTTGGAATGGTATGTAAATTCCTAAATAACTGCACAGACCAAGATAGAGGCAGACTTAATAAAGCATACATCTCAGTGCTGATTTCCCTATACTTTAAAGGCTAATGATTGCCTTTTGTAGGCACATGCTTCTCACATACCATTAACAGAGCTGACTTCTTTCAGTAACAAACACAAAACCAAACTATAGGTACAGGAACCTTTTTATTTCTTTTAGTCGGAATGTATTGTTGTGGTGTTTGCAGCTTGGTGGGGAAATGAATAAAGGAAACAGTCCCCTCAGGTTAGATGAGATTCTGATTTGTGCTATATTATGGGCAGGATGAGCATTATATCTAATGGGGGGAGAATGCCATTCCTGTCCAACCAGTTGCTGCAGGTCCACAGTAATATATTCCTAGGAACCTGGCTGCAACCTTGGTTGCAGTTTCCATGATTGATTCAAGTAGGGGAGGGATAGAAAAAAAAGAATGATGTGAGATACAACAGAAAATGCAGCAATAAGAAAAAAAGTAATTGATTATAACTTTTGCAGATGTGATTCTGTTCTGAAAAATAGCATATTATTTCAGTGTTGATGAGCAGCTGTGTCTGTCTGCTATTATATCTAAAGCAGGAGTTTGCAATGTACAATTTATTTTGATTTAAGTAATAGCAAGTAGGGGAAACTGGCTGTTCTGTCACATATATGACCTATAGTAAAAAACTAAAGTATTCAAATAATATTTCAAACAGGACCTCTGACTTTCAGCTATCTAGGGAAAAAATGCCATTTTACTTCTATCAAGGGGCAGAGCAGTGGACTTACAGGTGCAGGTGTGGCCAAGTAGTGTGAGAACCTCCTGCTGGTTCAGTACTGCCCCTCACCTGGCAATTAATGCACCCTGCAGATCAGATGTTAAACAAATCCTGTGTGTGCTTCTGGCCTGTTTCAGGGTAATCCCAGATAGGTAAATTTAAATAACATTAGAGTGGCTTAGTTAAAATATAGGTACTTGCAGGACTATTGCAGGAATGGAAGCTAAAGCAACCAGCTGACTTGGTAACTCTCAGACCATTTCAGCTAAGGCCATTAGAGGAGGTCCTAGTTGCAACTGAACCTGGCTCTTGCTGTATCTTGTGCCAGAATGTAGTTCCTAAAAATGCTCAGCTTCTGCTTGCTATAGTGGTTGAGAGCCCTTCAGAGGATGTTGCAGATCCCAACAAAGCACTTGCTTAGGGGGACATTGCTGAGGGGATCCCTAGGGCCAGATCTTCCACTGTTGTAAAGTGTCTGAGCCCCAATGAAGCTGTCAGTCAGCACCTACTGCTGCAGATGCATCGTTGCTAGCAATGCTCTGAAGTTTAGGGAGAGCCTGGCTGACAACCAGATCTCACCTTGAGTCTTCAGGATGACAGTTAGATATCTGGCATCCTTTGAGATGTTTTCCAACCACATTTAATTAGGAGGTAGTAAGCCTCTCTGAACATGGAGCCCGTTGTTACTTTTTTCATGTCACTTCTCAGAATAGTGCAACACAGCAAATGTTGTTTAGGATGAACATACTGCAAAAAACTTAAACAAATTACTTCTTCAGCAAGGCTTGATGGTGGGATAGGTATTCAAGATCCAAAACGAGCTTAAAGAGAAAATAATTCAGGTGACTGCAGGCTATATAAGTATGAACACTTATTTATCTATGAACACCATTAGAATGCAGAAAGGTGACTATTTTTCCTAAAGTAAGCAGTACCTTCTTTGGCAGTACCTAGGTGATATCTGCCTTTACAATGATCTAAAGGTGTACCTTACACCCAATCTATATACATAGCCCAAATCTATGGCTGCTCTAGCTCCCAGTCCTGCCTGCATGGCTGGTGGGAGGAAGAAGAAGGCTATTGCAGTGCAAAGGTCAGGCCAACTCTTAGGCAGTCTGCTCTCAGGCAACAGTGTTCTCCACAGCAAAGTCGTGACTGGGGCCTTCTCTCCTTTGGGTTCAATTGACATGGAAGAAATTAAGCAGCTTCCTGATAGGTCCAGAGGTATGATGAAGTATGAAGCTTCACTCAGTCCCCTTGACACCTGGGCTTCAGCTCCACTGATTCAGTGGAGGGGCTATATATGAAGCACAGTGGTTTAATGACTTATCCAGACAATTACAGGAGGCTTTATTTAAACTAGGAGTAAAACTGTCTGACTCCTTCCCTACCTTGCCTGTGCTCCTGACCTTTACCATTAAATCCTCACTTGTTTTTTTCCTCCTGTATCTACAAATTCATTGTTGTTAGGCTGGTTTTTTTACTTGTTTGTTTGTTTTGTTTCTTTTTGGTTTGTTTTTGGGTTTTTTGTGGTTTTTTGTTTGCTTTTTGGTTTTGTGGGGTTTTTTTGTTTTTTGGTGGTTTTTTTGTCTTTACAATTTTGTGACACCACATGGGAGATGTAGCTTAACGTTCACCTGTATGAACTGAAGAGGTTGGGAATTAGGTTCTAGCAAAATCATGCTTTTATTTCAGTGACAACTTTTGCCTGTCCTACAGGCTGAAGAAAGGCAAAAATAGCTTTCTACCAGAGGTTCCTGGTTACAACACGTTCTGTAGAAAGATAGCTGTCTCCACATAGTAAATTTCTGACTTTTGATTGTGTTTGCTGTTTCTCTTTACAAGTGCCTTTGAGGACTGCAAGGAAGAACTCTTACTTACAGAAAAATCATCCTTTTCACAGAATCACAGAATGTTTAGGTTGGAAGAGACCTCCAAGATCATCCAGTCCAACCTTTGACTGACACCATAATTAACTACTAAACCATGGCCTTAAGGACCAGGTCTAAACACCTTTTAAATGCCTCAAGGGATGGTGGCTCCACCACTGTCCTGGGCCATTCCAATGCCTGACAACCCTCTCAGTGAAAAAATTTCCTAACATCCAGCCTAAACCTCCCCTGGCACAGCTTCCATCAATTCCCTCTGCTTCTATCACAGTTCACTAAGGAGAAGAGGCTTTTCCCCTCCTTGCTCCAACCTCCCTCATGGCAGCTGGAGAGAGCTCTAAGGTCTTTTTTCCAGACTAAACAGCCCCAGCTCCCTCAGCTGCTCCTCACAGGACTTGTGCTCCAGGCCCTTCATGACCTTTGTTGCCCTTCTCTGGACATGCTCCAGCACTTCTGTGTCCCTCTTATAGTGAGGTGCCCAGAACTGAACACAGTAGGCAAGAGGTGGCCTCACCAGAGCTAAGTACAGAGGGATGATCACCTTCCTATTCCTGCTTGGCCACAATGTTCCTAATACAAGCCAGGATGCCATTGGCCTTCTTGGCCACCTGTGCACAGTGCTGACTCATATTAAGTCGACCATCAACCAAAACCCACAGGTCCCTTTCCAGCTTGCAGCTCTCTAACCCCACTTCCCCAGGTCTGTAGCTTACCATGGGGTTGTTATGACCCAGGTGCAAGAACTGGCATTTGGCCTTGTTAAACCTCATACAATTAACCTTGGCCCATTGGTCCAACCTGTCTAGGTTCCCCTGTAAGGCTTCCCTATTCTCCATCAGATCAACACAGCCACCTAGTTTGGTGTCATCTGCAAATTTACTGAAGGTACACTCAATCCCCTCATCCAAATCATTAATGAAGATATTAAAGAGAAGAGGCCCCTGTACTGAACTCTAGGGGACATCACTCATGACTGGTTGCCAGCCAGATTTAGTTCCATTTACTACTACTCTTTCAGCATGACCATCCAGCCAATTTTTTATCCAATGCAGGTTGTATTTATCCAAGCCAAGTGCCATAAGTTTTTCTGAAGAAGAATGCTGTGAGAGACAGTGTCAAAAGCTTTACTAAAATCCATATAGACAATGTCCACAGCTCTTCCCCCATCCACTAGGTGAGTCATCTTGTTGTAGAAGGAGATCAGGTCAGTCAGACAGGACCTGCCTTTCATAAACCCATCCTGACTGGGCCTGATCACATGCTTATCGGGTATGTACCATGTGATGGTACTCAAGATGACCTGCTCCATAACCTTTCCTGGCACCAAGGTCAAACTGACAGGTCTATAGTTCCCCAGATCATTCTTCTGGCTCTTCTTGTAGATGGGAGTTACATTTGACAGTTTCCAATCAACTGGGACATCATCACCATCATTAGAATGCTAAAGACAGTCCAGACCTTCCCTAACATAGGGAACACCCCCCCCCACCTCCCCTTCCATGCCTATCCCTTCTGAATAGCCTATAGTCATTTAACCCAGCACTCCAGTCATGGGATGCATCCCATGCATCAATACCAGTCACCTCACATAATACCAGCAAGGCCATGTTCAGGCTTATAGGGAGTCAGTGAGTTGTCATTGGCATCTTCTGGACACTGTGGTGTATCAATCCTTCAAAAAGACCTTCCTGTTACTGCCTGGGAATATCCTAGCCACCACAGTCCTTCTTCTCTCCAAAGTATCATGAGAAACAGTGATCTTTGCATGATTGGCTTCTCTTTGAAATGCTGCAAGAACACTATTTTGTTGAATTTTAAAGCAGTGTAAAAGGGTACACTCAATGGACTCAGATCTGAAGGAAGAGCAGCTGGTTTTTTGGTTGACGTTTTTTCTTTTTGTTTTTTCATCCTTCTTTTGAAGTGTGCCTCGTTTTACAGTATTGTGCTTCCATCTGCCACACACAAAATTAAGGTGAGATGTGTATTTTTTGAGTACTTAGAAGTGTGGGGTTAAAAAACTTTTCTACTTCATGAGCGGTACCATTATGATTTACACACACACACACACACACACACCCCAGTGTAGTCTGTATACCCTCAAAACTGATCAGTAAACAACTGGAAAGTAACCTCAGTAGAGATGGCCATCTAATGCCAATACTGATGAGAAGCTGACCCTACACTGTTATACGTGACAGATGAGAGGAAGGAGGGAAGAACTGGAAGTGTGGCAGCCTGAAAAACAAGCCTAAAAACGTGGAGTGCTATTCCTCATCTCCCAACAGCTTTATCATTCCAGGTAATACCATGGCAGAAAACTGAACTTCTGTAATGTCAAAGTAAATCACTACAGTGATTCAAGAGATGTCCAGAAGGAATTGGAAAGGGCAGGATTAAACCTATGGGTGCCTTTTGGCCTGGAATATAGCTTTCAAAAGCTTAGAAAATTGGTGTCAGATACCTGTGGACGAGTAATGGTATTAGCAGCACTGTGAAAAATATCTTGGACTTCAAATGACCATAACTTACTACAGCTAATTATGTATAAATAATGCAGGTGCTACACAGCAATGGATAGTATGCTAAGATAAGTTTACCAAAAAAGCAGTCTAAAACATGTGGAGGATGAAGTGCTGGGTGCTTGCTGCTTCAGATAAGCAGACTTGCTGCATACAGATGTAACACAGAGACATGGAGCCCCTGTGTTTGAGAACCTGGGCTGTCCTATGCACCTAGCTTCTGAACAGAGTGTTCCTGCAGCAGCTGGAGCTGTCATAGCTCCTATGCTTTACATATGTTGTCTGATTTTCTAATCTACAGCTTTATACTTGGATTTTCTTCCTCTGTGGATGTGATTCTACTTCCCTTCATTTCTCAGTCCATTTCTTCTTGTTCCTTGATGTTAATTCACAGGGCTTTTATTTTACTCATTGTTATTCTCCTTTTTAACCTTAACCTGACAATACCAAGGGCCTGGCTGCTCTTGGTACACATGCACTTGTGCGTCTAACCTCATCCCTAGACCAGGCAGCTGACTTTGGCTAGCAACTGACTGTTGTCTTTACTAACCAAAATCCAAGAGTTCATACTTCTTCATACTCTTCATGCTATGAAAAGTCCTTCTAGTCCCACTTGGGAATTCCTTGCTATATGTTATATAAAGATGTAGAAATACGGGTGGAATTTCAAAGTTCAGGTAGAATCAGTGCTACTTATCTGCTTACAGTCTTTGGAGATACATGAGGAACCAGTATGAATGAGCCCTGGATCCTAGGTGCCAGACTTGTATCAACTCCAGCTGGTGTCAATGAGAAGAGAAAATAATTCTTGACTCTTACCATAGTCAAAGGGCTTACCTTGGAGCCTGTTCTAGACCAGTGTCCTATGTACTCTGGATGTACATTTTGGCCTGATGAAACAACCTTTCGAGGCAGAATTTCCATGGAGAAACAAGAGGTACTAATTTGTTGCTCAAAGTTGAAAAATAAATGATATTGCACATCATAAATAGGATGTTAATGATATCAATGAAATATTCAATTTCTCCTCATTAAATAACAACACAAACTGAAAAATTAATCAGTTTGTTTCACACAGTCAGACTGATGGAGAACCAAGTGGGTCTTAACTTCCTCTCACCAATGAATAATGGCCTAGAGAAACAGTGCTAATCAAGGCAGCACTGCTGGTAGTAAACAAGTCAATTCTGTATTTATTAGAGCAGTAGAACATGCATAATACATTGAGCTCTAGTTATCAGCTGAAAGTTTCACAATGCTTGCAAAACAGTCTGTTGCATCTCTACTGGAAGAAGATTGTTTCTGTGACAGGAAATCTTTATGTCTGTGAGGAGATGCATCAGTTCAGTAAAAGGTGAGAGGAGTGCCATGTGTGGAGTGGGTGGTCTGCTCTTAAAAGCCATTCAATAATTACTCTAAATGCATCAGTAATGCAGCAAAAGGCACTGCCAGTGCCTTTCAACATCTTGCCCTTGTAAACTTAGTGATGCTTAGGTTTGACTAGAAGTTCAGAGGAAACCAGAGATAGTATTTAAAAACTGTGAAAAGCAAAAATACTATAGAAGGTAAGTCAGATGGTTTTTTGCACAGGAATGTGAAATTTCAGTGCCTGTGAAGTGAGCATGTTGGAATGGGATTCAACTCAACTGAGTCATTGTAGTCTACATTAGGTTTGGGCTGGAGAACAGCACAGTAGATTGGACCTTGGGAAGCCTGAGTTCTAGTTGTTCCTCTCCCTTTCACCTGCTGGATAATCTTTGGCTCAAGTGTGTCTCTTCTTAACACACCTACAAGATAGGGATGATAATAGTGCCTGTTGTAAAGTACTTGGAAACCTAAAAAGTGCCATATGGAAGACATGACAGGATTGCTGATTTCCTTCTTTGTGTACTAAAAGTCCATGAATCTTGAATTTTCTGAAGTAGCCATCATTAGCTCATTGAATTGATTTCCTTCTTGTTGGGAGGAAGCTTTCTTTTTTCCTCTTCTGATGACTGTTTATTTACTCTTGACTGAGTGTCAAGCAACAGTTTTGTACATCCCTTGCTTAATAAAGAGTAGACTTAGTGCTGGGACAGTTTGAAGATGATCAGATAGCCACAACTTTGTAGGAGAGCTAGACACATAGAAGAGTAACTGCTATTCAGAAAGCTTCAGTTCAAGCTCACCAAACTAGTTAAATCTCCTAAAGTCTATTGTCTTCCCTAAAGATTCCTTGATTTTGTCTTTAATTTAATTCAGACAAGAATATTTATAGCAATTCGATTTATTGAAAATAATTGCTAGTTGATTGTGTTCCACATTCTAAGTGCAGACACTACTTTTGACAAAAGTCAGATGGAAGATATTTTCAGTTTAAGACCAGCTCTTTATTCAGCAGTTAGTGGTGTCACCTTTTTTTTCTTAACGTATCAGATGATGACATACAGGAAATGTGATTCTGCAGAACTGCAAAATCCAGAGAAGATAATGAAAATTCATAAAGAATTGATAAAAAGAAGAGGAAATAAGAAGGATATTCCTGAAGAAGCTGTATCAGTAGGGGAGTTTCTATTACAGGTAACTGGAGTAAGTCCCCCAGGACTCTTCTGTTTTCATTTATTTATTAAACAACTAAGAGCGTAAGACAAACTATAAATTAATTATACTTGCTACTGACATAAAGTCAAGGCAATGGTGAACACAGATAATGCAATTCATAGACAACAGGGGGCCAAATTTTCTCCTTGCTTACACCTGTTCATTCTCACTGAAGTCAACGGGATTGGACAGGTGTAACTGAGGGGAGAATGTAGCCTCAGGCCTTTTCTAGAAAGAGGTAGAGAGCTGGCAAAAGATGCTTAATGTTAATAAATATGAAGTCTTATCCATTAGCCTGAGATGCACAAAAGACAAAGAATTAAGTGAGCATAGAAATGAAGTGCACGAGGTGCAGCACGGGCACTTTGCATACAGGAGCTCTGGTGATTTCAGGGGATGCTGTGAGAGCTCAATCCAAACCAAAGCCAAGGCAGCTTTTTTGATAGCTCAGGGGAGTTGCACTGAGGAAGGATTTTGAGTGTTAAGGTCTGTGTGCACGACCTACAATATAGCATATGCCTTTCATACCCTTTATTGGTGATTTACATTTATAGTAGCACTGACTACCTCTTATCAATTAAGAGTGTTGCCTCATAAACAGATCAAGTGCCAGTACTCCTTAGCCTCGCTGTTCTCTCACTCAAACTGCTCATTAGACTCTTGTCTGTAAAAGGTATCCACAGCCTTATGTATTCATTCTAAATCTCAGGTTACCAAGGTAACAAGCAGGTTAATCAGCTCCTCCACACTTTCCTTAATTTCCTTAATTCACTTCATTCTCTACTTCAGTCAGCTAAGTACAATAGCCTTTTTTCAAACTCTCAGACTGTTTTTGATCCACTTGACTCTGAACCAGTTCCCCTCTCCAGCTATAGTCTAAAGTACTGTACACTGACAACAAACGTGATTGAATTGCTGAATTACACTATACACTTTCTGATTGTCTTGAACTACAACGTTCATACATAATTTATACTGGAATTGCATTAGGTTGTGTTCTTTGCATGAGATTGGTTGTCTTTCAGCTTATAGCTCCAGCCCTGTAATGGAGGTGGGGCAGAGCCATTCAGCACCACCATGGCTTTGGGATAGTGCCCATGGCTGAAATAGTGCAGGGTTGCACAGAGGATGGGGAGCTTTTCCTTGGCTCTTCCTGTCTGCCTGAGGTATGTCCCCTGCCTGATTCTCCACCAGTAAAAGTGAAGCTGATTTCCTGCAGGTGCATTGCTGATATGGATTCAAATTCTTCTTGTGTGTGGTGTGCCCCAAGGCAATCTGTGCCACTGCTTCATTTTTTTCTGGGACGCCTTACCTCTAAAAATTTAAAAGAAAGAAAACACCATGCTCTATCAGATGTTTTTTGTGAGCATTCAGTGCTTAGCCTGAGGCCCTACCCCCACCAGCATCTCAAAGCTCACAAAGTTTCCTACAAGGATGTCAAGTGGTCAGCCATACTTTTTGTGTACTGCTTAAGCAGGGAAGCACTTAACTGTCACTGAAATGAGACATTTCTGCAGTGTAGCATGTGTTTATCATGCTCAGAAACTATCTAGCAATTACAGGCAGAAAGTAATCTGCTTGTAACAGCTGCAGGGGGATTCAAGTAGGAAGAATGAATTAAAGCTGCAGGATTATTACGACTCATGCAACTCATGGAAAGGAGTCTGGACTTTAAAGTACATACATGTGCATGGATCTCCAGTTTCATGTTTGCCTAATGATATGGGAACCATAATAACACAATGCCTTCTAATGCCAGGATGGACAGTGAGGCAAGTAGCAAAACTTGGCCCTAGTTTGTAAGTGCAGGGTTTTCAATGACCTCGTCAGGTACCTCTCCCTAGACACCAATATAACCCTGAAGCTACTCAAGTACCCCTGAATTTGATTAAATTAAAAAAGAAAAAGAAAAAGAAAAAGTAGTACAGAAATACTAAGGCTTTTAAACCAGTGCATTATTTTGGTGTTTTTCACTGTGAACATGAAAGGTTGATTTGTGATGAGGACAGTATACAGCTGGCTTCAGATTTTCTCCAGTATGTGGCTTCTAAATGCCTGCTTCTAGCAGTGCCTTTTTATTTATTGTGGTGTGTGTCTCTCTTTAAGTTTGGGAATCATCAAAATAGGGTAGACTCAGCCTTTGTAATGCAACCCTCTAGGAACAATTTTATTAAGACAAAGTAATACTGAGACCTTGGAGAGGAGAATGGATCTAAAAAGCATAATTTTTTTTAGGAGAAGCCCTCACACCAACCTTCTATTCTGTATTATCATTAACAATTTCTGCTAACCCTACAAGATACAGTGCTTTCTAAAGTACAAGCCAAAGCTTGCTCAGCTATGTAAGAAGCAGATTTTTGAATCCCTTAGTTCCTCAAGTCTTTAATATTGCCCATAAATCTTGACAAAATTACTTTTTCAGGCTTCAAACAATGCTTTTTTTATGAACTTTTCCAACTGTCACCTTGAGAAATATCTAAATGACCCCAGAACTACTTACATTTTCCACACTGTGTAAACCAAAATTTCACAACTGCCTATAATTTGAAATATTGTATTCCTCTCCCCTGGAAAACCAACAAAATGCAACCCAGAATGCCCACAAAGTCATGTTTGCTTTTTCCTCTTGACTGTATATCACATAAAACCAGCTCCCATGTCTGAGATCCCAAGTAACCAGGACAGAAATCCATTGCTTTTTAAATGAACAGATCTTAAAGCCTAAAAAAGTAGAGGCTACACTTGAAATGACAAAATGTGCATCTTGCTTACCAATAAAAAACGTACATGCTAAGTGTTACTGCTACTGGACAGAAGAGAGAAAGAGAAAGAGCAGGTGCCATCTCAGTCACAGAGCTCCACTGTATTTATGCCCATACTTCTGGCTAATAAGGTAAAATCCCAATCACAGTACCAAAACCCCTTGAGCATCCTGTGCTTACTGGTGTTAAGAAAATATTACTGTTCTCTCTTTAGTCAATTTGCTTGAGAAGCTAAACAAAGATATCAAGTGGCAATCAAGAAAATTATGGTGGTCGTTCCAAGAGAAGCAAAAAATTAATTGAACCAAAACCACAGGAGTGGGATGTTTAAGACCATAGGAGGGTGGATGCAAATTCCTGTCAGAGAAGGTGAACTGGACAGATGCTTTTTTTCTCTGGCATTTCCATGATTATCATATTAGAAATACTTATCTGATTTTGGTCATTGAGTGATATGAGTTTTACTCATATCTACCCAAGAGAAGAACGCACATCTCTTACTTTAGAAGAAAATATTCTTGCTGTTCATTTATGTAGCATTTTTGGTTGCCAACCCTAAAAGAGTTAGGGGGGAAAAAAAGGGTGCTTGTGGTAGTGAAGCACTCCCAATTAATTTACAATTAAAAATAGAAACAAAAGAAAATTCTTAAGAAATGCATGTGGTGAGTTCACCACAGAGACTATTCAGAAATTAACCCCAGAACATTCTCATTACAAGGCAGCTAAAAGTATTTATTCCTTGTTAATTCAGGAGTTAATTCCTGTATCTATTTGGAAAAGCCCTTAATATCTGTGTGCTTCAGCAGAGTCTTTCTGACTTTGCAGCACTCTAATTTAAAAAAAGGCACAAAAAGAAAAGCCAAACAAATTCAGAAATCTAAAATAAAAATAATAATAAAAAAGATAATATTTTCTATCTTGATGATATAAACCAAAAATACAATAATGACATCGAGGGATGTGAGATTAATCCCACTTGTGAAGACCCCTTCCATAACTCCTTCATGACTGAGGCAGTTTTGAATTATGAGAGTTGCAGTTCACTTGTGGGACAAATTACCTACTCCTCAGATAACTGTTATGTATCTGGCACTGTCTGTATCATTCACAGCTTTGGGAAACAGCAAGAGGCTGGGCTGTCCTATTGCTTTAGCCGAGTGTGCTCTTCAAACATTTATTGAACAATGCTTATTACAGGGGATAAATAATGTATATGAGGGAACAAAATTTACATTATAAGTTGATTAAACTGCTTAACAGTTTTTAGCCACTCTCTAAATAAGGATTTTTAACTAGATTTAATCTATGCAGTGTTTCATGTCCAAAGAACTAGCATTTAATCTCTGTTTAACTGAAATTTAGTTAGCAATGTTGACACCTCTGCATTTTAACACCAGGATTTCTTTGTGGGACACAATCCCTTTCACTCAACTTAATATCCCATCTTGGTCTCTAAGGGAAAATAATTGAGTTTAGGCTAGTTTTAAATAGCGATAAGGACAGGGAACACAGATGGGTATTTCATTGATTAACACTAACACTGGCCTAAGGCCTTGGTGTCAGGCATTAGATTAGGACATTACGAAGAGAATGACAGAGTTTTGGCACTTTATTCCTCCTCAATAACATTCTTTCACATATTAAGTTTATCCCACCCTAGGTAGCTACTTTATCATGCAGAAGGCCTTAATCCACTGATGTGACTCTATCTGCTTTCACTTTGATGCTGCCTCTGTTTACAAGAGTAATGCAGCCTGTGTAAGACAAAGTACTCGTGACAAGAACAACTGAATAAGGCTTTTAGATGCACAGAGCTCTGACCTAAAAAAAAGAAAAAATCCTTCAATAAACTTCAAAATACTCCAAACCAAAAGAGAAGGGGGAAAAAAAAAATCAACAAAACCCAGAGGCTTTTTGAAATGAAGTTATGTTGTTTGCATCATGAAGAAACAGACATGAGTTTTTCATCAAGAAGATTCAACTTTACTGATCTTCTTGTACTGCACTTTATCTTTTCTTCACCTTTGACCTTCCTTTCAGTGTCTCCTCAAGGCATCATGAACGTAAGCCTTGTGGTGTTCTTTTAGAAGTAGGATTGCTGCTATCCCCTCTGGTGAATTTAAGCAGCTGTTGGAGTCAGTGACAAGGTTGGCTACAGATTTGGTATACTGGCTGGGAAAGAGATTATGGGTCAGTCCCCAGTGCTGGGAGACAAAAGATTCAAGCAGTTCAGGATTTTTTGGATATCCGAAAAAGATTTCATGAAATTTGTAAGGATCTAACAGTGTATTGCAGGTTTCATGTGGTCTAAACAGCTTATAGCAAGTGAAACTCTAGGTAGCCAGTGAGTGGTGTTTTCACACCAACGCTGTTTTGCAGAGGCACATGAGACCTAATGTAATATAATTCCACAAAATTGCATCACTGAAGACAGAAACTAGTGACTCTTAGCACTTGCAGGGACTGTGACTGTTAGGTGGACTGCCAATTTTATGAAACTCAAACTAGATTATTTGTGCATTTGTTACAGAAAACCTTAGTTACCAGTAAGTTTTTTTCTCTCTACTTAATAGGAGCTTTAACAGACCAGCTACTGAGACTGACATTTTGGATAACTTTATAAAGCTCATTTAAAGAGATGCTAGCAAATCAACCTAAATTTTTCCAAATCATGGGAAAATTTTGGAAACTTCTGAAAGACAACAGAGTTACAGGCAGCAATCCAAAGGTTTTGACCTTATTGGTTTGAATCTAATGAAGGCTTTCCTCCTCCAAACACAGGTCTGTTGAGTTTTGTTTGTAGTGTCACTGTACCAGGATCATGCCTAAAGGTAGGAAAGAAAATTCCCTTCTTCTGAAGTTTCGGGCAGTTTACAGGAGTTACTATTTTGTGGGTGTTGTAAACTTGCTGTGAAGGTTTACACAAGACATCAAGAAAATGTTATGTTAAATTTTTATATATGCCCAGAAATGGTCCTACTAAGCTTGTTTGAAATTATCCATGTGGCATGGGCAATCTTAAATTTTTCTTGTTTACACGAACTGAAAATCTGGACTTCAGAGTTCAGACAGAAACACACGTGTTCTTTTCTTGCCACTTAAGCTGGTACAGACTAGAAGTAACTCCGTGTATGTCAGTGGAACTTAGAACAAGAAAAAAAGATCCTATTCATGGGTGGGCACACACAGAGATATTTTCTTTTAGAAGAAAGAGTAAAAGTTTATCGTGTGGCTTTTCCACCCCTTAAATTTTATATAGTGGCTCCTATCTGGTTTATTGTTTGGACACTGTATGGACACTGTTGTGCAAATTTCATCAAAAATTATATTAATTCTGCTTGAAATTCTGCCAAAATCTTTGCTGGAATTCTCTCTTCAGAACACTATAACTAGTTTTATTATGACAGCAACCTTAATGATGTTTACAGAGAATGCAAAAGTGGCTTCCAATTATAATGTCCGGGTCATGAACTGTGTCTTGTACAGCATCTTCAAAATATAAAGAAGGTGTTTCTTTTCCCATTTTTCTCAGTGACAGCTATGCAGCAGTTGAGATTGTGGTAACAGTTCACATTCGAGTTCCTTTTTCCTAAACTTCTTTGTAAAATGAGATGTTATTGGCAGTACCTATGAAAATGAAGGCTCACAGGACTAAGATTGAGCCTGATGAAGTGTTGCTGGATGCTGGGAAGCTTCTTCACTTTGTTTTATTCTGGCAGCCTATGTCTGGTTTTCTAAAGATCCTTTATCGGCAGCCTCTCTAGAGCAAAAAAAAGGTATAATGGCAAATTATGACTTGATTTTTCAGGCATGGACAGGAGTTGCCACCAATCATCTCTTTTATGTTCATTTTTCACCTGATGCAGAATTTCAGCTCAGGTTTTCAGAGATGAAAGGTGAACATAAGCATCCTATGACCTTCCTGTACTCTCCATAGATACAAAATTCTGATGGGATTTAACATAGAATATCTTAACGTTTCAAAGGGTGGTATTTTAAAAAAAACAACAAACCTTTATTAGCTACTTCAGAACACTGCAGTGATTTGAATCTAGCCATTTACTCTCACCTGTAAGTTTTAAAAATCTCTCTCTTTTGAGCACTTATTTGGCATCCTGTTTCTCTGTATGGTGAGTAGAAAGTGTAGGTTGTTTGGAACAGAGCTGTCTGGAGTCCTGAGGCTTTTGAGTTCTTTATGGGCAGTGCTGAACAAGCTGTTTTCAGATTTAAGAACATGGTGTTACTTCAGATCAGGAGCACAGAGTTTCTCTATAGTATTTACTTATCTGTGCAGGACGTCCTGACAGATAGGGTTTTAAATCTTCATGTCTTTGGTGCTTTTTTTGTTTGAAAAGGGATTATGCCTGTGCAGAAAAATGTAGAAAAACATTTCCTTGAGAATTCCTGTCAGTGTATGAGTTTAATGCACATCTGAGACATTGGCAGCACTATAATAAGCCACAGTGGTAGTTAACATCTGTCATGTTGCCAGACTATCTCAAGGCACATTTGTCTTTCTCAGGGAGGGGAGAGTATGTCGGTGCACATGGAAATGTAAGGAAAAGCTGTGCTTTTGGCCCATCCCTACAACATAACCACATCTGGTGCTTCTCATCATAAAGGAGTTCAGCTCCACCTATCCAGTATATGCCCAGAAAGGCAACGCAGAGGCCTAGTCACTCGGTAGAGCATAGTCCACTTCCAAGGAAGCTTCAGGTGGAATCTAATGAGCACCACCACAGTGTTTCTGATTTTTGGATTCACTGGGTTGCTGGTAGCCTTCCCACAAATTTAAAAGCGGCTGGAGGCAAAGATGAGCTGCTGGAGCCTCAGTGGGTCTGGGAATTGCGTGGAGAGACCAAAGCCCCCGCAGGTCATTGTCCTGCTGCTTGGTGTGCCCACTGTGCCATCAAGCTGGCTGCTCCTCTTCTAGCACCTTATTGCACCTGCTGCACCTGGGTAGAGGGCAAAACTCCTGGGCAGGCATAGTGAACCTCAAAGCCACGGGCTGCTCTTGTGAAATGCTCGTGTGTTTTCTACCTTCAAAAGAAGCCTGGTGTGTATGTGTCTGGAGGCCTGGGCAGTACCGTGACAAGGCCTCGTGGGAAAATGGACCAGGGAAATAATGTACCTGGGTAAGAAAGAGCTAAGCCCCCTGCCCCCCCAGTTAGATAAAATCTGCATGCAGAAAAGCTAGAGAAAAAAAGTATCAACCCTGAAGCACCACAATAGTTTGCTGTTTTCAGTTCTTAAACATTTCACAGTTTCTGGAGATAAATAATAAAAGTGTCTGATTGCAAGCGTTAGATTGGGTCTGTGTTGCTCAGAGGCAATTCTTGTGTCACTATTGGAGTGCAATTCCCACTATCACTGATATCAAATACATTCTTAAGCCTCTGATTTTATTCTCAAAAAGTGAGATGATCACTTTAGGGCAGAATTGCCGCTTTGGTGTTTATTGTGTGTGGATTGCAAAAAAATACAGCTATCTGACACGTCACACTTCCTTGAAAAAAATCAAACTATGTTAAAATGGATTTAATCTTAAATGCTGACTTTCGTCTAATTCAAACCACCTCCTAAGATCACTGTGCATGTGAACATAATCTAGACAAAAATGCAATGGGAGTTTAAATAAAACCAAAAGTCTTTTGGCCCCAACTCAGAATTAAAACTCTTAGAAATCTTGTCTAATGTGTTGTTTATGCTGCCTGCCTCTATTCTCTGAAAAATGCAGGCTAGCCAAAAGTTTTTGATCCTTCTGCTATTAACAGATGGTATATGTAGCTAAGGATAAGCTGGGACTATCACTTAGGCCACAAGCAAAGGGGTGAGGGATGCTCCCCTGTGGGTACCCTTAAAAGGCCATAAGCTTGAGTAGCAAAAATGAAAAGATCTAGTGCTGGTGTTAATTACGCAGAAACCACACAGAAAGTGCTCGCTGTCACAGAGTTGAGAGGTTGTGCATCTCTTCCACAGATAAAAGGCATGGTATGAAAACATTTTGCAGAGGACAATGAAGTGAAGATTAGCATAATCTTTTGCAGTATCCTCAGTAATCTATCCATGAGTGAGCTGCTTTTTTCTCATTCCTTTTGCTCTAATGTCTGGATTTAAGGAATGGCAATGTAAGAATAGGCTTTGTCCTTGAAGCCTGACAGTTGTGTTTTCCCGCCTTCATGTGATCATCCTAGTTACTAGTGTACTGCTCTTGTGGTAATCAGACAATGGAAGGAAAATGAAGTGTCAGTTCATTGACAGAACCTTGTCCTGGCTGTGTTTTTTCTTAATCCAGACTCATCGATGCTCTCGCACTCCTCATATTTCCTCATTTCTTCTGAATCAATAAGGCAAAATCTCTTCTGTAATTGTTTGAGATGAAAGTGAAAGCAAATAATGCAGGAAAAAAAAATCCTAAAAATAGCTCCATGGAGCCTAAAAGCAACGTAATTGTATAATTCCTCTGTTCTTGGGAGGAAAGTGTCTGTGGTGGATGCCTATTTAGCATGGTAAATTGAGCATGCTTTCATATGTACCTCGGCAAAAACGGCTCTTTAGATGCACGTCCTCTGGAGCTCAATGTTCAGTTTTAGCACTGAGGCTTAGCCATATTCATGCTGCAGTTTAACGTGACTATCTCTAGGGCTGATGCAGTGGCTAATACTCAAGTTTGTTAGCCACTTTGATCCTGAGTGCCCTGTTTTAAGTCTTGCTACTACTGGTTAAGCTAGCGCTTTGTTACCGCAGGGATAACCGGAGGATTCAGAGTGTTGGGAGGCACTATCCCCAAGATCAAAATATAAAAATAGGTCTGAGGTCAGGGAACTGTATAGACCCCCAGAAGCTTTTCAGTTTTACAGCTGGAGATAGTCTCTTAAGTATATATAAATCGTCATTAGGATTCTGACAAAGAAGTGCACGATGGGATTGCTGCAGGGCAGGCTCTTTGAATCTTATTCCTGATAAAAACCACTTCTGGCTGGCTGACAGGAGACAAGGCAAGTTCAAGGAAGGCATTAAAAACATCTTAAATCTATTGATGGTAACAGAAGTGTTGGGATGAATAGTTTGGGATTAGGATGAAGACTTCTGAGTGCAGTCAGAGCAGAGAATTTGGGGCCAGCTGGCAATTCTGAGGGAAAATATGTCTCTGATTATGGTCAGATTCAAATAATAATTTAAAAGATCACTGAAATTTTCTGAGATGGAAAAGCTGATTTTTTATTTTTAGTTTTAGTTTCTTTCCATCTTCTCCTCCTACCTTTCCTCGCCTGCCCCCTCCCCCCTTCCCACCAAGAAAAGCTTTGTCTGGTTAAAATACCACTCTAGCTGGAGGCCGAATGAGTTTTCTAGCAAAGGCACTGCAGGGGCAGCAGGCATGGGCTGCAGTGCAAGGGCAGGGGCAGATTTCAAGGTGGTGATGGGCCTTTGCCCCATTGGGAGCAGCTGTAGCTGGGCCCAGGGACTCCCCACAGTTCCTCCTCTTTAGCAGAGGGACGGTGTATTTCCCCTGCCTCACTTGCCCTGTGCAGTCTGGGATGGCAGGGGACAAGGTGCCTTTACCACCTTTGGGCCAAAATGTCCTCGGTGAGCAAGGAGAGCCTCACTGCTTGCCTTTGCAAATCACCCAGCAATGCCCCTCCTTCCATCACAAGGGCTGCAGAGGGGTGCAGGCAGACCAGGCTGTGCCCAGCAGCCCAAAGGTGTCACCATACCTATGTCACCATATTAGTGGCTGCACATTCAACAATGACATTTGGTTTCCCAGATTATTCATTCCCTGAAGTAATGTGAACATAGGGAGTTTTGCACATGACAACCAGTAATGTCTAAGTCCCTGAATTAGTAATCAATGTACCTCTAGATCTACTGCTCTTAGTTAAGGAAAGCACCTGACAGTGTAGTGTTATTCATTTACGTTTGGATTTTGCATTGCTGAAAAAGTGCTGACTGGTTTGAATATCACACTTGCCACAGGTCTTGATCTGTAAATCTCTGCTGCTTTTGGATCTCCTGGAAATACTTATCTCTGTGCAACTGAAGGGAGCATCCAGGTCTGTCCACAAATGTATGCACTGAAGTAGTGGAGTAGTGGCAGTGTGGCTGCTACATCATGGACTGGGATAGCTCTTTCTGGCAGACTGAGGACTTTTTCTAACAGTACAGTAGAAAGTGTGTTAATATTCTTAACTGATGCCCAGTGGAGCAGTGACAGAAAAAAAACCAAACATGATTTGTTTGAAAGGTGGACACGCTGGTATCTGAATATACTTGCCATGGTGCATGGTTTAGAACCTCCCTGGCACAGTCCAGAGCCACTTGATTTCAGACTCCAGTAGGTTATTCCTCCTTGAGACCTTAGGATTAACATCTATTTTCCTATGCTACATGGGCAGTGCAAGAATCTGATTGAAATCCAGCCTGGCAGATACCTGTGTTATGCTGAGTGCAAATGAAATTGGCTCTGTTAAGAGAACAGTTAGGTGAAAGGGTGACAAAAAGACTTAATGGTCAGAGTTGTCTCAAGTACTGGGCTTGCAGTAAGAGTGGTTATCAGCCTTTTTTTAAAGGAAAAAAATAAATTGCAGCTTTTTATCCAACCTAGAAATCTGCCCCAACCTGATGCAAGCAGACAGGTTCAGTGCTACCAAAAATTATTTTGCCTCGTCAGTGAACTGTGGTGTTGCCTGCTCATAAATACTGTGGACACCTTATTGTCTGCTCCACTGCCATCTGACACACGAAATTGAATCAAATACTCGCTATATCCAAGTTGTTGTCAGATATCAGATACAAAAATACGCTTCCCTTCGTGTTTTAGCTATCATGTTTTGTTACATCAGACTCTGGGATCAGACTATGTTTGAATGTGGCTCTCTAGAAAGGACCTAAGTGACCTGCAATTTGTGCTGATTTGAGTGAGACAGCAGTTGGTGGACAGCAGGTAATTGAAGGTTTGCAAGGCATTATGCCTAGCTGTCAGCACAGCTCTGGATTTATGTAATTGTTTAAACCACCAACAAGAATAGTTACGTTTAATTACATCTTATTTACAGGGGACTTGCTGCAATATTTGATTATCTGAGAGTGTTAACTGAGGTACAAAAAAGCTGGAGCTGTGGAGAAATAGGAACCAGCACCAGAAAGCTTATTATAAATTGGCTAACTAAAAATTATTTTTTTTCTTTCAGAAGTACTCCATATTAAGAGATCCTTAGAGCAATAGAAATATTATCCATTCAAGCCCCCAACTAGTGCATTGCAACAGGAGTAATGTTTTGTGTAGAAAACATAGGCATGGCAGGAAAAAGACAGTTCACAGCTTTCTTGAGTGCTGCAGAACAAGCCAGGTGAATTTTTATTTTGGTTAAAGTACCTTGGAACTGCAAGAGCTTCTCTGCAGAGGTAGCACAAGAACCTGTTGGTCATTTAGGATGGCAAAACTTAAAATATGCACATAGGGAGAAAGCCAAATTACACAACAGGCTTATTGGAATACTTTCTATTTTTTAAAATGCCATCCCTGGCTTTCCAAAAAATGGCATTCATGTTTTCACCTTCTCCTGGGAATGTTATTCTTCATAAAGTACCAATGGCCAAACACCATTCAGAACACTTCATTCCTGCATAGGGTATGTCCTCTTTCTTCACTATTCTGAATATTACCATCAGGATTTAGTTTTGTTCACACAAATGTTTGTGACAGTGCTGGTTTATTCAGATAAAATCTATTGGTGTGAAAAAAGAATGTGAACAAGAACATTAATCTTTTGCTACTCAGCAGTCCATCTTCTCTCATGGAGAACTGTCATTTCTCCAGTTAGGTGCAGACACAAGATTACGTGACTCAAGCAAGTGATTATTCCTCAAAAAACTTCCCAGGGAAGCAATCTGTTCACAAGCTCTCCATAGGCTCACCTGCAGCACACAGAGAAAACTGATGGAGTTCAATGGGATTATGTGGAATATAAAAAGCTGAATATGTGTCTAAGTGTTGTTGGGATCAGGGTGGATGTACACATCCACCACAGTCAGGAACAGCTTGTGAATTATTAATGATTAGCAAAATTGGTTAAATTAATTGGATAATTTATTTGCAATGAATAATTTGAGCAGCTCTATTTCTCAACATCTTTCTGCCCTTGAATAAAGCAGTTTGGTAGTGCTGCCTGCCTCTTGTTTCGAAGGTAGTTTAAGCTTCAATTAGGCTTGACTACACTGAAACTTGACATACCAGTTTCTTTCACGTATTTGTACAGACAGAGAAGCAAGTCTGTATTTGGGTTGTATTTTTGCAGGGTTTGAAGTCTTGTTCAAAGATCTTGAAAAATTGAATGACTGAGGACATAGACTAGAATTCTGCCCTTCAGTTTATGTGCAAAATCAAAAACATGCAAAGTTTGGTAGTATCTGAGCTTCATCTGATAAGGCATACATTAAAGTATAAAAAGAAAGCCCAGAAATAGGAGACTTGTCAGTTTGAATGTTAGTTAAATAAGTACATAAGATAAACAGTTCAGTGAGGGTTATGTAGCTGAATTTTCAATCAGGATGCACAAAAGGCTGTTACAACAGCATCTCCCACTACTAAAGGCATGCAGGATTTGTTGCCCTGAGTAGCAGGCATACTTTGCAGAGGAAAATCTACCAATTTTAAGAAATCTTCCCTTTCAAATTAAATATTATTAACCATTTCAGAGTACCAGAAATCCCTCTCGCCCCATGCTCTTTTAAAAGTCCAATATCTAGCAGTTTTTGTTCATCTGCCACTTTGTTAGGACTGAAAAAACTTCCTTTCACAACCATTTATTTCATACCTGCAAACAAGAACTGTGCACTACTGAATTCAATTAAATGCATCCTTTTGTTTAGTTTTAATCTTAAATTGCTGCTACCATTCTGTTTAATACAATTAGATGGATAACTGCAAGTTTTTGCGACACTACCATTTTATTTCCACATAGTGCAATATATTTTTAAACTCTTTTGCTTCAATATAATATTAGTTTTGAAATAACTGGCTCGGGAATCCAAGACAAACTTACCTTTTATAAAAAGGAAAGCAGCACTCAATGAATAGGTGGCTCAAAATTCTCACTGAATGTCTCTGTTGAAGAGACCTGTCTCCAAGCTGGCAGGAGGTATATCAGGGGTGTAGGAGACAGGCAATAGGACAAGGACTTCTAGTGCCACTGTTTGAGGACAAGCCAGTGACTGCCTGAAAAAGTTACTCTTTAGAGCAGGGTAAAGGTGGAGATCTGACCTAATCAGGGAATAGGTTTAAATGGTATCTGGGAGGAAAAAGAGTTTGTTGTGGGCAACAGGGAAGGAGAAAAGAGGGAACAGCCTGTAATACACCAGTGCAAACTCTTCCACCAGTGTGTTACAGAGCTGGGTGGAGAAGCCTGAGAATTGCTAAAGATATTGGGTAAGGGAACTTGCACAGGGAGGCCACTCTGTGTGTGTATATATGTATCTCTATACATGAAAAGCATGTATATATTGTGTGTGTATGGGGGGAATTTAAATGTTCTGGATTTTTTAAGATAAAGCACTTCTGTTCTTCTCTTGCACAGTCTGCTGTTTTCCTTCTTGACTGTGGCATTGGAAGGCACTGACAGATCAGGACAAGTGATCCAGACAGCATCGTACCCACACACAGTTTGAAGTCTGTGTGTAAATCCTGGGTTAGACAGCTGGCTGCAGCTCTCTTCAGTTCTAGGGTGACATGGGGAAAACTGCCCTCTGTGGTTACAGTTCTACTCTGTGGATAATTAAGGTCTCTTTAAATGTGGTGCATAATCTCAGCTACAAACGTAACTTGTCAGTAACTATAAGGTCCCTCTTAAGGTTTTTAGGGCCTTCCACAGAACTATTGGTCTTGGATTTCTATTCCTGGTGGAGGCTCCTTTTTTACCTACTGACATTGTACATGACATTTAAGCATGACTGTTTATTCTGATTTTTTCACATGTGTAATTTGTCTGGAATCTTGCAGGTATACTTTTTTTTTTAACATTTGTTCTTTGGTGTTAATGCATTTTTTTGTAGAATATGTGTAAATAGATATGAGCAAACTGTGTAAAAGTTATTCAGCTACCCAGTGAACCATGTAATCTGTTGATTCATAGAGACAACAGATAATAGAGTGAGATATTTGCTTTACGCTGTCTGTGTAGTATCTAGGCACAGAGTCAATTTGTGTCCTGTCGGGGCATGTTGTACCACACTATATTATCACTTTGAGGACAGGCAATTTGGGTAATGAATATGTGAGCTGAGTGGCAGTGGAGAAGTAAATCCAGTATCTACAAAGTGGAAATGTTGAACCAAGATTTTGGCTTCACCCTGGTTAAATCAATGCACTATCATCACAGACAAGCTTTTTTTCTGTCTTGGAAACAATATTGTTAATTGGCTTCCATCTTCTTTATCATATCATAAAAATGGAAACAGTGCACTGACATTTTCTTTGTACAGCAGGTATGAGTAAAAATGCCATCCCTCTGGGGAAACACAAAATTTAAATGGAAGCAAATGAACATTCTGAGAGCAGTTGAAGACAAATAGTTGCTAGTTTCTATGCTTGATCCAAGGACCCATTTAACCAGCCAGTTCTTACACTGGTCTGATGGGCAGCACCACATCACAGTATTGCCATTCCAGCCACTCCCAACAGCCCTGGGGCTGACAGCTGTGCAAATGAGCAGGAGTTGCAGAATAATGACAAGTAGGCCACCCTCTGCCCACTCCCCTGAATATGCTTCACAGCGTCTGATTTTTGTTTTCTTGCTAATCTTTCTCTTATCAAACGATCTGGCAAGCTGTGACATTTGTGTGACTGGCTAGTTTGCTGGATTCCCCACAGGTATTTGTGAAAAAGAATTAGTGAAAGGGAGATGTTTCAGGACTGAACAGCTTCCTTTTCTCCAAACATCTTCCCTGGGGAATGTTGATGGTATGTTGTGCAATGCAGGAGTGGGGGTACCTAGGTGCTGTGTCAAGTATCAGAATGGGTTTAGCTATGTTACTACAGATGTCTTCCCCAGATAATTTGCCCTTTTACTATATAATTGTAGTATAGATGGAGTGTATTAATACAGCTAAATTACTCCTCCCTGTTGCTGGTACAGCTGAGTTTGGTTGAGGACAGCTCAAGTATTGATGTGCAGTCAGGGTAACAGATGAGATAGTCTTCAAATATACAGACAATCTAAATAAACCTGCCAAGGTGTTTACATTCTGTAATGTGAGTCCCTGTAATGCATCAAGCTGAAATGAGCTCCACCCACTTCTTCTTGACCATTGCCTGATCTTGCCATCTTCACCTGGAGTCACTGCTGAGATTTGAAGCCTGCAGAGGGGAGTGGGAATGAGTGAGTCACATCAAGGACATCTCCATACATCAGATATAAAGCCAAACAGCAAAGGCTTAAAAATGGAAGAGTTGGCTTCACTTTGGGCAGAATTCCTTTCAAGATAAAAAAAAAGTTTTTCTTGAATAAATAAAGACTGCAGGTATTCCCAGAACCTCTCTTTCCTTTATTATTGCTTTATCTACCACACACAGTAGTCTACATTACGATCTTGGTGATACTTTTCAGATCAGGGTGGCCAGCCTGGCCCTGTGCCCCAGCCAGAGAGCTGCCCCTCTAAGCATCCACATGGAGAGGCCATCCTGAGCAGGCACCCTTCTCCTTCCACATCCCTGCCAACTGCTGCAGCCACCTGAGCCATGCTGGGCAGAAAAGGGAGGCAATGTGGGAAAAGTGAGGCTTAGTCACGAGTCATGCAGATGTAGAGAACAAGCAGGTTTTTTTCTCTAATTAATGCTATTTATTGTCTGTGCTGAGGAGCTGTGGTGAAAGAAAAGGTCAGCATTGCAATATACATTGTACAAACACAACAAAAAAACCATCCTGTACCTCTGTAGGGGCCAATTAGTGCCTGTGACACTCAGTAGGAGTTTTTCCCAAGACATCTCTCAGCCATGGGTTCCAGGTGAATTCAGCTTCTTTGTATGCCATAGACTAGAAGACATCTTGGAGCAGAGCATGGAAGAAGGCAGCTTTTCATTGCATTAGAAACATTAATTCTTGATTTCTCACTGCTTATACAGCACATTTCCTCAGCAATACCTCATACTGCTAGTTATGACTAAAATATATATATATCAGCTCCTGGTAAGCTGTTGCTATCTGAGAATGTACCTCAATCTCCAACTAAGATGAAAACTCAATGCTCATCCATCATCCACACAGTTTATTGCAAGCAGCATCAGGGGGCTTGTATCAACTCCCTGGCTGGAACCTGCCTTTTGCTGCTCACCTGTTCACCACCTCCAGCAATCTCAGCAGATGCAGTGGATGATTTGACCCAGCTGGAGCAGTTAGGACTTTAGGCTAGGAAATTACCTCCGAGCTCTTATTTGGTTTGTTATGTTAAGTGTTGTGCATGTTATTAATAAAATAGACTAGGGAAAAATGTGTCTTGCTCAGGTATAGCCATTTCTCTTGAAAGCAAAAGATAACCCTGAAAGTTTGTATGACTTACTTTTAATTGCACCACATTTTAGTACTGGGTTGAGTGCCTTGACTATGATGGGGGTCAAGAGTGCCTTCTCTTGATGGGGGTCAGGACAGGACCTGCTTTGCTCACAGCTAGGAAGATGTTACTGCCTTGGCTTGCCTTAGTTATTCCAGTCAAGTTTAGCAGAATGGCAACTTCCCTGCCATCCCCATACACAGATCTCATGTGCATGGTATACACGGGAACACTTTGAAAGAGAAGTTAGAAAATGTCGTGTGTATTGTGTGCTATAAAAATTTCAGTTTATCTTGCATGTATTTTTAATGGCAGCCACTTTCCAACTTTCTTTTGCTCGATACAAACACCAAACTTGTTCTTGAAGTAAATACTGTTTTAGCCTTCTGTTTTTTCCCCTCTTTATTTCATTTCAGTTTAGTTTAGTTTAGAGCTTCTGCCTGAGCAGCCAGGGAATATATATAATAGGGCGTGAATACATTCTTATAAGTATTAGAACAAGTATGGAAACACAGAGCCCTTAGTGACCTTGCTAGTCCTCTGCTGATCACTTGTGTTTGTTGTTGTAGGAAGGCAAACATAAGTATAGAAGTGTTATTGAACAGAAAACCCTTCAAAAAATTCACTAGTCTTTTGTATTCAAGTCGCAGAGCAATGGGGGGCCGCCCAGCTCAGAAAGCATACTTATGCAAGTATTAAGAACTGGCTGAGATAAGAAGTAAAGCTTAAGAGACCTTCATCATTAGTTGCTAGTGGTGGAGATTAGTGATCCTACTACAGGATTACAGATGGAAAGAGTGCTAGTGTTGGTTAATTGTTCATTAATGCTTGTAAAATAAGATAGCAGCAGTAAAACTTGCTATTGTCTGCTTTCTCAAAGTAAACCAAAATTGGATCTGCTTGTCAATAGCTGTATTGATGTTAACGGGAACATGTTTAACAGATCATTTTACAGTGTAAACTGCTATCCAGCTCTTTCAACATTTAATTAGATGCTATTATCCTAATAAGAAATAATTTATGTTTTAAATAATCTGTTCTCCACACGCAAACGTTTTATCCTTTTAATTAGCAATGCCTTCACTAGGGTGCTTTTAATATTTCAGAGTTTGCCTATTAATCTCAGGTGGAATATTACCTCCCTGTAGCCTCATGGATTTATTTTATTTACAGTTCCTTTAGAATTGCCATCCTTTCCCACCAGTGCTTTTTATACTGCTGGGGAATGGCAGCCACGGTCCAGGTAGCAGAATCCTGCTCTCAGGCACAGGTTTGTGCAGACTTCTGCCAGCAGAAACTTGTGAACTTGAATCCCTGGGAGCAGGATGTGAATCAAAGAGAAGCAGCTGCAGATTCGATTCCACATCTCCTGGGGGCTTGCCATGCCACATGAAGCAGGGCCATGCTTGCTTCTGAGGGCTTGCACTTGTCCTCTGTCCTGGTGGGATGCTTAGTCCAAGCTGCAAACTAGAGCTCCTTAGGCTTCTCCCTGCAGAGAAGAGGTGCTGTGGTGGCTCCTGCTCCATGCCTGTTCTGCCCACAGACAGCCAGTGGCTGGGCTGCCATACCCATGAGCAGGGAATGTGTGCAGGCAGCCCCTGCTACCCTGCCAGCCCCAGGGAGGGGCCAACTCTCTCCTGCACCTCCTGTGCTGTCCCCAGCATTGCTTTCCAGCAGGAGCTGTTGGTGGGTGCCCGGCACAGGGACTTGTGGGTTACACGTGTGTGCTGGACTGGCAGGAGTGGGACTGCTGCAGCTGGGAGCCATGACTGTCCTCCCACAGCCCTGTGTGCCAGCAAGGATCCTGCAAAGTGCATAGTGACCAAAAATGGCCTTTTGACAAGGACAAACTTAAAATGAAAATGACACCCTCCCTTCTTATGCAAAAATTAACTTCAAATGAAATACTAATCCTGGAAACAAAAAATATTTTTTAGTGATGTGTATGTCGAGTATGAGTGTTTTCACACAAAAAAATACTTCACAGCAAGATATCTCAGCTGTCCAGGCAATAGAAGTATGTATAGGTTACTTCCTTGTAGGTGCTTGCATGTGAAAATCGAAGACTTTGGGTCCTTCCGGAGGACACACTCTGGGAGACTTTATCACACCCTCACCAGACTTTTCTCTGTGTGCCTTGGTCAAGGATAATGGTACAGCCTTTGGTAAAGAGGATTTGCTCTGCTCTGCTCCTGGAGATGTTTTATTGGTCCCTTAGCAGCCTTAGAGGAGCCTGGAGGGCAGCTTTAGCCTAAGCCAGAGGCCTCTGGCCACGAGGAACTGCTGCAGCACCCAAGCACTGACAGAGAGCTGGGGAGTCCTGGCTGGGGTCCCTAAGCAGTCAGCAAGAGCCATGCACCGTGGTGTGAAAAGCAGCCGTGATCTGATAACTGGATGCATGTATGAGGTCACAGATGCATGTATGAGGTCACAGATGCATGTATGAGGTCACAGATGCAAACCCTGCAACTGCTGAGTGCCACTGACCCATCTGCCCCACTCCCTCATCACCTGATGTCAACAACTGCGTGAACCACCACGCTGGATCTCCAGTGGACAGGTCACTTACGCCTTCCCCGTGCTCATCACCTGCAGCCTTGCCTGCCAGAGTAAACAAGCAGGGGCTGAGCTCCAGATGTATGAATTGCCCCGTGGAGAAATTTGACTGCAATGATGTCTCTGTCAGTTGATAAGAAGTGGTATTGCTGGTTAATTGCCTCAAAAGTGTTAACCAACAGCTCATTAATCTTAAGGATACAAACTTGATAACCCTTTTTATGTGGCATGGAATGAGAAGTGAATAAATAATTGCATGCTGAGACGTGCCACTGAGAGACATAAGATGTTGGTTTAAGATAACAAAAAAACAAAAGCTGACTGAAATATTTGGTAAGATGAGAAAGATACAAGTCACAACCTCGGTTTGCAGTACAAACCCAAGCCCAGCTTTTCTGTAATGACTGTTTTGATAGGAGTAACAAATAATAGATGACTTGTCTGTGCTGAGAGTTAACCCCAGTGCAGCAACAAAACCGCCCTGCTCTTAATTTAGTAACTAAAAAAGAATACTGTAGAGAGCTTGGGTGGGAGATTGTATCAAATGCTGGAGCTTTCCTTATTGCTCATTGACTTCTCCTCTCCTACAGCTTATGACCACTTCTACAACCACTGCAGCTATAAATTACCTTTTTAGCAAACTGCCCTACATCTGGTTTGGGCAGAAGCTCTGGGCCTGGCAGTAACTGTTCAGTTCAGACCATTCAGCAGTAATATGGCAGGCAAACAGAAATAAAAAAACCATTACTGTGGCTTTGTTACACTGATGGAAAGCTATGGATTTGGAGCACATCCCTCTGGTTTCTCCACTGATATTAAGGGATGTGTAAATAGGATACACTACTGTGTGGTAGCTGCGGCTTAAAATCAAAGCATGAGCAATTGGACAAATGTGCTTTAAGGGAAGCTGAGTGCTACTCAGAGGTGTCCAACATGGGGACGTGGCAAGGTATTTTCCTTTTAATTTGAAGTGTCATTAAGATATACTTATATGCAAGCACCAGGACTACAGCCCTTGTATGCAAGCACCAGGATTGCAAATGATTAGAAGGAAAAACAATTAAAAAATATTAATTCCTGATATAAAGTCTCCAAACAGCTGCAGTTAACATGTAAATGAGGTGCTGGAGTAACTGTGTGTGAGTCTGTTGGAGACCTCCAGGAAGAAACCCTTGGTCTGTACTGAAATAAGTGAACAACGAAGCCCCTCTGTGGCTAGATGAGAAGAAGCATCTGAAGAGGGGTCTTGCCATTCATTCTGCCTCATTACAGATAGCTGACTGATAGCAAGGCTGTGTCTCAGTGCAGCAGCTCATTAGTAAGAGAAGACTCTGACATTAGTTCAGATGTTGATCGACGTGACTGGTGGTGTGAAGTCTGGATTGCATTGTCAGATGGAGCTTTATCATCTGCATTGCAGCCTGATGGTTTATCGTGGACAATTGGTTGAGGAGGAGTGTGTTAAACTGTTTGCTGGGAGGTTTAATATGCCCCCAGCCACTGCCTGATAGCACAGAGCGGCGTGGCTGCTGGTACCTACCATCTCTTGAAAGGCCAGGTGAAAAGATCATGAAAAGGCAAGGCACATCTCTGGAGCTGCCTGCTATAGGCTGAGGCCTGCTTGCTGCCATACGCTGCACGATGTGAGAGCCACTGTTTGAAAGTCAGGTCATGGCAGTGTGTACGTAGGTGCCAGAAACATTCCCACGTGCCCGTGTAGCATGCGGCAGTGCAGTTCTCTGGCGGGGCTCATGTATCACTGTTATTATTCACTCTTGTGACCTAATGCCACATGACAGAAGGGAAAAATCCTGCATACCTCAGGTCTCCATTGGAGCATTAATGGCAATTTGCAATTGTTCTGCATTAAAAGCTCATCAAGCACAGCGTGGCCTTCGGGGGCTTTGTCCTTAGCATGCTCTGGATCGTCCTGTCTGCACGCAGCTCCGCTTCCCCCGCCAGTAACAGCGGTCTCCATGGATGCTCTGAAGGAACATACCAACTGTCTTCATGCAAGGTTTTCCTCAGCATGATCTTTTTCCAGCTTGCCTGTTCTAAACAGTTGATGGTTTCCTGTGACATTTTGGACCTACACTTCGGTTTCTTGTATGATACAATCAAGCTCCCTCTTCTTGCCTTGTTACGAGCCAGCACATGATGGATGAGCCCTCAGCATGCCTTGAGGTGCAGCAGGAGCAGCAGAGGAAGTAAAGACAGCAGATCCACTTCAGCAAATTAGCAGCAACAGCAGGCTCTGTTGTGGCAGCTCTGTTGAATGTCATAATTTTAACTGTTCACTATGGAATAGTTCCTAAATGGCATTTATATTTAAGTCAGTTTATTACATTACTCCAGCCATGCAAAGCTGTACTACAAATTTACCATCTCAGGCACAAAATCTATTCACCCACCCATTTCTAAGATGATAATAATGGCCCCTCTCCCTTTTCCCTCCTTCTTTCCTCAAATGATTATATTTTGCTTGCCCATCAAAACAAATCACTTATCTTGGGTGAAGATAATTTTGCAAGGCTGTAGTATGCAAGATGACACAGTTTGTTGGGTTGTTTTTGTTTTTTAAACATTTTTTGCCACTGCTCTCCACAGAAGATTTCACACCCCTTGTTTAATTTTTGTATGCAAACCATCTTACTGAATTCTGACACATGTCACTGTGATGCACCTCTGACAATACACCACCATTTTTCTTCTCCAGTGAATACTTTTGACATTCTTTTCTGATTATTGCATCAAATAAATCAAAATAGCAAATAGAAAATGCATGGCATAAATAGAGATTTATTTTGTGACCCAAATTTCCAAGTCATTCCTTAGGGCATTTCAACCAAATAAAGTGGTTCCAACCAGTGGTTCATGGTGGTGTGTGTACACAGACCAGCATGCCCAGTGCAGACACTGATGGGTGTCTGGTTTAAAAGGACCAGGCTTTGCTTGGCAAAAGGAGTGGTGGCATCTGGCTGGGACACATCCTGCTCCTGGCCACCCCAGGCCTTCAGGTACCTCTGTATCAGCACAATGTTTTTAAGCATCACTCCTCACCAGTGCTGTGCTACTTCATGTGAGAGGGTGGGGGTGGGATCTCTTTCACCAACATATTTCAGAAGGAGCAACCTGAATTACTGCCAGCATTTCTGGGTCTCCTATGAGCTTCCCACCCTGCAGGTTTTCCTGCAGGGGGCATTTTTCTCCCCTCTGTGAGACAGCTCACCACAAACACAAAGGGACTTGGCTGTGCCTTCTGCAAATGCACTGGTTTGGGAATTTCATCTACTTCCTTTTCTACTAAAAAAATCAACATGACACTTGCAAAGTGGCTCTTTTCCCCACTCCCTTACCACCTGCACCGTCGGAGGGGCTAAAAATGAAAAATAAAGTAATCAGTTATTTTAAGCCAAAGCTTGAAAGGGTATTAATTCAATAGGATAAACTGCAGTTAAGTAACTTTTATCAAGCAAGCTGGGTTAGGTGGTTAAAAGAAAGAAAAAAAACAACCCTAAAAAACATACAGTAGGTAGCAGTTTATGTGTCAAGAAAACTGAGAGAAATTTTGACACTCTGATGTCTAGCAGATAGCACTTAAATCATTTTTCTCCAAACTTCAGTCATAAAACTTCAAAGAGTTTTAGCCATAATACAAATTTTTAGACTAAGAAGCGGTGTTTGAAGTTATTTTATAGGATTTTGCTGTAAGGGCTCCAATTGATTTGTAGTAAGATAAAAGAAGAAAACTTTATTTTCGAAGCTTTGTCGGAAAAAGCTTAGCTTCCATTGGCCGTTTTGCCAATATGCCTTGAGGGGATGATGATGTCGACACGGATATTATATGCCTATACGAACTGAACTGAGTTTACACCTCCTGCTGTTTGTGTTATGGTTAAAATCTGTCACAAAACTGGCAGTGATTTATTAAATGTTTAATGAAGTAAGACAAAAACTTCAAGAACTACAAACAGAAAAGTAGAACATCACATTAAAGTATAATAATATAGGTTACATTTCTGATTTTTTCATATTTCTTTTGCTAAAAATGTGAAAAACACAATTAGAAATCAAGGCAGTATCAAAAGATTATGGGGTGTCACAGATCAGTCTACCAAAGGTTGTGCCTCTCTCGTTCACTTTTTTTTTTTCTTTTTCTTTCTAAACAGAGGAATGAAAGAAGAATATGAAATAACAGTATGCTGACAAAAAAAACCCCAACCAAACCAGTGAGAAATCCAAGCCGGTATTACAGAGTATCAGGTCTCAGCAACAGAAATTTCTCCTTATCAAGTTTTCAGAAGAGCAGTATCAAATGTGACTCATTGTTATTTCACTGTTACTGCATGTCCCAGTTAGAATTGTGCTGTGCTTAAAGGATATTTTTCTAATAAACGATTTTTAATTGTAGGAAATAAAATTAATTGGAATTATTATTTATTTTAGAAATTAATTCCTGAATGCAAATCTCACATTTATTTTATTTTCCAGTAGCTTTCAGAAGTTATTATTACTCCTGGTACAGCTTTATGTTTTCTACATTATAACAAAAGACAATATTTGTATAAGCCTCCCGTCTGTCGGTGTATGTGACTATTAAAGCTGAGCAAGTGTAATTCTGCACTTTTTGGCAGAGGTTATTTACATTTCTTGTATAACAGAGACTTAGTCTATATTTTAGGTTTAATTACTTTTCATTGTAAAATGTAATTCCTGTTGTTTGATTTGCCTGATTATTTATGTACATCCTGAACTAAAAATTCATTAAACACGGCAGGAGGGGGTTTAAGATTACAAATCCATGTTTACTCTGTTATTTAGCTCAGAGGACAGCAGCACCCATACCAACACACTAATTCACCATGCCATTGATGGTGGACTTGCCTGGCACAGTTGTGCCTCACGAGCAGCTATAACCCAGGCTGCTCCTTATGCTCTCACCCTCTGGTTCTCCCCTTTGTTCAGCGACATCATGTCAAATCCAACATTTTCTTTCTCCAGGAAAGGCATCAGAGCAGCAGAAAGCATCATTTGTCCCCAGCTCTACCTTGTGGTCTGCTCTGTGGAAGTGTTTGTCCTGGTCTGGTGTGATTTCATGCTTGCAGGTGCTCAAGGTACCAGCACCACCCCCCAGTCTACCAGCTCTGACAGAGCCACTGCCCAGCTCTGGGACACTCATTTTACATTTCCATTTAGGGCACATTCACTTGGTAAAAAAAGAGGGTTTTCACACAGCATAGCTAAGCACAGTAAGCCAATGTCATTGCCAGTAGCCTGGGGTTTGGCTCCATTTGCAGGAGGTTTGGCTCCGCTGCTGTATTGAAGGGCTGTAGTTTTAAACTGCGTTTTTGTCTCCTTGGGGATCTTGGTAGATCAAATTAGCTGCAATAAACCCAGGAAGTTCCTCTTTAAAAAAAAAAAAAACAAAAAACAACAACACACCAAGCCAAGAACCCAATAAACAATTCTTTTGACTCTTTGTTTCTGTTTTTTCTCTGCTCTGCCAGGTGAAGGGTTCTTTACAAATGCTCAGTAACTCAAGAGCTATCATAGAGGAGAACCATGTTTGGAGCTCCTTATCAGCTAAGTTTAGAAGCTGGAAGAAAAGCTTGTAGTTGCTTACTACTGGATACCACTGCCTATGACTAGTGAAGAAATATTCAAGGGTGCCATAATGCAGCACACCAGAAAAAAGGCAAATGACATTAGAGAGAGCCTTAATCCCAGGCTTTATATAAACTAATCTGCCAGGGTTTTGAAATGGGTTTATTCTTTCCACTAGTTTTTAATCAAGTGACTCTCATATTCCCTGTAATATATAAATGATCATACAATAACTCATACCTTTTTTTTTTTTCTTGCAGAGACTAGCTGCATATTTTTTACTGTCATGTCTGATTTTTTTTTTTTTTTCCAGACAGTTATGTATTGTCAGAGGTTTTCCAGCACATAAAACAAGTCCATGGCAATATGCTCTGGGTGACTATATTCTCTTATTTTTTTCACCAATAGCACGTGTGTTTGTGTAATATAAACTTGCTTGTCTACCCATTTCGAGTCCTGTATTCCTGGGAAGCAATCACTATGATGGCTATGTCTGTCTCTCTGGGGCTCTCCTGCAGAGGCACTGGAAAGCAGAGCAGCATTTTAGACTTTATTTTCATATTTTAAATGGATTTTAAAAAATCTTGATAAATGCTTCCTCTGCTTCTCTTGGCCCTGGCATTTTTAAAAATACACCCAAGTGTCGATGCTAAAGGACGTCCCTATGCAAAAGAATTTCTGGAGCCCTCAGGTCCTGACAGAGCAGTGGAGAAGCCAGTGCCCATTTCATGTTTCTGAACTATTGGGCTGCCTCATTTTTGTAACCCAGGACACCCGCAGGCTGTGACAGAAAAGAAAAGCTATCTTCAGTTTGTCTTCAGTCTCCTAGAAATTAATACACAGAGTTGTTTGTCCCTCTTGTAAAAGAAAAACGTGACACCTGCTTCTATTAAAAATGTATTTATGTCCTTAAAAAGAAAAGAAAGGGAAAATCTTGATACCTGAAGAGGCAGTTCCGTGGGGCTGGAGAGGTGGAGAAAACCTTAGCCAAATCCTGGTCTCCTGCTCTGCCTATAGCCGGGTAATGCCGTGTGCCTTAGAGCACAGACTTTAAATCAGATTGTGCAGGAGCTGTGTAATTGTTTCTTTGCAAAACAAGCAGCGCAGTGTGTGCGGAGCAGTCCCGCAGCTCACCCGTCCCGGCGGAGGGGCCACGGCTCTACCCGAGGGTTCACAGACCCGGGCGGCGCGGTGGCTGCCGCAGCCTCAGTCCACGGGACATCTAGTGGCGGGCTCCCGAACAGCACCGGGCAGCCGGGCCGGGGCCCCAGCGGGGCTGCTCGGCGGGAGCAGGACGGGGCTCCCGAACTGGGCTGGGCTCGGCTCCGGAGAGGGTCAGTACAGGGGATGCAAGCCCTGGCACCTGCCCGGCTGTATTCCTCTGGCACTGTGCTCCTCTTCCTCACTCGCACTTGGGAGCCTGGATCTACCGGCGGGCTACCAAAAATGCAGATAAGCGGCTCGGCTGGGCCGGCACTGGTACGGCCTCTAAAATCACTGGAAATGAAAGCGTATGGAGTGTTTTGGGAACCTCTTGGAAAACAGCATCAGGAACATTTGAAAGAGCGTTAAATATATATGTGATGTAAAAACCCAAGGTCATTAGGGTATTTGAACTTTAACCTGAGCATTTCCTTTAGGAGGATTTGTTTGGAGTTCATTTATTTTACCGGGCTCTTTATGGAAAGCATATTCCATGACTAATGTATGTGAAGAGCCACAGACATTTCGATAGTATCTTATCTAGCTTATTAATGACGCAAATCCCTTGCTTTTATTCTATACTTCATATACTTATTTTTAATGAAGGTAAAATTGTAACAGGACAGGAGACATCATAGCTTTTCCTTTTTTACACAGCCTTGTAGAAACCCCAAACAGCGGTATAGTTACCCCCTGTATTCTGCAGGGGGGACCTGCACATTTCTTGTGTCCCCCAAATCCCTAGTCACTCAGGGTTAGGTGTGCCAGGTATGCAGTCCCAGACTGTATTTATGAAACATGATCTGCAGCCTGATCAGTAGCATTCAGCTTTCCCCCAAATTTAGTTCCTTAAAAGAGCTCCTGCTTCTTGAAATGGATTTCAGGAATCTACAGAATTGTACTTCTCCCCTTGAGTTCTGTATAATTACAGACATGAGTCCTGCAATGTGTCCATTAGCAGGTTAATGAGGCAGTTATGGGTAAAATGCCAAAGGTGAGAATAGATTTGCTTCAGCATGGAATTAAGCTGAGTGTTAAAATTCGAGCTCTCCATGCTAGGATACCTGAGTGCACTATGTTAATTATTGCTAAAAGAGCTGGCCTGTGTCTCCTCATAAACAAACAAACCATTCCTTCAACAGAACAGCCTTCCTCTGGGATGTGTCAGGGGGTGTTGGCCACATGCTGCCCCTGAAAGCTGCCCAGGGCCAGGCTCAGCAGAGGCAGACCTGGAGGCAGAACTGGCTGGGCTCTGGGCTCCCAGAGCTGACTCCTCTGAAAGGGATGCTGATTTGGGAAGAGACTCATCCCACATCTTTTAAATTAAAAGATTCAGAGTACTTTTTCCTTCAGGGAAACTGTAGGATGTTTAAAGAGTGTAGCTACCTGATTTTATTTTGTAAGTGATTTTCATAGAAACATAGAAACTATCCCTTAGGCCTCTGTGTGGCATCATGCCTTGTCCTCATGAGGGTACTACTGAAGAAATCACCTGGTGGTGTTTCTGACAGAGACACTCTCCTTCCCGGGAGGAAGAGGAAGGGCTTGAAAAAGAGATCATGTGATTTCCCAGACTCTGTCCCACAGAGAAGGCACTGTGCTGCGTGGAGACTGTCATCTGCTGCTTTTGCTTGGGAACATTCTGTTGTTAGCTCCTTGGCTGTCACTGCACCCTGCTCGTAACAGAGCCCTGGCTGCTCGCAGGCACCTGTGCCACCTGTTCTGGCAGTGCCCTTGAGGTCCTTCACTGCTGGCTGCATAGTGCTCCTCACCTGAGCTACACATGGAAAGGGTGCATCCCTTTTCCCCATATCAGCAATGGCAAACTCTTTGCACTCAGAAAGGTTTGGACTGGCACAAGAAAATAGGATTTAAAAAAAAAAATAGCAGTCAACACCAAAAGCCTTGAAGCCCTGCCTCAAGTGTTGTTACTGCACATGCATGCTGGGTATTACTGTTATACTGTAAGTATGAACACTCACATTCCCATCCTTCTTCCCACTGCTGCTCAAGAAGCCCCCTGAACCTTCCATGAGCTGATGGAGAACTGGCAAAGGCAACCACCAGTTTCAAAACTATACAAAAACTATGTTTACCTACTGGATCCCTGGGACCTTGCAATCACTGCCCAGGTGGTGCTCAGAGCCAGCATGCTCCATACTAAGACCCACAGCACAGCACCCCTCCACAGCTACCAAGGCACATACACACACACCAAAATATGATGGAGACTCCAGCAGTTCCATTACACTTTGGTTAATGCTGTACTACAGAAGGGTTTCATCTTTTTCGCACTAATAGATATTGAAAACAAATTCTGAAACCTCTAATGCTTTCACAACGCACAACTGCCTGCTTCAAGCCAGCTGTAGTTACAATCCTGGTAACAATGTCAGAGCCACAGGCAGAGAGTATTGACCAATGATTGAAGTCAATATACATGACATCAATGAAGGTATTGCATAGATTTTTCTCAGGGAAGCAAAAATTTGTGATTTGAAGGGTTCTGGTTAATCCTGTTCTTGCCCTGATTTCAGGAACTCAGGAGCATCAGTTCAAAGTGTCAATATTTTTAATAAACATACTGTAGAGTGCCACAGAAACTTTCACAAGAACATGCATGTTTTTCAGAGAAGTGTTTTCTTCTTCCTGTAGGCTCTTATCTAGCTAAATCTGCTCAATATATTAATTAAATATAAACCTCAAAACTGATCTTGCTGTGTTCATTGACTGATATAGCTCATGTTCAAATATCCTCTTAAATGTATTGTTCTGGTTTGTCGGTAGTACAATGTACAATCAAAAGGGATTTTGCATGTCATCTTAATCTTATCCTTAATAAATTTATGTTTAATTAATTTCTCTGTTTATCATATATCTGTTTTAAAAAGTTAAGGTTTGAAATTATTAGTGTACACCTTTCTCCCCCATAAAATCCATCTGGAAATACTGTCCTTTGGGAGTTACAAAGTCTAAGACTTCATTTCCCTCTATCGGACAACTTGTCTGCCATCTTTATAAGCTGTGGATCCCACACTACATTTCAGGGGTAAAGTTAATCTCATCTCAACAGCTCATTTGTATCACCCAGAGCATCCAGGCAAACAGTTGTCAGCCCTCATTCCCACACCTTTGTGAAGGAACTGCTCCATTCAGTCATGGGCTTTTCTGATCTGTCAAAATGCCAACTGAGCCAGACTGGGGTCCCTCACTGTCAGTAAGGAGAGACAGATCCCTCCAGCGAGTTCCTCCTAAGCCATGGGCCCGTGGGAAGAGGACACTGACAGCAGTAGCCAGCAGGTTCAATGCTGCCTGTCCCAGGTAGATTGCAGGTTAACCAGAAAGCTGGGTATTGCACAAAGGAGTGTGCATTATAGTACAGTGTGCAGGTGACGTAGCGTGCTATCTCAACTGTACGCAGGCAGCTGGAGTGGCCAGGGCTTCCTAAAGCCCTCTCATCATAAGGGGTGAAAGTCCCACCAGGACAGAAGGGAGGAATCTGGAGGGACCTCTCTGTCTCCGTTGAGTATTCGAGGGAACCTTAGTTGCTACCTTGGACCAAGTACCCATTTGCAAGTGAGGAGCACATGAAGTTCTTAAAAGGGTAAGAGTTTGCAGAGAGTCAGCTCTTCTGCAGTAATTGCCTACATCCATGTTCTTACTCTCAGTAAATGTAAAGGACCTTACTCAGAGAAAGGTAACTTTGAATTTACCATAGTACTGCAATTACTGCCAATGAACTGTGAAATTATCCCCTAGCTGTCTCATGGTGTCTTTTTCAGGTGCCCATACCTTTAATCTCAGTGTCTCCTGGCTCCCAGTGCCTCCTCTGCCAGGCACAGTTCACTGAGGCTGTGTACAGGTGTTAGATCCACCTGCATGAACAGCCCGAGGCTTCGGTCTTATCAAGTACAGAAAAACCTGATCCCTGTGTCTGTGCAATCCTCCACTCTAAATTCCTGCCGGCAGTCACCTGGTCTCTTAACTTCCAGTTACAGGTCTGAGCTAAAGCCCACTGAGGCTGTGGGAGCCCTTCCATTGATTTCCACAAGCTTGGCATCACTACTCCTTCTCAGCCACATATGTAGACAAATATCTCAATATCTTCACCCAAGTAGTTCAGATAATCAGATTACTGTTGCATTTACATATGCCTTGAAAAAAGAAGCCTTAGAGAGATTATTTATTCTATTTTATGATTAAAACAAACCACCCCCTCCTATGTTATTGGAAAGGGCTCAGAAGACATGTGTTTACCAACTTCCTACTGGTAACATCACCTCCACAGCAATAACTAAATCACCTTCACATTCCTCTCAGTGAAGCCATTAAGCCTAGAAACATGCTGGTTTTGGCAATACAGAAATCAAAGTGGTAGCACAGCAGAGAAGATCTGTGTTAAAGAACAAAAATCCACAGGCTGCTTCAAATATCAACAAGGAACCCTGAAATTTTCTATCAATTTCTTTTCATGGCCTTGTGACATTTTCAACTAAAAACTATATTGCTTAACATCAAGGCACTTTGAGACAGCTTCACTTGGAAAAGGTAATTTTTGAGTGAGACTCAGCAGAAAAAGGTAATTTTTCAGAGAGGTTCACTGGAAAAAGGTAATTTCAGAACCAATTGCTGCATTCTTTTGCTGTTATTTTGTCTCTTTTCTAAGTAGCCCTAATGTCATTCACGGGCACACTATGTCAATACATCAGTACCGGCTAAGTCGTTTGTGCAAAGTAAGTTTACAGAAACTGTAGCTTTAGGCTATGTTATTCCAGGACTGTGAAGATCAAACAATGCAATTTCACTTGGAAGTTTCATCAATTTTGCATCAATGTTGACGCCAGAGCAGGAGACCTGCTCACAGAATCATAATTTCATCCTGCTAAAACTTTTGGGTTTGATAGAGAATCTAATTTCATATAATGATAGGTTATGCAGTAATACCATGTATCCATCATACCAGCCTACAAGAGCCATATTGCTTTGCTGTAAATTGAGGTAAAGGTAAAGAGGAATTTTAATAGCTGATCTAAAACACATCAATTTATACTGTTTTGGGATACACAGGGCAAAAATAATCGAATATTCGAATGCAGGTGTTATTATATGTTATTTGTACAAGTGGAAGAACAAGAACAACAGAAACCCCAGAGCTTTCATCTGCTGATTTTCTGAAAGCTTTGAAAAAGTAATAATGTATTTCAGATTTAATAGCTTGGAAAAAAAAAAACCTGAAAATTATTAGCCCCCCCCTACACATTTACTTTGGCTGTACCTCTGCAGAGAAATGAAATAACTCTCACAATGTGAGACACAAAAGTTGAGGTGTGCAAGAAGAAACATTACAAAGTTTTACATTTTTGAGTAAAACAGCAAGAATGATGGTCAGGGAGTTAATTCTGCTCTTTCAGACCTACCTGCCTATTTGTCGAACATCAGATTTCCATTCATTTCTTTTTTTCCATCTAAATAAAAAGCCTGTTCATGAGTGAATCCACTGCACAGCATGTAGTCTGGGCACTGCCCTGGGATCCTGCACACAACATCTGCCTTCAGCACCTTTGCAGTGACATTTGCCATGACAGGATCATACTCACCCAAAGGCCAGGAACTGTCTTTGCTTTTAAATGGCTCAACATTCCAAAGTTCCATATTGGTTTCCTTCAGAAACAGGCACAGGTACCTCCTTCAGCTCAGCAGCCACATACAAGGGAGTAAACCACTCACTCATCAGTGAGGAGTTTTGAGAACTGGGATGAGAGGGATAAATCCACTCCAAAGTCTCACACATCATTTAGAAATTATTGGCTATGTATTTCCTGCTATTTAGGTTCATGTACAGTGTCACAGTGGTTTCCTGGAAGCACACAAACAGGGGCTTTCTTACACAGGGAGCCGTCAGGATATACTATTGTAGTAGTTCGAACCCATTTTTGGAACTTCAGCCTAGCTAAAGGCCATACTCATGAAAAAGTTATGTAGCATTTATAGATTTCTTCTTTTTCTTTTTTTTCTTTCTTTTTCTTTTCTTTTTTTTTTTTTTTTTTTTCCTAAAACTACTCAGAAACATGGGGGTGAACTTTTCAAAGTAAGGTATATGCTTTTCCAATCCATTACACTTCTTTTTTTCCCCTGAGTACCAGTAGCTACCTTTCTGCCATGCTCCCAGGAATACACAGGGCAAAAAGGGGGCAGGAGTCATCTCAAAATCTATTCCCTCCTTCAAACACATGAGCAGTTGTACAATTATTAAAAACAAACCTCCTGAAAAGACAAGTCTGTGGAGCAGCTGGCACAGATCTCCTGCAGCTCATGCTCTGGGTACTTAGCGTAGCCAAGCAGGATGCAACTCTTCCACTCTGGAAAGGGGAAATGTGTGCCTGACGTACCTTGCATCATCCCATCACCAAACACACACTGCCAAAGAGCAATCCTCCTGCCTTAAGGAAAGAGAAGAGACTGAAGCTCCATCTGGTTCTTAGGCAGAGCCATACTCTTCTGTCAGCACACATATAGGCAGAGAGGATTCAATTTGTACCTTAACTCTTCTGAGTAGCATTTTCTGTCTTAGGGCTTGTTCCTTTCTGCACAAACAGCTGCAACACTGGAGTTCTTAGCACATGGTGTCTTCATTCTCCCCTCCTATTGTCCTCCTATCAGGGCTTTGAGGGAAGGATTAGAATTGCTCACTTCTTCCAGGACTGTTTATATGTCAAAATAGGCTGTGCTCTTCTTTTCCCAGCTGTTGTTTGATTCTGATTACATACCTTCCTGACATTTTTAATTTGAAGGACGAACATGTTCCAGATCAGAAGAAAAACAGCAAACTAATCATGCAAAGGTAGAATAGAAATATTTCCATTCAGAGTTTCAAGTGAGACAATAAGTTCACTTCAAAAAGATTTTGCTTTAAGGTGTGGCCTATTGGATGGGTATTTGGCTGTAAAAAGTAGGAACAGCTCATGAATTGTAGCTGTGATCACCAATGAGCAAGACAGGCAGTCATCCTGTGCAGGGTCCACTCTCAATAAATCCCATCAATGCCATGGATGTATTAACAAAGCCAAATGCAGAGCAGGGAGAAGTGCCACTGGATGAGGAGTATCTCCATGGCTCCTGCTGCTCCCCATCTCCACTCCCCTTGGAGAGGAGAGCTTTTGCAGAGCAACCTTTAGCTGCCAAGCAAAATACAGTGAGTGGAAGGGGGGCAAGGGTCTCTCTTAAGGTTTCTCAGAGCTAAGGAGGATGAGCCCTCTGTGCTGTGGGAGCAGAGCTTAATCAGTCTTTGGGCGGGAGAGCTGCACAACCTCCTGCTGTTCTCCCTTGCACGGGACAGGGCTGTGCTGTGTGTTTGGGCACTTACCCCTCCATCCACAGCCCGCACTGCACACCGGTTGCTCAGTGGAGAGAACAAGCACCAGGAGGACAATCGATTAGTGAGGGAGGGCAAAAGTCTGCAGCACAGACTTAAGGCATTTTATTTTTGCTTTCTGCTTTCTTTTTATCTCCTCTTTCTCGTGTGGCTGGCTGGGCTTCCTTTATTCTGCGGCAGTGGTGCTGAATGCTGATGACAACGTGGCATTCATTTTAGGGGCAGCACATGGAGGCTGTGAGCATCTGACCTTTAGGAGGGAAAACAGATGGATACAGTGGTTTTATGGCTGAAAGATAATGATGCTTTACCTCTTGACACTTATTTGGGTAAGGGATGCTGGTGTATGTCTAGTCCTAATGTGTATTTCTGAGATGCACAAAGCAGGAAGTGTCCAAGGGAGCAGTAATGCGTGTAATTGACGGTTCCTTTGTGTCTTAATGTTGCCCTATTTTTACGAGGTTTTCTTCAAATCCTGATGCTAGTACTAGACTGTTAATAATTTGTTACTACTCAATCTCTCATGTGATGTTATAAATATAATCCAAAAATTACCTGATCCTGAGATCCCTGCCTCCTGGGTCACGGTAGGAGTTCCAGACTTGGTTGCTCCTCAAAATGTGCCTGGTTGAATCAAACAGGTTTCAGGCCATGTCAGCACCAAGCCAGCATCCAGGGATGTCACCTGTGAATATATTCCTAATCAGCATAAATAAGGGTGCAAAAAAGCAGAGCAAGACTTTCAAGGCTGGCCATACTAGGCCACTATTTAGTCTCTGACAGCCACTAACAGACCACTTGGGGACAGCTAACATGTCAACAACAGCGTGTCCCAAGAGGCTGATTTTTTCATAAAGGGTAAATATGTAGATATGGAGACATCCAAACATGGCACTCACTTTTGAATTCTTAAATATAAAAAGGATGCAGTTTAGGTCAAATCTCGAAGAAAATAACCATTTCACAGAATTTGTAATATCTTACATAACATAACATAATACATATAAAGTGTCGATATATTTAATATAGACATTATATATTATCTTCTATTATATTATAGACATATATTGTCTATCTATTAAAGAGAGGTGGGGACAATACAGAGAGAGAGTGAGAGGGATTACAATGGAAATGTAAACAGACCACCAGCCCAGGGGGAAGAGATGCTCCCATTACTTATCTGGAATACGCTGATGGCCTCAGCCCAAGTCCTGACAGACATGTCTGCCACGTCACTTTAGTGGCAAGGCTTGTCACAAATTGAGGGCACATGCACTCACAGACAGCAAATAAAGCCAAAGACTGAATGGTTATTATTACTCTGGCTATTAATTTAGGGTCTTTGGTATTCCCAGTTCCATTGGTGATGAGGACTATCAAACTAGCATCTGTCAAACTGAACATTAAATGCATGGACACAAATGGAAAAAATATAATTTACAGGTTTTGTCACGTGGCAAAGTACAGTACAGTGACCTGGCTGAGAACGTTCGTCTTTGGTTTCTGCTTCACACGGAAAGCACATTCTATTAGCATTTATGTTTATAATTATCCTGTAATTTTATTTAGGTTCAGTTGAACAGAGGCAAAACATGGCACTTTTCTCACAGATCCGAGCAGCTGATGGGCAAAGGTTAATTTGTCAGTACATGGACACATTAGCCTGTCACATCTGTTATTAATTGCAAACAGATATATTAGTCTAATTAAACACTGCAAAGGACTGACCTAAATTGTTCAATGGTCTGTAGCTACATATATTCTGCTATTAACACACTTCATGTTTCATGTTTAGCTTTTGCATACTGATGAGAAGTAGCATTCTTAATTGTAAAGCTAGTTATGCGTCTTGCAGTCACCACTTACTGCTGGTACAGTTAATGTGCTCCAAATGTAAAAATAAAACACATGTGACACAGCCATGTGAATTTTCTGTCAAATAGCAGCCATTCCTCCTCTGCCATCTCCATTGCTCTCCTTCCTAAATGATTATTTTCCTTGGCAGCTGTCTAAGTGGCTCGTCGCAGTCTAATTTCAAAACTCATTATTAGGACAAACAGTTGCAGCGCATCAATAGCCCATCAGGATTAATTAAACTGGGAATCAGCAGCTGACTGTTAATCAGATCATTTGCAGTTGATCAGTGTAGGGACTATCATCAAGATATTACTGTAGTCATTTTTTATTATGTTTCCACAGCTTGTAACGAACCCAGTAATGACTTGATACAAAATATTTGCCTTGCAAACAGCAGCTTCTTAGCAAGTGTTGGGCAGTGCAATTACTGCTTCAAACAAGATAAGCTCCAAACTGTACGTTCATGACCTGATTCACTTTGTCCTACTGGCTTTAGATGCTCCATTGCATGGAAATAAGCAAACCTCTTCTTTGGAGGAGGCATATTTGGTTTTAAAGTGCAAGACACGCAGTGCATTCGTTACATACTCTACTTTTGGCCTCACTTTAATAAAGCATAGTTTCCTGAAAATACATGGAAGGAATTTTTTTTCTTTCTAACACTCCTATTTCTATTGTAATTCTCTAGAAGAAAGTATATTTTAAATGCTGAAGAACTGGATCCTCACGTATCATTTATGACCAATATAATATGTTACAATGATATGCAGGACCTAGGAAATCTGAAAATTGATACTGAAAAAAACCCTACAAAGACAAAGAAGTTCAATGAATTTCTCTATTACAGAATACTTCTTCATTAAGAAAATTAGCAGATATCTTTTCTAAGGACATATTTTCCCTAAGTACTTCCCAGAGAAATACTTCATTTTTAATGTAACACAGCAATAATTTTAAAAAATTCCTTTTAACATAAAAAGTCTACAGTCTGACGTGATTTGAAAACTACCTTTAGCTTGTAGAGTGGCTTTTCACAAAGAGAGCTTGGTACTGGGACCGGTGTTGTTCAATATATTCATCAGCGACTTGGATGAGGGTATAGAATGTACCCTCAGCAAGTTTGCTGATGACACTAAGCTGGGAGGAGTGGCTGACACACCAGAAGGCTGTGCTGCCATTCAGAGAGACTTAGACAGGCTGGAGAGTTGGGCAGGGAGGAACATGATGAAATTCAACAAGGGGAAGTGTAGAGTTTTGCATCTGGGGAAGAACAACACGATGTCCCAGTATAGGTTGGGGGCTGACCTGCTGGAGAGCAGTGAAGGTGAAAGAGACCTGGGGGTCCTGGTAGACAAGAGGATGACCATGAGCCAGCAATGTGCCCTTGTGGCCAAGAAGGCCAATGGCATCCTGGGGTGCATTAGAAAGGGTGTGGTTAGTAGGTCAAGAGAGGTTCTCCTCCCCCTCTATTCTGCATTGGTGAGGCCGCACCTCGAGTATTGTGTCCAGTTCTGGGCCCCTCAGTTCAAGAAGGACAGGGAAGTGCTTGAAAGAGTCCAGCGCAGAGCTACTAAGATGATTAAGGGAGTGGAGCATCTCCCTTATGAGGAAAGACTGAGGGAGCTGGGTCTCTTTAGTTTGGAGAAAAGGAGACTGAGGGGTGACCTCATCAATGTTTTCAAATATGTAAGGGGTGAGTGTCAGGGAGATGGAGTTAGGCTTTTCTCTATGGTGACGAGTGATAGGACAAGGGGTAATGGGTGTAAGTTGGAGCATAGGAGGTTCAAGTTGAATATCAGAAAGAATTTTTTTACTGTAAGGGTGACAGAGCCCTGGAACAGGCTGCCCAGGGGGGTTGTGGAGTCTCCTTCACTGGAGACATTCAAAACCCGCCTGGACATGTTCCTAGGCGATGTACTCTAGGGGGCCCTGCTCTGGCAGGGGGGGTTGGACTAGATGATCTTTCGAGGTCCCTTCCAACCCCTAGGATTCTATGATTCTATGATTCTATGATTCAGGGAATGGCTCCTTGTTTACTCTTTGGAGCAAACTCAAACTCAAGTTGTAAGTCAGCACAGGGCAGTCACACGGGGAAGTTTATTCCTGATGGAAATGTGGAAGGCTTCTGTATCAGTTTCTTCTGTTGTGTGGACAAACAGGTAGAGCACAACAGCAGCTAATGAAAGATCATCTGAAGGAGTAGAAAAGTAACGTAATTCAAAGCAAGTCCATTTCACAGAGGGTATAAAACATAAGGATGGAAACTTTCAACATCATCATGTGAACAGTCAGAGTGGAAGTGATATATTTGCTCCTTTTTGCACTCACGGGAGGCAAGAAACAACCATATATTTATCTACTACACATATGGTTTTTAATAATAAACAGCAACAAAATGATAGAGTATGGGATTTTGAGGAGTTTATAGAAAAAGAAACCCAGGCAAGGTGAATTTCCTGAGGAAAGCCAGTACTCTAGACATGGTAGGAGGAGGCATTGCTTTTGCTACATGTCTACATGAAAACAAACAAGGCAGTAGGAAAGACTGCATGTCTCTGTGCTCTATAGTCACAAATGTTTTTAAAACAAGCAGCATATCAATCAGCAAGCTTTCTTGTTCTTATATCTGCAGCCCTCAGAGCTGATGACGTATTATTTTCAGTGATCAGTGGCTATTTTGAGGTGGTGCCCCTGTGCCCTATAAATCCTCAAGGGCTCCAAAGAGTGATGGTCTCTGCTTTGGGCCATTCTCACACCACGGTCAGCTGCTTGAGAAGAAAATGAAATGGCACAAAACAAACCTTTGCTCCTAATACATCTTAGAATCTGATGGGACCCTCAGGCCTCCTCCTCCTCCTCCCCTGTAGTCCCAGGGCTCCAGTGGTCCTTCCAAGCCTGTACCCCATGCAGAGTGGTCACTGGCATCCCCTCACTGGCTTTCATCCCCTGTAGTACTCAAGATTAGAGAACACCTGAAAACTGACTCCCTGTGGTCATGATCCCCCATTGGGGACTGAGAAGAGCAGAGGCACTTTCCCCAGATAATGGTTCAATTTGAGTGTGTTTAACATCTCTGGCCTTTTCTAGTAACCTGCATTTCTGTACTTTAATCAGCATTTTTCCCATTGCAGAACAAAGAGGGGAGAAGTCTACCTGGGACCCAAATGGTTACTAGGGGGCAGCGATGCTAATTTTAATATGCACCTGGTGGCTTCATTATCTGAGATTAACTGGATGGTTAAGTAAAATGACATACTTTATGTTGTTTAGCCAACAGTAAATACCCCTTGGTGAGAGAAGTGTAAGGAATGCGTCATTCCTCAGTATGTTAAGGCAGAAACAAGAAGCTGGTATTAAAAAAGGAAAGATCCCAGTCCTGCTGCTTCTTGCCACCCTATCTGCCTCGCTGCCCTAGGCAGGAGCTGTGTTTGCTGGCACTGGAGGGCTGCTCCTGGACAAAGTGCACGCAGGAGGCGTATAACACACACGCCCCAGGCACTGCAGTTTAGGTGACAATGAGGTCAACTCTTTACATTACAGATTTAAGTAAGGGTCAATTTCTCACTTCTCCTGTCATACTAGAATGAGAAGTGTTTGTTATTAGGAGACATATTGGGAAATGGATGTTTTCCTTTAAAGTGTATGACTTGCTTCTACTCCTTGATGATAATCTCTGAAGGAGCTGTGGAGGCCATGGTGACTAAAGCTATGCCCATATGTTCTGAATGCAGCCAGTAACACAACAATTTTTGTGGGCAAGCTTTGATCAGCTTCTGACACTGATGAGATGGAAATTAAATTTTACATGCTCTAATGGCACTGTCTGGAGAGTGCATAGAGGGATTACAAAAAGAGACTCAGTGCAATGAAATGTACAGAATCTGCCATCCTGCAGCCTGCTAGAGCTCTCTGGTTAGTAAAATGCTTGTAAGGTGGAAAGGACCAACTTCTGCCTTGATTCCAGTCAAGTACCCCAAATGTATTCCAGACACTGACATACAAGAGAAACACACAACGAAAAAGAGATTTGGCCATATGGTTTACCTTTAATGATTGGCCATGTAAGCAATGTCCATCTGGAGATGGAAAGCCATCAAGCCTGTGCATGATGGTTTATGTCGTTTTAGAGACAGTCATGTATTTTGGATTACTTCTGGATCTGAACGTATGCTTCAGGAATCCAAGTGTCTCTCACACTGCTGTCATGAAACACGAACACCACGTAGAGCAGCCCTTTATCATGGAAAGCTGTGTGGCACTGCAAAGAGAAGACTCAGCAAGTGCCAAGAGAGAAGAGTATGGGTAGAGGACAGCATAAATGCAGTGAGCCTTGCAGCTGAAAGGGAGTGAAAGCAAATCAAACACCAAACATTCAGAGATCAATCACGAGAGAAGCTGGACAGCTGGTAAATCCACTCACCCCTGTGGGGCTGCTGCTTCTGAATCAGTCTAGGGGCTTGGATCTAAATTAGCAGGCAATGGTTCAACTCTGTCTGCAAGGAGATGCTCTGCACTGAACTGCACTGGGGACTGGTGGGGAAAAGCTCTGTGTCCATCCAGCCAGCTGAGTGGGTGCTCAGTGTGGCTGCTGCTGCTGGCAATGCTTGGCCACGCTCTCACCATCACTGGGTATGGGCTCACCCAGGTGATGGCACTGCCAGGGGGGAGCAGAGTGAGGCTGTGCCAAGCCAGATAAATGTTCTGTCTTGCCTGTGTGTGGGTAATTGAAGTTAAAGTGTAAAACCTGGTCTATTACTGACCTTTTAAAATGTCTCCATCCTTTCCTTACACCACAGTAGACTGGTGCCCCCTCACTGCAGAAACCACATTTCTGTGACAGCTTCACAGTGTGATTATAATCAGGCAAATGACTGGAAATTAAAAAAAAAAAACTAAAATAGAGGTACATATGTACCTATATGTGTCTAACTTCTATGTACCTCTAATTATTGTTATGTTAACTGTGAGTGTTTAAGGAGAGGTGATGGAATACTTAATGGTAGTGGGCACCATGAGCCAATACACCAGAATTATACTTTGCCTCATGCACAATTGATAAAGGACTGAGATGATTCTGATTCTGAATAGCTGTTAATGAAGAGTGTGCAAAGCTGGAAAAGTAGGCAGAGTGAGTAGGTGCTGCTGGCACCCAGAAAAAGCAAAGGTGAGATTAACACTCTGGACTGATATCTTAGGAAGGGCAGAGATGGGCACCAATCATGGGAGCAGTTGAAGCTGTTTCTACAGAGGGGCTTCTCTAGTTTTACCTACACTTTTTATGCCTGAATAGCCCTGCCAAAATGCAACTGCAGATTTTGGTCACCATATTGTCCTAATAGAGTTTTGGACTAGGTCACATTCTGAAGAGGTAGAGAAATCTTTCTGTCATCACACATAAGGGAGTTACATTTGTGAACAGATTAAACTCTTGACTGTGAGTCCAAAAATACGCCAGATATAGTCCCTCTTTTATGCCCTCTCAAATGAAACGTGCTAATAACAGACATTAACAACTGAAGCCTTTTAAGATGAAAAGGACTCTGTATTTGTTCTCTTCATGCTTGTTAAATGTTTTATGGTGACGCTTATTTACTGTCAAGAAAATATTTCCAGTGGAGGCAACGTACATAATGATAAAAATAAGCAAGCACTAAAACTATTTTTTTACTGACCAGAGCACCTTCCAGCACTTCCCCCTGGATTCTTTCATACAAAGAACATATTGTCATTGGGGCCATTATTGGGATGCACTGCTTTGCTAGACTCGGCAGGACTCAAGGGAAACAGCTATAGATTGCAGCAAAAAAGTCCATCAGACAGATCGCATCTGACCCCACTGTTTCTAGGAAAGAATGCACCAGAACACTCCAGCTGAATAGACAGATTTTCCAAATGTTTTAAATCAGTTTTGAGACAAAAAGAGAAGATGCTAAGGAATGGATTTGGCCTATAAACATTAAGCGATGTGATGCCCATTTCTCTAGGAAGCTGACATTAGGGGCTTTCTTGTTGATGGTGGACCTGAAGGAAAAAACCCACAACAATTAAGCAGCAATTGAAGAAAAGCAGGGAAGAAAAGATGGCTATGTATTAGTACAATAGCTCAGAGGCTTTTCATTTTAGGATACAAAGAGGGAGTAGAGAATGCTGTTTTCTTTTTAAAAACCTTTTAAAAATGGTAACTGCATCCTGCTCTTGTAGATGTATTACTTATGACATCCCAGTTTTCATCCGTTCATGATTTTACATTAGAGTTAAATCTCTGCAGCTTGAATCTCACGGCTGAGTTAGCCAGAGCCCATAAAATATTGAAACCTTTAGAGCAGCAGCCAGCCAGGTTGAGAGAAGTTCATGTCCAAAGCTGAGCTTTAGATTCTGAGACATCCCAATTGGAGTGTAGTACAGAAAAAAGCACTGATAAAATTTTCATAAAAATGAGCTAAGGATATTGCTAGCATGCTTCCCAGCATCTATATGAAAACTTAATCTGAGCTAATGGAAAGGATATGAAAGCCTTTCTCAATTCAAACACAGTCAGTGCATAATTCATAAATTATTGTCAGAGAAGTGATTCTGCCCTGAGATTTATTCTCTTTTGGATAGAAGCAACTGGAGGAAAAACTGGGTCTTTTTGACCTTTAATGCCAGCAAATTTTACAGTAGAGCTGTCAATATAACCAAGTAAACTGGTCATTTCTCCAAACAGCAACAAAGTGCCAGTATGTGCTCACTGCAGGCTAATATTAACACAGCCCTTTAGGTAACTTGCAAACCATTCAAAGCAACTGAACCTAAAACATTTAAGTGAAGATAGTTACAGAGAAGAGAATGAAATTTCCATGTTTTCCATGACAGACACAAAAAGGTTCATTATGTTAAGAAGAAAAATCACGAAAAATATGCTTCACTTCCTAACTCCACTCTTCAGCAATGATTACCTTTAAAAGCCTATTTTCCAATTAAAAACCTATGCAACATTCCAATAGAAAATGCATACTGACAGATTTTTTGTTCTTTATATATGGCTCACTTCTAAACAACGTAGCATAAAGTACGAAAACATTTATCCATGGGTAGTGATTAAATATTTCAGCTCTGAGTGAGGTTGTTGCACAGTCAATGCACACAACCTGTAGTGAGTTAAAAGCAAATCTGACAGAAATAGTTGAAAATCTTAGGAAATTGTAAATGCAATTAAGTACTATCAGTAGAAAAAGCAGCAGCAGCTGGCTGATACATGGCAAGATTTCTCTTTCCTTCAGTTCTGGAATTGCTATTACCTTTTCTCCAACATAGCAGGCACTTAAAATCAAGAATCTGAGATATTTACAAATTGTGAATCCTGGTGTGTTTAGAAGTCATAAAAATGTCTTTTGATTGGAAGCAAAGGCATCACTAAAAATGACCAGCATAATCCCCCAAAAGAAAAACAAAAGAAACAATCCAATAAATCAGTCTGATAGAGATATGAGGAACATTTCACAAGGAAAAAAGCACACTGGGAGCTGAAAATGATAACATATGGGAATGCAGCTCAAAACAATGAGATCATCTATGCCTTTTTAATTCTGTTTAAAAGTGATCACAAGGTGCACAGGTGGGGGGAATTAATTAATTACAACTGGGTGCTTTAAGCACAGAGCTGCCAACAGAGATTGCCAGAAATAAAGGTGGGTTTGGGTTTTTTTGTTGTTTGTTTGTTTGTTTTTTCTAGAGATAACAGCATCAGAAAGCAAAGGGGCAGAGAACAGCACGAGGTGGCTGGAAGTACAAAGGTAAAAGGGGGAAAAAGAGCCAGTGATTTAAGAGAAATTCCTAGCACATTTACCCTGAATTCTAACCATGGCAATTGCCATTCCCTGCGTGCAGCATCAGATAGTGTCCCTCTCACTTCTTCCTATATAGGTCTCCAGATGTGCTCATTAATCAATAGGGCTCTAATGCTAGAGAGCTAATAAAACAAAACCCAGGAGGAAGAGACAGGTGCTTAGATCAGGGGCTGATCCTGTGCCCCCTGCTCAAGCAAAGCTTATCCTGGAAGAGGTTCTAGTAGAGCACATCCTGCAGCTATGAAGTGATAACGTTGTGGTGCACTGGACCCAAAGTTATTGTGGCCTCTGTATTTGCATTTTACCTGTTGGGGGAGGAAATTGCTGTGCCTGTTGTCAAAGGATTTAGCTGCAGGTGCATATTCTGCCTTCAGTTGAAGCAAACACTGAATTCCTGTCCTTCAGCAGTTTCCTCCAACCTCTAACACAGCTGCACTTCACACTAGCAAAAAAATCATATTTTTAAAAACCTTATCTTGTCCCTCCCAAAAAAAATTTTACTGAGGTGCAAATAGAGTGAATGATGCTTCTTGTACATGAATATTGCAACTTATTTCCAGGCCAAAATATTTGGCTCATAATACTAAGTTTGGAGCAAGTAAACTCCCTTGCATGCTTTAGCTCTCACTTGAAAGTAGAATCAATGATTGGCAATGCTGGAAAAAACAGAAAATGTCTGTTTTGCTCATATCTGACTGGTGTTACTTATGGCTGTTGGGTGAACTTGTGACTGACTGGGGAAGTACAATATTTTCCTTGGACCCATCCACACTGGAGAAGAAAGTCGTACTAACACTTTCCAAAGAGAATGGTCTAAAGGTGCTGCTCTGGCATAAACATCATATAATCAGCAAACTACCTTCTGCAACACTCGAATATTTAACATCTTTAGAAATGGTCCTCTTTTCACTCTATATAAGGTTTAGGTTTATTTTGTTTTTTGTTTTTTCCATGAAAGATAGGTAAGCGTACAGTATAAATTGCACATAAAAATACAAAAGAAGAGGTGGGAATTCAAGTTTCTCCAAAGCTAGCTTGGAACTCAGTAATCATTGGTAATCAAATTGATTACCAATAGATTGCAAACCAATACTGAATGAGATTCCTTTTTTTTTTTTTTTTTTTTTTTTTTTTTTTTTTTTTTTTTTATGTATTAAAAAAAAAAACAAACCATGAAGAAAAGGCCAAAATAATTAAGTACTATAATGCAGAGATTCTTCCAGTGTTTCAGCCTAAAGCTCTGTTATGATGTGAGCAGGCTGGCATTAGCTGTGCAGGCACCAGTGGCTGCTCTGACAGATTTGGGTCCTGTTGGTTCCCCAACATAATACAGTATCTTGAGTCCTACATGCCCAGTAAAGCCTCTGGAAGAGGGCTGGTCCTTAGTGAAGCAGGAATGCCAGGGAATGCCACATGAAGAGAAGCCAGAGAGGGGCTGTAGCATCAATATCAATGTATTAAAACCAAGGGAGGTGATGCCGTTGCTGTTGAACAGCCACATACAAAAAAAGATTGAACCAGGTCTGCATAAAACCACTTCCCACTCAAATATATACAGTTCATGTGTTTGTGCACATGTTAAATTAAGACATGAGATTAACGTTATAATTTTGCCCTTAAACCACATATTCAAATTCTATTTGACTAGATGAAAATAGATTATATGATATCATAAATTGAATAAATAAATGAAACTGCATAAAGTCCTTTTTCTTCCAGAGAGTTTGTGTTCAGCCTCAGCCTGTATTATTTATTGAGAACTACAAAGCACATCTGTAGCCAGATATCTTTGAAAGGGAAACGGATTTTCTTTTTTCCTCTGCCAGTTTATAGAAACAGACATAGCTAAATAACATATATTGGGTAATAGAGAGCTTTTTAAACTTCTTGGTCTTGCCTATTGTTATTTAGTTTTCATGCAGCTGTAGCCCTAAGAAGAGTCTGAGGTCAATTTTATAAAATCTGATTTTCACCTCTTTGCATTTAGCTGCTGTGGAAATAAGGAGGGAAACGTGCCTGTTACAGCTGGAGAAGTTAGCATACCTAAATGGCACTTCTTTTATAAAGGGAAGGTTGTAATAAGTCATGTGATTTAGAGTAAAGGCAGCACAGTGTGCAATGGGAGCAATTTTCTGCCCCTCAAACAGCACTTCAGGTGATGTTCGTCTTCCTACGACTCGCTGTGTCAAAGCATGCCCAGAGCAGAGGTGTTCAGGGACCCAACGAGCCGTAAGTGTCCAGCTGAAAAACCTGGGAGATATCCCAGGGCTCAAAGAATTCACTTTTTCAGTTGCTCTGATTTACTTCAGAATGCACCTTTAGGGAATTTATGTCTTCCATGCCTTTAGTTTCCCATTTCCTTTCTTGTCATCTTTAAAAATCCATTAAAGATCACAGAGACAGTTTCTCTGAGCTTCCATTTCTGAGGGGTTGTGGAGCTCCATAAAATGTACGGTTCCAGAGGTGAACTGACTCTTTCACTCTCTGCACCTTAATGTTGTTAAGGACGACATTTTAATTCTAGGTGGTGGTTACAGACTGAGAAAACATGCTGAATTCAACAGGGAAACAGTTTTCACTCGTAAGGACTTAATGGCCACTACCTAACCAGTCCCCTTCTGCCTGAAGAGAATACTAAAATGCAAGATAAAACGGGGGGAGGGGGTTGGTTTCTCAAGGTGTTTGACAGAATTAAATTTATAGAATTCCTATAGTAGTTTGCCAAAAACAACCATTAGGATTTTAAGGCATTGCTAAAATAAGAAAAGAAAGTCACTTCCCTTAATAATAGGCAGCTGCAGTATTCCAGCTTCCATTTACTTTTTCTATACAAAACATTTTGTTAGTCACATATGATGACTCATATTTCACCTATTTTACAATGTTCTTACAAATATCTCTACAGTAGAGCAAGTTTATATTAAAATGCCACACCATCCTTGCTATCATTAATTTAGATTTGTCTATCACTGTGCATGCTTGCTGCTTTGCCCTAGGTATTATAATAACTACAGCCTGCTTGTCATTTCCTGCTAACATTGCCCTACCTGTAAAACTGCAGTAGCTCTATTTCAGCTTCCCCAGTTTCTGCCATCACTTTGCCTATTACAGTAGAATAAAAGGACATTTTTTGAGTGCATTCATAGATATTTTCATCATACTTCAAATGCATTCAGAAAATTGCTGCATATTTGCACTAAAACAAATACAATAATTCCCCACATCTTTAAATGTATACATGTTCAAATTATGGCTAATCTCTGTTTATGGAGAACTGGAAGGCAATGCTCCTGCATACACACAGAGATATTTGGTTTGTTGATGTATGTATCATATCACACTCATGAATGTGTTCATACATGCTCAACATGCTCATACATGGTTGGGGTTTTTTTAAAAAATACACAGCATTTCCAGAGAACTTTAATTTTATAGAAACCCTACAGTTTAAAGCGCAACATTTAAAAATAAATGACAGGTCAGGTCCCTGGGACTAATTTGAAGGTAGCAAAAGCAGCATGTCATTAACACAAGACTTTAATCACATGCACTATCTGTGACCACACCAATCACTCGAACAGGGCAGGAGCAGTCAGATTAGCAGGGCTGCTAATGAAAGGGGCTGATGGGCAGACCAGCCGTGGGGCATAATCTCTGCATGCTTTGGTTCTGCCAAGCTTTGCCCTCCTCTTATTTTGGAAGGAACAAAACCTTTCTGAAACATTTTTCTTTTGCTGGAAACCTGCAGGAGCAGGTGCAGCAGTCAGAAAAATTTTTCTTGCATTAGAAAAAGAATAAATCTGTTCCCAATAAATATATCACTCGGTACCAGGGTGATGAGAGAGGCTCACATCCTGCCCTGGCTCTGAGCAGAGCCCCATCAGTGGGTAATGTGCCTCTTCCTACCAGAGTTTGCCTCCCTCTCAGCACTTACAATCCAGTCTAGGAGAAGATGTAGTAAGTGAATTTATTAACCCATAGGGGGTGGGGAACAAGCAATGAAAACAATAAAAAGACTATGTGTTAACCTGTGTGCATACCTTGATGGTTCCAGATTTAGCTGTATGTGCTAAATTAGACCATTAAATACTGTAAAGCAAATGGCGTTCTGAAATGCTGCTGCAGCCTTGTAATTTATACTGTGTTATGCTGGGTAGAATAAGTTTCTTGTAGCAAATAGGGTCTCGTTGGATGACTGCTCTCTCACAATACATTTTCATGTAATTAAAGTGGACACGGTTTAGAAAAAGGAAAAGGCTAAAATATAAGGCTCAGCTGCAAATAATACTAAATGGCATTATCAATAACAGAGATCCCAGGGTTTGCATATTAATTGTAAGAAGGTGCTAATTTGAGTGTTTTAAGCTTGCATTCACAAGCTTGTTTACATGCTTTGTTCCACCTGGACCTGTTTGGAGGTTTGTCAAAAACCTAACAAGCAGAAAAAGATTGCATTTGAAAATACACATACATGTTTAATTAAGCCAGGGCCACCGAACATTCCTCAATATATTTAGCTGTTGAGATTTAAGCACCACCAGAGCATCAGGCATTATCACCTTTTGAAGTACTGCAGAATCTTTAATATTTAAAGCACAAAGCAGACTTTAATATAAAATTCTAGCCGACCACAGAAGATTAAAGACACATTATAAATGTGACAGTTTGTAAATGGAACACCAGTATTAAAGGGAACCCCCCTGATATTTTACAGCATATTTTTCAGGTGTATACTAAATTATAAATACAATTAAATAGCAGTAATTATTCTCTGGGAGGGCATGGCAGTTTAACTGCTCTAGAAAATAGTGATTAACTATAATGTAGGAAAGTGGTAATATGTGTTTTACCACACTGTTCTCGCAGCCAAACTTCATGCAGAAGTAGAGTCTTCAGCTAATTTAAAACCACCCTAGGGCCTTACATCCATGGGCACAATGCCTTCCCTTCCATGAGGCAGGGAGTGGGGAGGTTTGCTTTCTTGGTGTCCAAACCTCTTGGCTGTTGCTTAGGTTATTGAGATGTTCTCCATTTATGGTAGATGATGCTGCTGCAAATTGCAAGGGAGGAAGGGCAGCAGGGAGACCACAGTGGAGTTAAAATTATACCCCCTGAGGAATTTAAATACTAAATTAAGAAGGGCCAATACTGGCTCTTCGCAGTCATGCAGGGAATGTTGAAAGACAGGGTGCTGGTCTTACTGTACACTGAATTAATTTGGCAATCAGGTGTCTCCAGACCAAAGGATTGCATTCATTCTTTAATTCAGTACACAAATCCCATGGGAACATAATTGCCCCATTTCTTATTCTTGGCTCCATTTTTCCAGAGGGATGAATAGCTGTGAGAGGGATGGCAACCATTAAAAAAGAAGTGAAACTCTCAAGGACAAGATATGGAGCAGACTTTCTGCATGCCACCTCTTGCCGGGAGTTGAGAGAGGCCCCTTAAATGAGAGACAAACTCTCCTGGACAGTGCAAGATGGTGACAGCTCAGAGCATTGGGCACTCTAGAGACCTGTCCTCTCCAGGCTTTTAGCACAGGCCTGCCAGAAGGAAGCCTCTTGAGGAGTCTCTCTCAGGACCAAGACTTGGGTGACACTTTCCTTTATGAAACAAACTCATGGAGGCAGAGCTTTTTATTTTTATCTGTTACTCCACAAAATTTGTTGGAATTTTCTCTTAGGACAAATCCTCAGACGAGGATTATTAATTTTTAGCAATTTGCATCTTTGAAGAAGAGGTTTTGTTTTTGTGGCCATCTGCATGCTGAAATTTTCACCCTTGTTAGGGAGCAAAACCCTAAACATTGAGCATCTTGGGAAGCTCTCCACCATTTGAAACAAGGGCTCAAGACTATCAAGAGAAATCCTTGCAGAAGTCATGGTTCTTGGATCATGTTTCTTTGAACAGAACACCTCTAAGTCCCCCCCTCCCCACCTGGAAATGTCTCAATTCCAGGCTGCAGCATTAAGGTTCATGCCCAGTTGTCATTCAGACTCTGCTGGCAAAAATGAGTGGCTCTGATGATGGCAACTACAGTTTTCAGGGGCACAGTCTAGATAGGAATGAAGAGGCAAAGAAATTTAAAACAGGATTTTAAATCCAACAATTTAGCATGAGTGTTCAGGTCTTTGGTGCTGGGCCATACAGTACACAGCTGAGGCAGCTCTTCAGTCTCTGGAGTGCCACGCACACCAGTGCATTAAGGGCATTCTACTCTGCATTCCCATACAAAAGCCTAGCATATTATTTTCACTTTTGTTATAAAAAATGTGTTATCCAACAGAGTGCTTTAAAACAGAATTTTCAAATAAAAAAATATAAAGTCATCTTAGTTATATTATTCATTGCAAAAATAAAAAATAAATTATACATAGTCTCCTAATAGAGAGAGATTAAAATGTATAAATAATGAAAAGATTACAATAGCTGTATTTCTCAGGGTCTAGTTTATATTGTTAACCTAAGTACTGTACACTAGACATGATAAGGCACACTGCTCATATTAAAAATGCAGTGCATCTGCTATTCATAAAAGCAATACCCAGGTCATGTCTTCCCCAAGACTTTACAGGGACTGAAATGTACACACTCTGTGTGTTGGCACAGCCACACCAGACTGTGCCTCATATCTACATGAGATTTTTTTCATGCATGGATAGCAAGATCATGTGAAAAATGCAAGTTTGTGCTAGAGAATGGTGGTGTTGTTAGGGTGGCGGTTGAGTTGTTAGTGAAGGAATTTAATTTTTAGTTTGCTGGATTCTTTTTCTATGCACCACACACTCTAACAGCACCTCCTCTTCACTGCAGGTTGCAGCTTCTCTGGAAAGATCCCAGGATGCCTACACCTGCTTTCAGAAGACTTTTAAAAATTTTAAAAAGGAAATCTCTTCATTTGGACCAAATAAAATATTTTGTAAACTTAGCAAAAAAAAAAAAAGAAGCCCACAGGACAAAAACCCTACAGCACAATAGCCAGCAGCTCCACAGGAACACTGTTTACCAGGGATGCCAAGGGTCTTGGTTGAATTCTATCTCCTGGCATGCCTGCAGTCTTTCACTTCAGCCCAGAAACAGCAACCTGGGAAAAAGGAAGCTTTACTCAAACCTGCCACATTGATTCAAAAGGAAAATTGGCTTAAGCAAAGGGGCATTTTGTAAAGAAAACTGGCTTAGTTCTAAAGGACATTCCAACTCTCCCTATGTCCAGCATTGCCTCCTGATGCCTTCTGGTGCTGGGGCTGAGCTGGTGGGCAGTAGCCCCCTGTCCATTCAGCCCGTGCAAGCTCCGTGGCTACATCAGCTGAGGGGCTACTCCAGGGCATCCTCCTCAGTCTTGAGGCCCTCAAACCATCTCTGGATTCCCAGGATAATTTTGCCCATCTGAACCATCAGCTCAGCCTCTCACTAACCTAGTGCAGTGGTTTCATTTTGCCCCTTCACTAGCTTGGGCAGTGGTCTGAAACCATTGAACAAAACCAGCACCACCATAGATGTTACTGGGTTCAGTCATGGAGAAAAGGCTTCCTCATGAATGTTTCTGCCTTTAATGATTGAAATCATGATCTTACTCTGCTTGTTAAACCAGTATTTAAATGGCTAGACAGTGTTTTATAATCTCCAGTGCAAGGGCCCAATTTTGTTGATGTTGCAAGTGCTATCAACATTCAGCAGCATGGCAGCTGTCACCAGGCAGTTCAGAAAGGCTTATTTAATTGATACTTTCCATTTCAAATACAATTTACAGTTGGCGTGTGGTGAGAAATGCATCTCACCATGCAGATTTTCATGATGCTAGAGCACAAAAAAAAAAAAAAAAAAAAAAGGGTGCTGCTTTTCTTTTATGAAAAAGCTTGAAATGTAGACCAGGAATCAAAATATTCAACTCTTTATATGAAAGTTCCTTTCATTTAAATTAACTAAATAATACTACATCCCAGATTATTTATTTCTGTATATGGAACAGCACATGTGCTGAAAAGCAGAAAGTAGCATCCTATTTTTTGAAATGCGAAAGGAAATGGAAATGTTTAGCTATGGAGTTTAAACCAGTGCCTGCAATTCAAGCGTGAGACAGGAATCTAATTCAGGTTTGATGGCTCCAAAATTCTCCAAGCCTTTCTAAGCAGATTTTCTTTTGCTAAAATAACACAAATCTCACAAGAATAGCTGATCTCACTCTTTCACCATTGAAGGTCAAGAGATTTTAGCAAACGCAACTCCTATGAGTTGTAGCTTAATTAATAGAACCTCAGGGTAGGCAGAAACATTTGACCATCTGAACTGACACCTTCTGCATCGCAGATGGCTGCATCTTACCCAGCTGCCCTATACCATGCCTAATAACTTTTGTTTGGCTAAGCCGTAACACTTATTCTTTCCTGTAAGAGACCTTTTCTCTGAACTGCACCTTTCTGTTTCTAAGGACTATGCCTGCCTGCAGGGGCAAGTGCCACGTTGCAAGACAGTGCTTTGAACAGGAGCACACAGGCACATGCACATAGTGCTCAGCTGTACTGATGTGACTTTATCTTGGTTTGCTCTCCCTTTTAATCTGTGCTAAAGAAATGGAGCCTTTCAGATTTTAAAACATGTAGCTAATTTTTGTGTCTGAGACATTACAACCAGAGTTGAACCATTTTGACATTATTTCCCACAAGATCCCAGCAGCACAGCCTCAGCCCTTGCCATGATGAGATCCCAAGCTGAACACATCCTCCTTGGTCCATGCTTGAGCCTCCCCAGGAGCTGACTTCTCCATGGCCTGAGCCTGCTCAGCCCTGTGCCAGAGGGTGAGGTGCCTGCCAAGGACAGGACCTATCCTAGGCTGTGCCTGTGGCACAGGAGTCCCCTCCCTAGAGAAGTCAGTGGGACTTCACACCCTTGGCCCCAGCTATCAGCCCACCTTTGCTTTACATCTCCATTTTGGGGAGCAGATTTAAACCAAGAGTTTAGATTGGAAACTGCTTTGACATCTTTTCATGCATCTCATCCAGAACTGCTCCATCCAGTCTTTCCCATGCCTGCTTTAACAGAAAAAATGGTGGCTGAAATCTTTTTTTAATTCAAGCATTGCTGAATGTTCTCCTCAAGACATGACAGAGATCTCCCAGTGCCCTCCCCCTCCCCATATCTTGGGTGAGCACATACTTAGTTCCCTCAAGCACAGTGATAATTTCTCCTTACCCGCAGAGCCAGTCATTATTTATTATATCACTCTCTCACTTCCTCAGTCTCTCCTAGTGGGAACATTGCAGTGGCTGCTGGCTAGAAAATTAGCCAAGGGAACTTCTTCTGTTGGTCTCTTTCCTCATTATACTAGTAAAAAAAATTTAACTGCGACATTCTCGCTCTTTCTGTACATATATATCAACGCAGGTTGGAAGCACACTGTAGGGGCTAATAGTGAGTAATTTAACTGTGGCTCTCTCACATGCTTTACCCTCATTCTTTCTTCAGAGTAGCAGCAGCAGAACAGTATGTTCATGTATTGTTGCTCCACATTATAAGCAGAGCTTGCAACTTTATGTCTAATCTCAGTCCTTCCACCAGGTTGTTTTTTTTCATGAGGATGTGATGCAATTTCTTCCAGTGTCAAGGGGCTGCCATAAATTACAGAGAAATTCAGGTAATCCTTACAGAAAAGTTTTGGGTTTTCTCCCTTAAAAAGTGTCTTTAAAAAAACCCAGGGGAATGTCTGACTGGAAGAAAGTTCTGTCTATGCACACACACTGTCAATGATATGCTGCTAAGGGCCATTATATTAATATGTATCCAGAGAGATAGTTCTCCTAAGTTAGAAATAGACTTATCTAAGGAGGTATCATTGAGGACAGAATTGGTGTTGTTCTCTGCTCAGACAGCAGCCATGTGAAGTATAAGGGATGAGAACGCTTTGCCTGTCACCACTCAACATCTTAGGCCAGTGGTTGGTTCTGGTTTAATTTCAAAAGAATTAGTAGAAGGGGTTCTGTGCTCAACTGGTCAAAGAGCTCTGTATGTGATCAGGTCACTATTTTAATGAGTCTGTTGATCATTCATCTTCATGGGGAGTATTTCCACACTTTATCTGATGAATAAAGAAAATGATGGAGTAATTTTCTGGAATAATGGTGTATTTGGGAATGGTCACAACAAATCTTATGACTTTTCACAGAATCCCTTCAGACAGAAAGGGGAGCTGCAAGTGACAGTGTTGCAAACGCTCACATTTCTTCAAAACTTTGGATATTGATATCGCTGATTTTGGCCCAAGTCCTTCATAGATAACTACACATTCTGCTAGGAATATATCCATAGTACAATTTTATGACTTATTATAAGGTTTATAAAAGAAAATCTGCTCAAATATTTTGCAGAAGGTGCAAAACTTGAGGTTATGAGTGAAAAAAGCATGGAAACAAACCAACTTTTTGCTTTTCACCCCAATTAGCTTTCTGGCAGTGAAGAACCATCGACTACTGCTGCACAACTCTTCATCTATACCAGGTGTCTTCAAGTCTTTTTTTATTTGTTAAACCAGTCTGTTGGGCTGGATGAGACTATGGCTACCAAGGAACAGTCCCTGCACTGGGCAGTGACTGTGTGTGTCCCCAGATGGCACCAGGGGCACCTCTTCTTTCCTGGTGCTCTCCTTCCCATTCCCCCCTGCTTGTCCTGGGTGTAGAGCTGGCTCGTTGCTGTGATGTGTAATTGGCTGAATAACTCCATGTACCTCGTAACACAGATGTCAGATTCTGGCTCTTGCCCAAAGGGAAGGAGGACGAGGACAGTAAACAAAGACCTCAGTGTCCTCCATTTTGGAGCGCCTGCTGTAAGTTTTACTCTCTTCACTTTGAATTATAGTGGCAGTGCTTTGAGCAACTACATCTGAAGTACTCCAGCAACAGAACACTCTTGTTCCACCACCACTCTGATGACCACCAGTGTAATTCAAAGAGAAAGAGTAAAAACTCACCTCTAGGTATAAAAAAAGAGAGAGCGTATTCCCTGCCAGAAGAAACAATATGACCAGAATTATGGCAGTTTCTACCCTGAACTGTAAAACTGATGCTTTCTGTTAGCCAATGAATAAAATTGTCCTTTTTCAGGTAAACCATCTTTCACATTTATATTATCTCTCCACTAGATACTGAACACATTGGTTTATTATATCTTTTTTTGATCACAGAAAAGGTAATGGAGGAAAAAAGTAATGTATTTCTGTCTGCTTATGGAAAAGGAGGGAAAGAGAAGAATCTTTCTATATTTGCATTGCTAATTAGCAGAAAGCACACAGATAACACAGTGATCAGTAGTGTACACATGTTTTGAGAGATGAACAAACATTGTACTGTATCTGAATATGCGACTGTACTGTTTGTGTAGTTCATGTTGCATCCAGGCTTTTTCACCAGCTTCCATGAAGACATGCTGAAAACCCCCTATAGCAGGCTGGGGGGGATGTTGGGGTATGATTTGTTTACCCTGGAAAGGGCAATGCAGGGGCACAGCTTGTTTTTCAATGTCATTTTGGTGTTTTTTCACCCCCAAACAAATTTGCCAGCTGGGCTGAGTGAGGAAAAGGAATTTAAGAGCCTTGTCCAAGGTCATCCTAAGGAACAAGCAAGTCAAGCCACTTACTCAAGGGCACTGAGTGGCCCAACCTACCTCCCTCTTGCTTCAGGTTGTTTGCGCCAACCTCTGCCCCCCTCATCACAAAGCCTTCTCCATGCAAGCAGCACAGTGTAAAGTTCACAACAAAACCAGTGAAGTGCCCTGTACCATCTATCTGTCTACTTCATGAGATACAAATAATTCCTTAAACCTTTGTTCATGGCAGATGTTTTCCTGCTCTGATGGTTTTGGTTTTTTTCTGAATGTGAGTGCCTATCCACAAAATATATCTTGATGCACATCCCTATGCCTGGATATAGGAATATCTTTAGAAGATGAAGAGCATGGAAAAACTGAACTCAAACCTGAAGAAGGTTGAAGAAGCGGGTGTAGCAAAACGAACCTCTTCTATGGGTGCGGTGCTCCAAGGTCCAACCAGGTGTCCCAGTAGAATCTCACGAATGGTGCTCTGACCAGCCTGGATCGGTGCTACTGCTCCGAAGATGGCTAAACCAGCCCCTGGCTTCCCCAGGTGTGAGCTTTTTATTGGCCCCCTAAACCTGCTCATGCGCAGTAGGGGCTGCCCTAATTAGGCACAGGTGGGCTTCACATGAGGTCAAGCCCACTACCTGGCAATTAGTGCCACCTGGTTGCCTCACATCACTACAAGCGGGGATAGTGCAAGACATTGTATAGCTTGAAATAAACACTGCCTCATCTCAAAGATGTCATTTCATTAGGAAAATGCAATAACTCTTGGGAAATATCAGCTACATACCGAGCTCAACAGATGCTTCTCTTCTGCCCATTCATGTGTGTGATCTCTACAACAGCAAATACCTTCCTGTTGCCCTCATCTCTGGGTATTCTTTCTCTCAGGGTTAGTCCATAAAATCAGCTTCACAGTGATCACTTTTTTTTTCCATGACTATTCTTACCTGAACATAAAGAGTTTACATTCAACAGTATTTTTTTGAGAATTTAGACTAATAAACCCACTGTTTCTGCCCTAACAGCTCTCCATTTGCCTGCCAAGTGATACACTGAGTATCCATACAATAATAGAGTACCCGTTTACAGTACTGCAGGGCATCATCTACAGAGGTTTGATTTCCAGGTTGACAAGTTCAAACTGCCAAGGACTCCTTCTCCTCCCGTTCCCTGGCTAAGCTGTGGGGCAGGGTGTTATACTGTAGGTCAAATCAACACAAAATCATTTCCATGCAGGCAAAGCTCTTTGAGTACATGACACTGGCTCTGGTGCCACTCGTGTTTAGCTTGATCTTCCACTGAGCTGACTGTGTTCTGCTCAGCTGGGTTCAGTCATCAACACAGCAACAGCTACAGACACACACACACACACACACAAAAGCTCCCCAGTCCTCACCTGGATCCATGTGTTTGGAAAATCACAACCTGAGCACACCCCCTCAAGCTTCAATCACCCATTTCAGCCAGGTTAGCCAATACATGATAGGAAGATCATTGTTAACTACTCCTCTTGTTCTGACCCTGCCCATAAAGCTGTCCTTAAATCTGGACTCTGACCTGCACTGCATACGTGTTACTTACACTGGAAAGAAAAAACAGAGCTCTGCTGTTGGCTCTGCTGAAGTCTGCTCATACATTGTCACCTTGCACCAGTGTCTGCAATAAGCACTGTCTGGAGACAGCTCACCATACCTAGTAAGCTCCCAACAACTACTTTTATGCAGGCAAAGCACACAGTAACAAAACCCCAGCAGCTACCCTGGCACCAGTGTGCAGGTCTTGCCTGTGTCTCAAGAGTCAGTTTACAGCCCCAAGCCCTGTGCTAAAAGCTGGGGATGCTGCACATGTTGTTGCAGGTCTAGTGGTCAGCTATCAGATGCTCACCCTGGTTACATTAATGCCAGGTGATAAGAGGTTATTTATGTAGTGTAATTTCTATATCTAATTACTGCACTTTTTTAAAAAGCAAAGGCACTGTTATATATTGTCAGGTCCCAGTATGAAAAGGCAGTTTCAATATTTTCTTTTATAAATCTATTCTCTAATTCTAATCAGATTCTTCTCACCAAGGCTCCCTGTCTGCTGAGGACAACAGAGGACAACCTGCCATCTGAAGCCATTTCAAATATAGTCACAAACAAATACTTGTATTAATATTAAACATGTAGCAGTTTCAAGTGCATGTATTTTTTGTATAGAGATCACAATATTCTTTTGAAGAGCCAACGGGGCTTTTGTTCCCATCTCCTTTTAAACAATCTGGTTATTAACTTTTCTACTACTGCAAGCCTCTGAGCAACTTCCAGCAATATTCTCCAGACAGGTGTTTGCATAAAATGTGTCTTACAAAGACCTTGGGCAGACAGCTGAGGAGTTTTACCTTGTGCATATTAGCAGCCCAAGTGCTTGAATGCCACGAAGGGCCCTGCAGATCCTACAGCTGACTCCCTGTTGCTGAAAAGCCGTGTTACTTTCTTGGTAGTGTGATTTGGAGAAATCTTACCTGTTGTTCAGAGAAAGGGTTTACGTGCTTTGTGTGAATGAACACGAGAGAAATGGAGAGCAGCTAAGCCAGCCCATCCCAGCTTCCCCTTGGTGTCTTTGTGGTTGCAGCCCTTCCCCTTGTGCAAGTTTCTCCTGGTTCCCATGAGGATGGTGAGACAGTCATTAGCAATTAGCCTAGGGAGGGAGAGGCTAATTGTACCAATTAGCACTGGAGCACCAGGTGGGGAGACTTTGAGGCCAGTCAAGAGGAGACCAATAAAATGACTGCCAGGGTCAGAGAGACAGGATCATTTGGGAGGAGGAAGGAAAGAGGGACCTGCTGACTGCATATATTTATGCCTTTTGTTTCCACTTTGAAACTGTCATTTCAAAGCACTTAAAGAGACAGGAAAGGTCAGTGAAATCTTCTGTTTAAGGTCTCCTTACAAGGGCAGCAGGGTAAGGGAGTGCTCAGGTAAAGCCACCAGCACCACCCTTGCCATCTGCCCACACAGTCTGTGTGGCTCATATCTGCCATATTCTCCCCTGACTCTCAAGAAAAGCCTCTGTAAAGAGTCCCAGAATCACTGCATAGCCATGCTTCACAATGTTCACCCCACATTTTAAGCACTATAGGGTCCTCACGGGGTCTTGCTCAGAGTATAATGCCTTGCCTAGCTCAGGTTTTCCTTGCTGTAGCTCAAGGTTCCTACATGGAAACAACTGTAAATGAAGGGCACCTCTATCCTCTTGTGCCCTGGATTCAAACTGTATTACACTGACATGTGCTCAAGTGACAGAGTAACAAACCTGATCACAGTAGATCATATTATAACAAGGCTGTCGCAAAATGCTCATCAACCTCATTTTTACAACAATCATTTGTCTCTCTGGGTTTCACAACAATACTTAGATCAGACTCCAGAACATTTTGAAGTGGGGCACACAGCTCCATGCTTTGGGAAGACAAAGCCTGGCAGAGGTCCTTTCTATGAGCTACTCTTTTACTATCCTGTAGCCATGATCCAAATTTTTACTCCAAAAGCAGCCTCTAGCAGTACTTGCCAGTATTTCAGCTATGTCCAAAGCAACATATAAAACCCAAACGATTAAAACAATAAAAGCATTGAGTAAGAAAAACTAAAAAATACCCACAATGTCACAGCCTGACCACTACTACTTACTAAGATTTACTGGATGGTGCTTCATACCAGATCTTCTTGCTGACAGGCAGGACTTGTAACTCTGTCCCCTCTTCTGCCAGCAGGAACTCATAAGTAGACTTCTGCCCTTCTGCAAACCACAGGCAGCTTGGATCCGGGCTGTGTAGAAAACAGAATCACAGAATTGTTGTGGTTAGAAAAGACTTTTAAGATCATCAAGTCCAATCCTTTCTACTGAAGCCACTCCACTTTTTGAAAGGAAGAAAAGTTTGATTTACCAGATGCTGGGAGTACGTACACCGCAGCCTGCTGGCTGTTCTTCATTAACCTAAGGAGCTGACATGCCCTACAGTTCCACAGTGTAACTCAACTTGTGCTTCACACAAACTGCCCACACAGCCTCTATGGGAAGAGGCAGAACTGTAGGGTGGCACTGTCGGGCATCCCTCAAAAAGGGAAGAGTTAGACTAGCCCTTATTTTCCAGCTTTTCTCTGTTGGTGAGTGTTAGTGTTGCTCAAAGGCATCACTTGGGGAGCACCAGTAGTAACCTCAGGGCTTTGGGCTGGCAGGGCAATGAAGGTATTACAATGGCAAGACACTTGTACCCAAGAGGTTGTGCATAGTTTCTGCATGAGTTTGAGCCTTGTTTTTGCCCACCCAAGCAATCAGTGGACTCAGGCAGCCTGGGCCACGCTTTCTCACATGAACAGGAAACAGGACACTTGGCCAAAACCTCACATTCTGGGGTAGTATAAACCTTTAGAAAACAAACAAACAAAACCCCCCTTGAGACTCAGAAAAGACCAGTGAACCATGAAGACCCAGTAAGACAGCCCAGGTCCAAATTAGCAGCACTGAACAGTAGGTCAGCAGTGCAAAACCTTTCAGCTTTTTGCTACCAGTAACAGAAGAAAATCAGGGTGCATTTAAACTCCAGCACCTTTCCACAGTTTAATAGTAAATGGCCCATACTGAGTAGCTGGCACCACATGCACTCTCCCTGTTTTCCTTCCTTGTTAAATGTTTCCTGGCATGGTGACAGGTAAAGCATAATACAGCTTGGCAATATGGCTCTTACAGGGTGAAACAGCTCCTCTGTGCTACGCTAGAATACATATTACTGTGACAAGGGGCTTTATTCTGATTTATCTGCACATACTTAAAGCCAGTGGGAAACTGGAGGAGAGTTTAGTGTAAACTACATAAGACTCTGTCACCACTGAGTGGAAAATTTTGAATGGAAATCATGGAGTGCGGGGCTTAATCACAGCTCTGTCTGGTAGGCATACAATGGAAGACAGCCCCAGACATTAAAAATTCACTTGGGAAAGGAGGATAGCTATCCAGCATTAAACATGTTTCTGTGGCACTGAAGTCTTCAGATCACTTGGGGAAGTAAGCCATCCACTTTTTAACCTGTCAGTGCTTGATAAAAACAGTAGAGAGCTGGATGGAGCACTTAGACAAAGCTGATAGATGGGGTGGATTAATCCTGTGGCAGGGGACCTGGGTAGAACTAAAACTGTGCTGACTTTTAAGCATAAAGATGACCAGTTATTTCTTAACATAAATGTAAGGGATGGGCAACATAAACCCACATGAGTCTGGCTCTGTGTTGCTCTTCCTTGGAGGCAATCTTCCCCTCAGCCACTGCTGCACCTCACAGCATTTTCACTTGGCACCTCTCTGAAATTTAGGAGCCATTTGCATTTCAAGTTTGAGTTATTTTGTATCTGAAAGGTGCTGTTAAGCAAAAGTCTTCCTTGTTCTGTGAACTGGAGATAAAATGGTAAGAACATTCTGAATGCTACAGGTTGTTGTTGAAAGATGGAACTGAAGAAAGTGACCAAGAGGAGAAATGAGAAATTTCTGAGCCAGGGGATTGTTCTGATTCTCTCTCACATAGTTATTTCCATATTAAAAATGTTCATATTTCTTCTTTGCCCAGCCTACGGAGGGCTTTATGCAATGGTCATCAGTGGGGTGCTGGATGTTTTGGGTTTTTTTCCCTTGAAGACTGTGTCTATTTAATATCAAAATGGTATGCTCACCTCCTATTTTCAGATTTTTTAAAACTATTTTGGAAAAATTCAGGCATGGGTCATTTTTACCATATCAAATCCACCACAAGGCCTCAGGCAGATCCAATAGAGAGCATGAAGGGAATGGAAGGGAGTGGAAGTGTCAGATTGAGCTGAGGCTACATTGAAAACTAATTTGCTGGGAAGAAGAAGAGGAGACTAAATGTGAAATGAGAAGGCTGGTATCTTTACTATCTTGGTTATCTCAGCCATCACGAATTCATGCAGTAGGGCAGAAACCATCTCTCTGGTATCCTTAGCTTCAGTGTAACCCAGAGTAGATGTGTGGGAAGCACTATCAGAAGTAACACTGAGAAAGCAGGTGACCACAGGCTTCAGATGTTGCCCACCATTGGCCACATAGGACAACAAGGTAAGCTGGGTAACCACACATAGCAAAGATGAATAAAAGGAAGAATTCTTCTTTGCCATACTTTCACATGAACCACTGGAGACTCATGTTAAGTGGGTACAATCTAGAATAAATGTAACCATGCCAAAAACCAGGTGCAATGAGGGGCCTGCAACTACCTAGGTAATTTCTGTCAGAAGTTTCTTATGACCTCCAAGAACAGTCCTCACCAGTTTAATCTCAGCCCAGTAGCCTCCACCCATGATCCACGCTATGGGACTGGGCACTGATCCTACTTTGAAGACAAGAGACGTATTTTATAGTTTGTCAGCAGAATTACTTCTGAGGCACTTGATTAATAATGTAGGGTATGAGTGATCTTGGGAACCTCTTAACATCAGTGCTCTACTTGGCAAAACAGAACAGATGTTGACATCTTAGTTTCTGTTTCTTGGCTGAAGACAGATGTTTGTGAGGTTAGATGGAAAAGGCAAAAGTGTATGGACATACTGGAGTCAGTGGAAAACATTTGCCTCTTCCTTATAGTTATGGGGGGATTCAATCTGTATTCTGGAAAGTCTTTTAGATTATAATTGCTCAGTGATGAAGTATGTGCCAGTGTCATCTCTTAGAAGTTGAGAACAGGAACACATTCCTGACACTTGTATGATGATGTCTGAATAGTTCTTGCATGACAGAGAAATATAAGTGCATTAGGGAAGAGCAATAAATACCACCAACTGCTCTACTGGATTGGATTTTTGAAGGGTCCCTCCTGTCTCAGATGTTAATGGAGTGGCTTGATTTTCCTTGAAATAGTCATAGTAGACTCAGGGAAATGTAATTCACGGATGAGGCATGATATCTGGTGTTGAAAAAAAGCCTGGGTGTTCTTAATGCCTAAAACCAGATTGTTCAGCAGCAGATCAGCTGTGTAAAAATGTGACCTCTCTAAAGCTTCCAAGTTCAAAATGATTTGTTGGGTAAGTGTCATTTGAACAAGTTAAAGCTGCACAGTTTACTGAAGGATGTGTTTTGTATTCTGGTCCAAGTATGACTATGCCAGAAAATGCTTTCCCTGCATCATCTGAAATACTAAATGTAAGGCAAAATTTTGTTTCAAACTTGTATGAAGAGCCAAATTCTCTTCACTCACAACAGTATCCAAACGATATAGTAAATCACACTTCTGAAAACATTTAATCTACTGTGTACTTTCAGTCCAATATTTAAAAGCTTCTGTAAGAAAATCTCTTCTTTCTCTCGGAATAAAACTAACCTGAGCTCCCAGATACTTTCACCTTGAGAATCCCACACAGAAAACTACTTTTGGGACAGAGAGACCGTGTCGTAGATGGTACTTAGGCCCTGCAAACAAACTTCCCATAGATGGAAGACCTGTGCCTAGGGCGTGTTCAGGTATCATCAGACTTTTTCCAGATATAGGAAATTTTCTGGGATCAATTTTCATCCACCTTTCTTCATTCTAACTTTGCTTCTCAAACTGGGAACATTGTCTCTGCCTGCACAGGGGCTGCTTCTACAGCCCCTAGAGAAGTACCTAGGGGCTTTCTCTGTTCGTGCTGTGAAAACAGAGGCTTTAACCATGTGTGCTGCCCTCTTTACATGGAGAGGTGAGCTCAGGTTTTTAAGCATTAACTTGATAAAGTTGAGAAGAAGTGGGGATAGCAAGAAGATGGTCATGATCTACTCAAAACTGGAAGGAGGTTAATAAACAACTTGCTTCCCTGGGCCACCAGATAGCAGGCAGAAACCAGCTGGAGGGAGCTCAGAGCTGTTCCTAGGCTATAACCACAAAAAAAAAAAAAAAAAAAAAAAAAATCCCCTTGTCCTGCCATTGCAGATATGAGAGGTGTTTGAAGAGGTTCATTGCTGTAGGATTATCAGTCTTTAAGCACTGATTAGCTGATATCAAAGTTATTATGGGATTAAGCAGGCATTATCCAGCCCATGTGCCAACTGATTCTGATCCAGAAAAAAAGCAAAAAAGCACCCCACTAAAGGTGCTGTCTAAATGCCAGGTGTAGAGAATGTTCATTATTATGTAGGTGCTACTAAAAGATTTAGGAAGGAAAGCATTTCTAAAATTTAAATCTAAATTATTAAAGTGCATTAATATACAGAGCTTTTCCAAATTAAGTAATTTCTGTTATTAAATCTACTTTTGTGCTTTGCAATGTTGAATCAGTAATTACCTTCCAGATACACAATAAAACACAGCTAACAAAATATGGTCTATCAGACTGTATCATCTACCATTATTTATCTATGTTTGTGTAACAATTTCATCATTTGATCAAATAATAGCAGATTCCACAATATGTCATTCAAGTATCCCCAGTTTATCTATAATGATTTTCCTCTTGTCAGCTCATTTCTTGAACCTTTGCTGAATCTGGTTTCAGTGGTACTATAAACAATCATCATTGCATTGTAAAACTGGAAACTCTCCACTAAAATAGTGTTTTGATCTGGGTTGCCATAGTAATAAGTCTGTGCTCCCCTCTTTGGAGGCCTTGTTATATGAAGTATCTGTGATTTGCTCAGAATGGCCCCAGTTCATCTGTCAAAGTGGGTTTTTCCTTTTTTAAAATAATGATCTAGAAAATCCCACAGTGGCAACAAATATTTTACAACCATAACGAGAAACATTGTATCACTCAAGCTTTGTAAATCTATGCCATTATTGCATTAGAATAAATCACTTTCCTTAGGTATACTACTTAGAAATATGCAATTCTAATTTTAGAGCATGTATTCAATAGGGGGTATTTATTTTTTATGTAAAGAGAATTATTAACTTTGACTTCAAAAATACATCACATGTCAGAATGTGTTTAGAGGCCCTGCAGCAAAAAGAAAAAAAAAGAAATTCTTTCTTATTTCTATCAAATACCACAAACATCCAGACAGTTTTGGATTTAGTTACTCTATTCCATTCTTAAGTGCTGATTTTTATAATGAGATCAGCTATTACCATACATTTTACAACTACAAGCTCAGGTAAATGATATCCAGATTATAATACCTGTAAAAATTAGAAGTCCTGAAAAATCCATCAACGGTGCTATGAAAATACATCACTCTACATTATTTTAAATAAAAATGCTCCAGTCAGTTACAGAGATTTGATACATGAACTATGGTATTTCCTCCTGCAGGAATGAGAGTAAACAAACACTACATCAACACGCCAGTGACAGACTCCACGGAAAGAAGTGGGGACGGAGCTCATATTTTATCTAAGACAAATGGTTAAGTTGGTTACTTTATGTTAGTCACTACCAGCTACAGGATTACTTCATGTAACTCACTGTCAGCTACTGCCTCGTAATACCTGACAAGGGAATATTAAAATCATCAGTGGGAGAAAGTATGGAAGGTATCCATCTGTATTCAATGAATTCTAATTAAAAAGTAATTACTGTACAGTGAGGAATCTGCCAGCTCCAACCCCCTCTCCACATACATAATGTTGACTCTCTGGCAAACAAGAGGGAAGGCAAGCGACAGAGAATATGCATATTTCCTTACATTTTGCTGGTGACTTAGTTCTAAGTAGTGCTGGATCATGGGAAGTCTTCAGAAATAGTTTTATATCATTTTGCCAAGTGGATCCCCAGAAGACGCTGTGGGGGCAGAGGTGCTACACATCTTCTGTTATAATTGACCTGGGCTTTGAGATTTCTCTGTCATGATGTATCCCAGAATGGTGCATGATGGGAAAAAACTTGTTATTCCTCCAGCAGTGCCAAATGGACAAGATCAAGTAGGCCTGGGACTTGAAAAAAAAGGAAGAAATATTGACAGATAAGTAACCACTCCAGTAAATGACAGGCAGGCACAGGAAGCTTGATTTCCTTGGGGTTCGGAGGTAATCTATTAACCTTAAAACATTTCAGTGGAAATACAATGGATTAAAAAAAAAAAATTAAGATGCTTAATTTAAATCATTAGGTGTATCTTGATTTCTTATTCTCCTTACAAGCTAGCAGTGTGGGAGCAAAACCCCACTGATGTCTTAGAGAGCTAGAAACATACTAAATTTCGCAAAAAATATTTATTCATTGTATTATCAACAATGTATCTGTAATGCAGTTCAAGAAGATTGAAGGCATCCTCTGAGAAGCTGTCATTTTTTATGGCATTGTGACTGGCATTGGAACACTTGTTTTGCAATTCTTTGGATGGCAGCTCATCTACAGCCAGGGAAATGCTAGAACAAAGTGATGTCAGTAAGGTGGGCAGGACTAATTAAGTACAGAATTTGCCCCTTGAGACTCAGTCTCATTTATTGGACTCAGTGCCAGCCCAGTCCACACTGATGTAGCAGCCCAGAGCCCAGGGGGAGTGGGGTTCTCCTGGATGCTGTGCACACACACACATGCTCACACATCCCAAGCTCAGGATGAAGCACTGGCTCTCTGTGCCAGCACAGTCCAGAACAGAAGGAATACAAGTATTCTGGGTTTATGCACCATTATAGAAGATTTCTGTAATTTTTACTTTGAAATGTTCTCATCTTTCCACTGTTTGCAGCTGGGAGTTTTCTTGCACAGGTATCCTCTTTGCCAGCAGCTTTGCTGCCTTACCCAACATTCTGTTGACATTTAGCTGAGACTTTAAATGGTTAAAAAATCATTCTTGCTCTAACCTGAACATCCCACTGCTGAATTCTTGTACCCTACAAGGCCATCTGGGTCAGCCACATCCACACTTGTGGCACAGAAGCAGCAATATTTTGCATTGCCCCGGGGAGATGCTAAAGAGGTCGTAGGGAAAGAGATGGAAATAGGATGAAGAGGCCAAATTCCCTCCACCTTGAAACTCTCTACACAGACTTTATTCCACCTGCACCTCATTCACATCCTGTTCTTCAGGACAAGCGTGAGAAAAAAACTTCAGAACAATGGAACACAAAGGAAAAATAGGATGAATCCCCTCGTCCTCCCCATGCAGACCACCTCCAATTATTCTTAGTTGTCATCTTCCTTGCTACAGATTAAACTGATTACCATATGGTCTATCTACTCTTGACAACAGATTATTTATACGAATTGAACACAAAAACCAAATTCTGTAAGAAAATATAATAAATATTTATGATAAATACTATATTTATGATAATAAATATAATGATTTTCCTCATCATAATTTTTTGTATTTGTTGAAGTCTTCTACAACCCCTGAGTCTCTCTTCAGGTTAAATTATGTCCCTCACTCCATCTTCCCTAGTAGATGATGTTTTTCAGGCCACTGGCTTTTTCTGCAATTATCCTCTGGACAGTTTCTAATTGATCAGCCTCATCTGGAGATTTGCTTCTTGTTCTGCTGTCACTACAAGCCAAATAAGGTCACAATTGGTCCTGGAAATTACTTATGTTGATGAAAGAAAGAGGTTTACAGTTCACTGAGGCTGGCAAGAGATTCACAGGAAAGATGATAAAAGTTTGGTCCCACAGATCCATATTACCAAGCATGGGGTTTAATTCTGGAAGGATCAATACTTTCTGGCAAGACCCCAAAACATATGCACACCATGAAGTACAGTTTATGTCTGAATCTTCACAGGAACTGGCACTTCATGCAACATATTCAAAACAAACAAAAGAAAACCCCAAAGTACTACTACTAAGCAGTTCCTGATAATTTAAAATTTTAACTTTTTTTTTTTTTTTTCCCTAGTTCTACTTATACTTTAATACAATAAAATTATATTCCTTTTAGATATTTTCTCCTGTTAAGTTACATGACACTTGATTCTCATTCATACCAGGACTACTTTTGTCTTCATCGTGGTATGTAGTAATATATAAATTAGATGCAAGAAAATATACTCCCACTTAAATGTCCCTCTACTCTGTCAGAGTGATTTAACATAGCACTAGTGAAAATGAATGCTGGACCTCAACTTTGTAGATCCATGTTGATGTTCTAAGTTTCAGGCCCCCACATAATCTACAAGAAGGTCTCATTGTATTTCCAGTGAAGTGTTATTATATTCATTATGCCATAACATGCATTTTTCACAAAAGAGTAATACAGGTATTACAGTGCATTATTAGGTGGCCTTGGAAATATTAGAAAAGATAGTGTGTTGGACATAGATTATGAAATATACCTTAACACCTACTTGCTAATTATTATCAGGCCATCTGCAATGCTATGCAGCCAGTTCATGAGCAATCTCTCTTGACCCATTCCAGGTTTGTCCTCTACACTTTCCATCAGCTCAGCATGGACACGGTGTTATTCTCAGATTTCTCATGCTGTGAGGGGTTAGGAGAGGCAAAGGCTCACGCACCAGATCCTATCTCCTACCTCTTTTTTCTGCCCAGCTAAGGTCTCCTAATTGTAACAGTGAAGAACATAATGGGAAAAGTGTATTGACTTGTTTAATTTAAAACAGGATATGTGAACTATCTTTACAATAACTACTTGTTTCAATAATTTATAACTATGGTGCTATACCTGACAAAATCAGTCAGATAGCTAGAGCAATGTGCACTGTAAGTTTAAAGTCAAGGTCTTCCTCTCTCATTTTAATGACTTCTCTTGTGCACAAGATATTAATATTCCTGTGAGCAAACATAGCACTGACTCATTAATCAATAAGAGCTGGCTTCTCTACATAATAACAATAGCTGTACTAGATAATTAACTTTTGTTCCATTGACTTTAGTTTGTATGTAATTTCCAGTGGCTGACACTGGATAATAAAAGCTTTGCAGCTGACAGGCACCTTTGAAAATCCTTTTTACTAGTTTAGAAAAATGATCCACACCTACTGGTATAAGTAAAATACAGTGTAGGTGTCGGTGTGTGTCCGTGCCACATTTAAAAGGAGGCAACTGACAATAAAGAAAAGACCTAATAAATATTGTAAGGCTTCGGTGAGTCCTGCTGTTAAATTGTAGGATACTGAAGGATTTGCATTTTTCTGTCATGTAGTTATAGGCAGACTAGAGATAAAGGTATGTCTACAATTCAATGAGCATTCTGGATAACTGGCAGATTTCTCAGTCCAGACTGGGATAAGAAACACAGATGTGTCTGCACCAGCTTTTTTGTCTCAAATATGTTTTTAATATTAGGGCAAGTGCAGCAAAGGTAGCAACACCAGAAACTCCTCTGTAGCCCTGGGGGATGGTGGAGTGGGGTAGAGTGCTATCTGTGCTAGGACAAAAAAGAAAATGTGGCTATAAATCCAAGCACTTCAGTAAATCAGTTTCCCAGATGGCTCCACACAGAGCTGCAGTGGCACCTTCCTATCCCATGGACTTTGGCACAGGAGCAGGAACACCCAGCAATGGCAGCAGCAGGAAACTCCCAGTGCCCTGGCACTCCCAGAGCCACACCAGCTCTGGGCACCCCTTTGTCCAGACCACCACTTACTTTGATTCTATTAGATTTCCATTCAATGGAGATTTGTTACTTATACCATTAAAAAAAAAATACCAAAACCAAACCAACAAAATATACAGGGACACAAGTTGTTTCATTAGCAGAGTAGACTGGAAAAGCAAAAATCTACTGTAGAGAGAATTTGGAAGCTTCATAAACCTACTTTTCTTTGGGAATCAAAGTATATATATATATATATAATTTATTTTTTTTTTAAAAAAAGAAGTCTCAGATTACTAAAAATGCTTTCTTTCAATGTTTTACATTTTAAAGTTGTCTTGTAATCTAGAATACAGTATTAAATAAACCACAAACATGAGTATTTTCCAAAGCAAATACTGAAATACTTTATTCCATTAATATCAATCTGCCTGACAAACCAGGAATTTCTGTCACCCTCATATTTTTTTGACTGATGTGGGATGTTGGGGAAATCAGTGTGGCATTCTGCAGGGTTCCAGATATGATGGAAGTGCATTTTCTGATGGAAAAGTTGACTTTTCCATGTTAGATATTTGGCTGTAGATACTAGTTCTGGAATAAACCAGAATATGAAAATATAGTGTAACTGTAGAATATGAAAATATAGTGTAACATACATACGACAGTTTTTATCTATGGCTTACTCTATTTTTTTTTATAGTTTTCTTTGTGATATTATCCCAGGGGCCAGACATTTGGCTAGGTAAATCATTGCATTTCATTGACATTAACTGATCTACCATGATTTGCTCAGATGAAGATCATCCCTTAGATCTGATGTTGATAAAACATCCCCAAAAAAGTGAACATAACCCATTTGTGAAATGTTTCTGCTTTCAAATTCAAAGACCCAGGTAAGTATCTCTCTTATCCATACCAAATACTCCACACAAGGAATACCTTGATTAAGACTTAATTCAAAAGCTAAAGCATATGAAACAAAGGAGCCTCTTATGCCCTGTTAGGGAAAAAAATGCAAGCTAGTAAGTGAGTTCTTATTTTTGTTTTATAGTACGTTCTCCAGCAACAGCAAAATATACTGTAAGACAATGACCTGTCAGCTTCTATATAGAAGGCAAAACATTCTTGTGTTCAAAACTGTGGAAATATCAATATTTCAAAAGGTAGTTTTATGGTTCATTCAAGCACTGATAAGAAATCATTACACTTTTTAAGAATATTGATGATTACAGAGACATTTAATGGAGGGAAAGCCATTTTCTTGCAGTTCATTAGTTTGTGCATGTCTAATTGACTCTTCTAGACTCTTTTGCATGTCACTAAACACAGTTTTAACCAGACTATTTTTATACCAGTTATAAGCAAACTTCTCCACCTTACAGAATTTTTCTTCCTATGTCTCCCCGAGGAGTACATTCAAGTCCTAGACAGTTAAATGCAGGCAATACATAAAAAATCAGCAATCAAGTAAAATTTCTGTAAAAAAAAAATTTACAGAAAAAACAGGCTACCCAAGTGGCTGATTAGATCAGATTTCAGGTTTGAAATATGTAAACCTCTGGACAGAGTGGGCTCACCTCTTTGCCTATCTAGATGAAGATTGCTTCTGTGGCAGCTGTTAGATCCTGCTTGCTTCACCTGGGCATCCTGCAAAGAGGAAAAGGATGAAATATAGGTGAAAATTCTGCCAACTCCAGTGGTACAAAGCAATGCAAAGGTACCCTTTGTCCTGCCTAAAAGATGTCTGTCTTTGGCAGGGTTGTGTGGAGACTCCTCCATGAAACTCCTCCCATTTAGCAGCACATGGATAGCTGTGGATTTTGAAGGCTCTGGCTGGGCTCTGAAAAACAATTTTATTAAAAATTACCTCCGAGGCTATTGCAAACTTCTGTGGTACACAATCAACTGTTAAGTCAATGAAATCATTTGTATCAAAGACATTGTGACACTGTCTGAACATGGACATGGAAAATCAGGCAGCCCTGTGTGTACACATGGTCATGGTCCAGTGCAGTGAGAGTGCTTGGTTTGCTGAAGCATACTGGACACATTTGGAACTTGTTATTTTGCAATAACTACAGTAGGAAAAAGAGCTGGTAGGTGTCTCAGTCCAAAATACAAACCAGAGACCAGGCAAATGTAAGGCAAATAATCTGCAGGTTCTAAGTCAAGAATGACACTGTATGTCAAGGTTCTATGATTACAGGGAGAAATTTCTTCCCCTTGAATGCTATCTCCCATTTTTATTCACCTCTGTTCTTTCTGCTGACCCAGGGGACAAGCCACAGAATTACAGGGCTCTGTGGAGAGATCCTATTCCTGTGACAGTTCTAGCTTCCATTTTGCTGAACCAAGCACTGTGGATCACTGGGATAATACAACTCTGGCAAGCACTGGAATGTTTAGTCTCTTATTGACATCTGCAGAATTTGGGGATTTACTCAGCACTAGTGAGAAAAGCCAGGCTGGCCTTATCAGCTGATGTGCACCAGCCCTCTGTGGGCTCTGCAGGCATCATTTACCCCTTGCTCACACCAGGCCAGATGTGGTTACCCAGCCAGGCAGGCAGGCAGCCAGCAGGGCAGCTACCTGCACAGCAGCTGCCTCTGCCTCCTCCACAGCTTCCAGGTAGACTTGAACACACGCAGAGCTCCCCCACTGGTGGCTGCAGAGTCCATGGAGTTTGGTGCCACCTGGAGTAAAACACGTGGGTCCTGGCAGGTCACCAGGCATCCTTCAAAAAGGTCTTGGACTCCAAAATTGACATGACTCCATAGCCTGGCTATACTGAACTTCTTTCATACTCTCAAGCTCCTTATTGCAATGGTGTTACATGAGGTTGGTTAATAACATCAAGCATTTGTCCCCATATTTATCTTGAATAAACAAATCATCATAGAATCATAGGTTGGAAAGTTGTTGAGTACTTCAGCCTTCTCTATATCTTCAGTAATCAGGTCACCTGTAACCCTCTGGATGGGCCTCACATTCTCCCTTGTTTTACTTTTTTTCTCTGATATATCTGTAGAAACCTTTTTTATTATCTTTAATGTCCATGGCCAGATTTGATTCCATCAGGGCCTTAGCTTTTCTAACCTGGTTTCTGGTTGCATGAACAATTTCCTTGTAATCCTCCCAGGTAACCTGTCTTTGTTTCCATCCCTTGTGTATTTCCCTTTTGTGTTTGATTTTGGCCAGGAGTTCCTTGTTCACCCATATAGGCTCCTGGCCTTTTTTCCTCATTTCTTCTTTTTAGGGATGCAGTGCCTTTGAGTTTGGATTAGATGATCCTTGAAAGTCAACCAGCTTTCCTGGGCTCCTAATCCTTCCATGTTGTCTCATGGTAAATTATCTAAAGGAAAAGAACACAGCATTGTGCCTGTTGACTTTTGCATTCACTAAACATTTTAAAATTTAAATAGAAGTACACATCCCCTCCCCCCAATAAAATACCATAAATACCAAGAAAATTAATCTGTGAAATTATTACCCACTGTGGTATTTTTAAGCAAGCACTTTCGTGGTTTCTCTCAGCAGGTAACTCAGGCTGCAGGTATGATACATACCTGCTTTCAGGTATGTATCAGATGTATCATTGCAAACAGGTGCAATGATACATCACTGATTTTCAAATTCCTCTCTTTTGGGTATTAACCAAAAAGAAAAAAAATAAGGGAGATATGTTTAGAGATGTAGCATGCCTAAGACTACAGGCTATCAGGCTTTCTCTTGTCCCATCAGAGCTGAGTGTGTTTCTTTCCCTCTCCATGTGCTGGCAGACAGGCATAAACTCTTTGGGGCCCAAAGGCTCATGCTCAGTGCCAAACGTGAGTTGTTTCCCATCCATAAATGGGACACGAGTGCAATGTTAATATAAAATATAAAGGGTGATTAGAAATGTGTGGTAAACAAGGTGTGCCAGATCCTTGTCTCTTCCAGTGCAATCAGTAAGTCATCCTGAACCACATAAGGAACTGGACCAATGTTTTCTGCTGGAATGTTTGCATCATATATTTGCCCACAACTTCCAACTCTGTAGCCACCACAAGCTGACTTAAAATGCAAAAGCCTGAAGATGATAAAGTCCTTTGCACAACTACTTAAACCATGTCCATAATTACTCAGATCTAGTGGAGCAGCACTCAGTTGTTTTACGCAGAAGTCCTGCAGCCAGGCTAAATACCATTAATAGAGAAAAGTAGATCTCTGTAAGTGGGCTGCATGAGTTCTCAAAGTCCCTTGTTACCCACTGGCAATATCCCTCAGGAAAAGCCAAATAGATATATGTGCTGGAGGCAATCAGCAATTGCAGCCAGATCGCCTGCTCTCATGGCTAGCTTTAAAGCATATTTGGTTAGCTTCTTACTCTGAGTCACATCCTTGGGAAAAAAAGTCTCTCTCGCTTGTTGCTCCATTTAAAAAAAAAATAACAGTCTCTTATCTTTAGGCATCCGTTTTGGTATCTCCAGAAATGCCCATGTAAAGGCTGGTGTCACCTGGTACCAGCTGCAGACATGAGAAATGCAGCTGTATCTTTACTTCATTTATCTTTATCTGTATTAGAACATATTGGTTCTTAAGGAAATACAGTGCACTCATCAGGGGGTTTACTATCTAGCCAAAAGTTTATCCAGATAATCCACATCAGGATTAGTGACACTGTTAATTACAGATCTGGGAGCAATAAATACTCTCCTCGCAGAGGACCATCACAAGAGACTGATCCCTAGATCTGCACATCTTCCACATCTGCATTAAAAATGTCCTGCTCACAGTGTTGTGAAATTTTTCCCTTGAAGGAGCCAATTCCTTCGTGCCTCAAAAAAGTTCCAGCCCTAATATATTCTTACAGAAATGGTTATGGGATAGTGAGGCTGCCTAAAACCTTAGCCTGCAGATATTCACTGGAAGGAAACCCATGCCATTCTCTGTTTGGTATGGATTGGAAAGAGCTGTTTTAGGGACATCCATCCTGGGAGGTAAGTTAGGAAAGTAGTAGTTTATTATCTTATTCAGACTCAGTCAGATCTTGAGATAAGGTTTCATTCTGTCCCAGAATGGCTGTCCATACAAAAAATAGGTTAAATACACCTGCTACCTTTCACTGAGTTTTCATCTGCTGGAAGGCTCTTGTGCAGACTCCAGACACCTCCTCCAAAGAGGAAACACAACTGTGATGCTAGCACAGTGGCAATATGGGTGGGACCCTGCTTCAAACCCATCCATTCTGAGGGACACAAAGCAACAGGGATGTGCATCTCCTATGATTCCCTGTGCATTGCCTTGAAAGGGACCATTCCCTACAACAAAGTGAGCCCCTATGATGCCTTAAAGCATGTACAAAATAGAAGTTTTAGGTAGAATATGCTGAAACTGAGAAAAGCAGGCACATTTAAATTGTATTCTGGCTAGTTCAGTTAATCCCTTCAAAACAAGGGGACTGCGGACATTAATTTTTCATCCAGCTAGCTCTTATTGAACATATCATCACTAGTTACTTAAAATTTAATCTATTTTTAATGGAAAAATTGATACTGGAATATGAAACATGAAGTAACCTATTATTGTTCTGCAAAAGACTAAGCTTTTAAAGATAGTATTGTAGTCTGGAAACAGACTGAAAAAACGTAAAAGATTATGTCCAACATTAAAAGCAATCTATGTGTTCACCAAAGCCTAGATCATCTCAAAGCAGAAATTATTCACTCTCTGTAGATAACCTTATTTTGATATTTGCTTTATGTTTGGTATTAATTACAGCAGGTTATTCCAGGATTACTACAACAAATTTTACCTTTCAGTAAAATCCTATTTTCAAGTAATCTGAACTTTTTTTGTCCCCCTTTACAAAATCTGTTTTCATCACCCTCCCAGACTAACTAATTGCCTGTGACTTTGGTTTCCACTGATAGTAGCTTCTTGCATTTTATCCAGGTAATATCCAATTTTTTTTCCACAGTGCAATGCATAGTTTTAAAATTCATAACCACAAGAATGGCTCGTTCTCTTTCATACTACAGGGAAAACAGCCAGACTTTAAAGGCTTCATAATTAGGAACTTTACCAGATTGTAAAAGATGTATTTGCTTTTTTTTGCTGTAAAGTCAATTATAAATATGCAAAATTCAAAGTGTAGGTGACCAGGCCACCCTTGGCAGAAATAATAAGACTGGAGCCAATTAAAAGAAAAAAAGGCTGAATTCTCAGTTTTTCAGCCAGTGTGTTTCTGATGTTGACACAACAACAGCTGTGAACTGCCAAAGTCATCCCAGAGAGGTGGCTCAGTCTAGCCCCTGCCAAAATGAAGGATTCAGCCTAAAAGCCAGATGCTCTTGCCACAGTTTCCCACATAGAAGAACTGACAAAATGGTGGCTCAGCATGCATGAATCCTTATGCCACACTACCATTTCCTTGTAGGAAGAGCAGTCCTCTGAAGATGCGAGTTAAACACCCAGGAAGACAAATGACTTTACAGTGGTAAAATCCCGAAATTTGTGTTTCTTGACTTTCTAATAGGACGATCTGGGTTATCTTTTTGTTAAGTGATCATCTGAAAATTTAAACTGGAACAATATAAACACTGTTTCTATTATTCTTTGCATAATATAATCATTACGTGAGAAACATTAAAGTAGACATTTGACTTTATTGATCTTTTCATGGACTAATGGAACAGGGAGTCATTTTCTGCCTAGACTAATTAATTGATAGACTAATTCATTGATTATGTTCTCCATAGCATAGTTGGTATTGACAAACACTGAACCTTTTTCCATCAGTTGTATTAGTTTGCACCAATTACTTCGGCTGTTTCACTTAAGCAATTACAATAGCTCAAAAGCAACAATCAGATTCTCAGCTGGTGTAAATCAGCTCTCTCTACTGAAGTCAGAGAGCTGTGCTGTTTTATTCACTTCATTTATCAGGCCTTTAAGATTTCATAATGAGCTTTAAAATATCCAAAACAGCAACAAGGATATCCGAGGCAAAAAAATCTCATTAGCCATAACATTTTCGTCATAACAGAGAATAATAACCACGCTAAAGACTCACATACGGGTGCATAATTTTGATAAAAGTTATAAATTAGTTTCCTTTCAGAAAGAGACTCTCTTTGTCAAATGGATAAATGTTGTAAAATGTACATTCAGTTAAACTTTCCATGCATGTTAGGCCTGCTCCTCCTAGAGCATTATTATGGAAAAAATGAGTCTGTGCAGGAAGTTGACTTTATGCTCTGGATCTACCTCCCGGCTCTCAGTAACTGAGAGTTCATTGAATAGAGGCATTAGCAGTCAATTCTTCCTTTTAAAGACTCCAATCAGTTTTTCTCATCCTTGCATGCAAAGATAGAAAATTGTGTTCTCTCCAGAGACACCAGCAACAGAAAAAAGAAGTTGTCAAGACTGAGAAGATTTTGCTGAGGCAGTTTCCTCACACTGCTCTGAAACCAATTACTTCCTGTGCTCTACATGCTCATGGAGACTTCCTCTTTGATGCATGGCACAGGGTAAAATAAAGTGCACTGTCTTCGTTAAAATGCATGTTGCACCCCAGCATGATTAAAAAGAAACTCCTGTGTGTGCCCTGTCAAAGACATTTGCATTTGCCCCTAACCCATGCAAGATGCCAACATACAGGTCATATTTGTAATGTTTTTGTGGAACACAGGACAGCCAGAGCACCACATCATTCTCCATATAAACTCCATGGGGAAGAGAGACACGTGCAGGCAAAAGCGAAGATGGAGAACAGAGTCAGGGAAGAATACAAACTCCCTAAAAGAATTCTTTGTGCCCTTCACACATAGGTAGATAGAGAGAGCGATTTGAAACCCGGAATTCAATGACATGTAATTAAAATCAATAGCAAATTGACATTAGAAAAGCAAAACAAATTAAAGCACAAATCTAATCTATTTCTCATTCTGGCATTCAAAAAGGAGGATTTGATCTAAAAATATGCTGTAAACAGGCTCATGCAGTTAGGGTGTGTCTGAAGCAATCTTTCTTAATGTAGTCCAATTATTATTCCTTACATTTGAAAAAGGATGATCTATCATCTACTTGGAAGATCTGCAGTACAGAGTAACCTGGCCTGACTCTGATCACGTGCCAGTTTTGCACAAATGCCATTACCTTATCACAGTGGGATTTATTCTTTATTAGCGTCCTAACAACTGAACTGTAAACACCATACTCATGCAAAATTGGGTCCACACAATAAGCCTCAGGACTCAGCTTAAAAGCTCTGGTTTTCATAAAGAGACGTAGAATATGCCGAAGCAGAATAAACCCATCCTATTCTTCTATTACTCTATTTTTATATGTTACTATTTTTAGTTGTCATATATGCTGCACGGCAAATTATTTTAAACATTACTAAACTGCATTTTTCTTAGCTACGTTCATATTGCCAAGCCTCTGAATGTGATAATATCAAACCTCTAAAACTGCAGAACAGCCAGGGAAAAGCCATGCCGATGGTGGTGAGTTTTCCTTCTGGAAACATTACCAGCTCAGGACTTCATCTGACCCAGCCTTATACTGCAGCTCTTGTTTGCATGGGAGATCAAGAAACTTACATTTATCACACAGTTTATTTTCTGCAGAAGCAAGGATCTAAAATACATAAGGCTGGTATGGCCTTTGCTTACCAGTGACTGGGCTCTCCAATTGACTCAGAAGATCACGATAGAGAGATGGACCTTGACGTTGTCATCAGGAATACAGCTGATACCCAGTTCTAATGACTGCATTCTTCCAGCCCAGCTTGGCATGACTGTCCTAGATGCAGTAAAGTCTTGTAGAGCTTCAACAATTTTCAAACTGGTTGATTCCACCTTGGCAGAACTACTACAATGATACCCTCTTGACAGAGAGTGAAGTCTGATTAATGTCAGACACAGAAATTCATAAATGTGACTGATTACCATTAACAGTGTTTGTGCATTTTGAGTTAATAAATTACAGTCTTTTATAACTTATGTCTTAAAATTAGAAGAGGAGAAACTGAGATTTGACATTAGGAAGAAATTCTTTACTGTGAGGGTGGTGAGAGACTGGAACGAGTTACAGAGGCTGTGGAGTCCCCATCCCTGGAAATGTTCAGGGTCAGGTTGGATGGGGCTTTGAGAAACCTGGTCTAGGGGGAGGTGCCTCTTCCCATGCAGGGGGAGTGGAACTAGATGGTCTCCAAGGTCCTTTTCAACCCAAACCATTCTATGATTTTATGAAATCTAAAAAAACCCAAAAACCGCACAAAACACAGAACTTCATACTAATCACATTCAGTACCTTTAAATGGCAGACTTTTATTTCCCACTCTAATAATGATGGGCAGATTATTCTGTATCTCTTATGCTATGGTCTCTTACCTATATTTGAAACACTTGGTCTTGCCCCAGGTGAAGATAAGACATAGTTGATGTAGGACAATTTTTTTTTTATTTCTAAGGCTAAGGCTGCAAGCTCACCTCTAGGCAAGGAGAGAAGTGACAGCCACTTGTGGCACCATACTGGCAAACCCATGGTCATGGTCACTAAACTGCTCTCTGTCAGTACCTGGCAGCCCTACAGCAGACACTTGGGTACACAGGATTGTGCTGCTGCTGCCACCAAAGTAAAAATCAGCTGTGTGGTGCTGGAGATGCTGCTGGAGGGCAGAGTACAGCTTTATGCCTTCTCTGCCCTCCTCCCCTTCCTATAAGGATGCAGAGCTGGGCTCCTGATTTGGCCCAAACCTTTCACTTTTGAGGTGGCATCCTTCAGATTTGCTAGCCTTGCTGAGGACCCATGAGCCAGCTCTGTCTGTCACATGTGGTGTCTGCAACCTCTGATTTACCCCAAGGCTGTGAAGTCCACTTGGGTGGCTTAAGTTTTATTTCTTTATCCTGAGGTACCTTTGTTCAGGATCTGCACAGAACCACCCCATCTGCATTCACAGCAGAAGGTTTTCCTCTTACCCCAAGGAAACCTCAGGGTCCAGATTTGTGCTTACAAACATGACACAATCATGGTCATTAGAAAACATTTTTTTTTCCTCTGGGTAATATCAAAACAACAAGTTTTTTTAAAAAACCAATAAACAAGATACAGAATGTGAGATGAAAGTCCAACCCTGTGTTGATCTCTGAATCCCGATTACAAAGATTTCAATACCAGTTGTTTCAGCAGAAGTCACAGGTCACCAAAACCACCAAATATTTAAGCTAATTACACCTCAAAATATAATAATCCTCATTCCTCAAAAATATGCTTGAAGGCTGCCAGAAAAGCAATATGATTTGAATGTATTATTTACTACTATGATTTTCATCAGGAAAGTTCATTCTGTCTTCAGAGTGAAATAAGAAACAATTACTGGAAAGGGTATACAGTTCTCTAATACAGTTTTCAATAGTTGATGAATAAAATGAGAAGTGTTGACCACACTAGGTCACAGAAGTAATTTTGGTAGACTTCTACTCCTCTCTGACAAGTAATACACTGAATAAGGATGGTCCTACACAATGTCTATCCATGCAAAAGCTTGGTTTCTTATTATCATTGAACACCATAGAAATCTGCCTGCTGAGTCTGAGCAACTGTTTCTCAATCAATAATTAAGTAACTTTAAGGTCTAGATCTATAAAAAGATATTGATATTTTCACTGAAAAATGAATCAATATGAACAGGGTAAAGCATCTGAGTAAGCCTTTTTAATGGCTGTGTTTTGGCTGTGAGAAGTAAATTAATTGATTAAATGAATGACAAATATTGGACAACCAAAGTAAGTCTTTTCACACTTTCACAAACCTTTTAAGCAACTTGTTTCAATTCTTTCCTTTGTTTCCCATTTTTTCCCCAACTTTGTATTTTTACAGAATTTGCAGGCCTCCTTGTGAGTACATAATGCAAGTTATGTCTTTTGTTTTTTATATTAATAAGGAGAATTCAGGTGAATTGTGGCAAAGGAAAAGAGCAAGCAGAGACTTAGGGAAGGAAGGTGGGTGACAAACTGTAAGGATCCTTCCTGCTGGAAAAGGCCACAGTGAGAGAAATGAAATCTACCAGGAGACTGAGGGAAAAATCTGCTGATAGATGAGAAATGGTAAGGGAAAGAAAAATGCATCCAAGCCTTTTGTTTGGCAGACAAGTAGTTCTGGATAGGTCATTTTTCCATCATCTTAAGACTCATATTCCCAAGACGTCCGAAGTAGTTGAAATGGGCACAAGATCAAAACTTTCTAGCAGTTCCCACAGACATGCCTCTACTTATATAAACCTCAACTTGTTCCACAGACTTTCACAGCACCCTAGCACCTTCACACCAGTATTGATTCATGCAAAGGCTGTTCTCATGTGAAATCAGAAGCACCTCATCTGTAGGTAAACTTGCAGGAGTTTGCTGAAGGTTTGGCCTTAGTGCTCAGGCCAGGCTTGTGCTGATTCTCTCCCAAGCTCTGACATCTTCACATTTCTCTTTATAAACAATAGCAGAATCTCCTGGCTGGCAAGCCCACGCCAATGACTCTCATGAAACAGTAAAGCCCTAGGAAACACTGGGGCTCCAGGGTTGGCTCTGCTTTTAGAGGCTGATGGCAGTGAGCATTCTGCATCTTCTTGAAAAAGGACCATGTGTCTGGTTTGAAAAACTCACTAACAGTGGGAAAAATCACTACAGTCCTTAGCCTGTCACTGGAGTTCACTGAGGTCGGGTGAGTGTTTTATGTCACTGGGAATGGAGAAACGGAAGAGGGCAATAGTGAAGAGGCCAAAAGACAGAAAAATAACTCCTTTCTTCCACTTGCACTTCTTTCTCACATTCTGAGTTAACAAATTCAGTCCAAGCCAATGCTGTTTTGATTGCTAAAAGCAGGTACAATATAGCCTCATGCAGGGCCATCCCCAGAATGAGAAGGGAACAGACACCAAAGGCAGGGCATCTCTCTTAATGTACATCTTCCTTAATGTACAAAGGGAAGGGAGAAATGCAAATGGGTAAGTGGGACAGCAAAAATATCATCTTTTGCCCAAACATCTTTCTAGTGGAAGGGACACTTAGGTTGGGGAGATTAGAAAAGCTTTCTTTTTTCCTTCTTGTTCCCTTTTACCCTTTCTTCTGTTTTATTCATGTTTGTAGTTTTTTACCATTAAGCAGTAATTTCTGTTATCATAAAGAGGCAAGTCAAAGAAACATAAGGCTTGCACTGGCCCTTTGTGTGCACATACCTATCAAGTGGCAGCATAGGTTCTCTGGCTGCTACTTTTTTTGCTGCTCATAGAATAATTCTCTGCTGCCCCATAGCAAGCTATTGTTGGGACTTCAATTTTCTGAAAGTATTTTTGTCGGGTTTTTTTATTATTATTAAGTGGACACAGATTCTCATCTGTAAAGGTTGAAATTCCACTTTTCCATCTGTCTCTGCCCTTTTTGGAATTGTATGTCCCCTGTGGTGCACAGCTCAGAAGTGTTCACTTATTACTGGTAAGAAAAAACCCAAGAAATCAAAAGAATGGATGTGTAACAGAAGAGAAAATACTGAACTACAGAAATATGTGTAGTGTATGTATGTGTACACTATGCTATGACCTCAAACTGTACAACGAATTTGCATGATTCAGGCAGACTGCACTCATAAATAAATATTAATCTGCCTTGCATGTAAAATTTAAAATTAATGTTAGAGAGGGCACACAATCCACTTTTCAGTGTAAAAATGTTTCCCCTTTCTTTTTTTAATCAATATTCAGCACTTTGAAATCACATGTCCCATTTTAAGCACTTAAGATGTGACTGGTTTGGATTTGTTTAAAAATATAAATCTATTCAATATTTATGCAACAAAATCTGGTGATTCCTGATGTATTTCAGTTTTAATCTAATGTAGTATCATAATTCTAGTAAAAAAGCTTCTCAACGTGGCACAAAAGCTAGCAGAGCAGATAGATATGACTTCCCTGTCTCCAAAATGGTAAAATTCACATTGCATGACACTGATAAAACTTTGTTATTTTCTGAGCACAAGATATGAACTAGTTAGCCAACATTTACAGCTCCCCAGACTGGCTGGAATACTCATTCACAGACATCCAGATCTACAAGAACAGCAGGAAAGAAAATAAAAATCGAAGCAGAAAGTTGAGGGGGGAAATCTAGATGAAATATGAGAGGTTCTCTCTTGATCTGGGTGAGGGAATTTTGTCTTGCACAAGGTCTGTTCCCCCTGTACATACACAGCTAGGTAAGGCAAGTGTGAGACTCTTTCTGCCCCCTTCCTAGCAGACCCTCAGCCTTGAGCTGCAACACTGAAGTTCAGAGAGAAGGGATGTCAAGTGCAAGTTAGGTTCCCTTGCATTTTAACTCTCCCAGATCCATGAACATTCCCTCAGGAATACCTGACAGCAGGGCATTCTCCACTGTGCAACTGCCAGGCTGAGAGCCAGGCTGCAGCCTGCCCCTTTGCTCCACCACCTGAGTGCTCCCCATCTCTTTTTGGTTGCTGCTGAAGGCCAGAGGAAATCACCACACTGCCTGTCACCTGGGGAGCACAGAGATTGCTGGCTGCTCTTTTCCACAGCTGGACAAAGTGGCTGAAATTGCTGGGGCAGTTTACTGAGTACTTGCAACAGCAGTAGGTACCACGGGTAGAAAATGCACTGGTGACACATCTTGGTGTCAGTCTGTGACCTGGTTTGAGTCTTGATAGGCAAAAGTTGCAACTCCTGCAAGACCATTAGCTCAGCTGAATATTACAAGGGCTCCTTGCAACATGTGCTCTGTGGCTGCCTGGGTACAGATCTGGTGTGGACAGCCCCGGCATCCCTGCTGAACCCCCAGGGCAGCAATGAGTCCCACGAGTTTTCATGTCCCATCTCTTATCTGTAGCAGGAAATGACTGCACACTCCTAGGGACCTCTGAGTCCTCTTTTCCACTTGGCCCTGGCATTGCAAAGGCAGATAAAATGCTGGAGGCTGCACAGGAAAAAAAGTGCAGGATGGTGCTCCTACATGAGGTTTGCTCCTAAGCAGGATGGGCTCATGACAGGAGTTCATGGGTGAGGGATATTTACATCCCTTTACTGTCACAAATTAGCAAGAAAGAAGGAATACCAATAGATGAAAAAAACATGTTGAAGGGAGGTGAAAGAAAAAGCATTGCCCTGGGATTCTATCTAGACATTCTTGGACTTACCTCTACTGGAGATATCTGATCATCTTGGTTATTGCCCTCCCAGCTATACACATCTCCTTCTCACCACCTGTCCCCCATCCTGTGTGTGAACAGTATTAGCAAGGACAAATTAATCATCTGGTCACTTTATCCTGTTCTTTGTTGTGGAAAATAAAAAATGGTATGGTACAAGTTAAAAAAAAAAAATTATTAGAGTTGTTGCAAAATTCATTAAAACTATGCTTCACTGTACTTCAAATATGGCTCTCATAGAGATCTTAGACATCTTTTGCTATCAGAAAAATGAAATACTATGCAGTAATCCTTTAACTCTCTTGTGATCTCCACCACTGTCAAGAATGAATTATGTTTTCTTTGTAAAACTTGCATCAACACGCCCATCAAGCTGAGCTGGAAAAGATTTCTGCAGTAGAGCACAGGTACTGCTGTTCGTGACTGCAAATGCACCTAAATCTAAGTTTTGCAGCTATGCTGATCTCTCTCTCTCTCTCTCTCTCCCTATACATATATATATATATATATATACATGAAAAGGGTTTTATTTTCAGCCAGATTTTTAGAATAGTTTTCCATATCACAGTCTACTCTAAAATATCATCATTTAGTCCTTTCTTCTAAATTTGGTTAATTAGCAAGTCTAATTCTCCCAGACAGTACTTCTATTTTGTTCCATAACCATGTATCATCATATTTTTTCTACCTACTCTGTTTATGTGGCTTTCAAAATACTCAAACAGTATATAATAAAGACTGGAATACAACAATTAGAGTTCATTCCTGTTTGGAGGAAGTAAGATGGATTAGTTTATCTCTTCAGGTGACTTTAGGCCTCATTCTGTGACAAGAACAAGTTCTTGTAATAATTTGTAATAATGCAGTAAGAGACTCACACAAAATCCTGACACACTAATAATTTCACAAAGTATTTGGAAGAACTGCAGGCACCAGTCACGTACAGTTTTACACTCTGTAAACAATGCAGACTCGTTCCTCTATAGATTGTAGCCATTGCTTCAGATGTGGGAAAAGTATTCTAGAAAAATGAATTTCAGTAAGATTTCTTACAGGGATTGGTGTTAATCCCTGCTGTAAGAATACATTTATTTTCAGTAGTCTGTAACGGCTAAAAGAAATGTGGCATTAATTGCATGTATACAGATACATCAAAATCTGCCCAGTTAACTTCTGTCTAACTTAAAGAAATGTAAAACCTTATATATCACATAAATTTCACTGATGAACATCAGGACTCTGATACAATACAAACCCAGAGGAAGCACTGTAAACACTATCAATCTTTCTAAAGGCAAGGCTGAAACAAAAGTATTAATACAATATCCAAGGATGGAGACAGTGTGTGTGCTTAACAACATAGAAGAGCCATCCCAACACGATTTTGGTGGGAAGTCAAAAGTCTTACGAACACCTCTTTTTCCAGAGTCCCCAAAAGAAATACATCCATCATTTATACACCCAGCTAGTATTTAGCAAGACAACTGAGAGGGAGCTGGACCTGATCAGTGCCTCCCAGGGCATGTGTGGTAAGCAAAGCTTGTTCCCAATGATGATTCCAGTGCTACTGCAGGAACACATCACTGCCCTTTGTTCCAGGGCAAAGCCTCCACCCCACAGCCAATGGCAAACTTCAAGTTCTCCAGCAGGGCTCTCATTTAATCTCATGCCTCTTATTTTGCTTCATGGCTTTTTTTAATCCCAATAAATAAAACATCATGCCAAACACCAAGCCACACCACACTTCTGTTTAGTAATTGAAAAAGTACCAAACAACTCTGAAGGGGCAGAAATACTGCCCCTTCCTGCAATCACAGGACTCTGTGTACCTCACAGCCAGAGAAATTGACATTAGGTCAAATGATAACACAAATATCAAGTGATAACACAAATAACCATGAATTGTGGAAAAAAGGACCAGATCAGGGATTATGGTGCAGTGAAATCAGTACTCTAGAAGTACTCCATGCTACAGAGGCACACATTTGAGTCACGAGCCTTCTGGGAATGCCCTGAGCATGGATAAATTCAAAGGACCCCAAAATTCACCCTAAAAGAGGGTAAAAAAATTATTAGACCAGATCACCTACTCATCTATACTACTAAGAGCACAGAGATTTTATAGAGCCTAGAATTTTGGATTCTGCCCCAAGACATTTGCATACAAAGAATAGTTGAGGAGTCATTGGACCACAATGACTTTTTTGAAGTTGCCTTTACAAAGAAATAGAAACACTAACATGAGGGAGGAAATGTTAGGCTGCTCATGAGAAAATAATGAGGTGGGAATACCAGTTTGCCGTTAAATCATTATTTCTGTAATAATTACTTCACTTACTTATAACCAAAGTGCAACCCAGATAAGAAAACTTTTCTCCTTTTCAACCAAATGAAGGACATACTCTTCTGTGGTAGACCTTGATAGGAGTATTATTTCATCCAGCCTCCCTGGGTCTCTTTTGCTCCTCCCCTGCATGAAACTTCCATTAATGTTGAACAATGGAATGGTAAAGTGATTTACACGGAAAAAGGTAAGTAAGAATTCACAAGAAGTTTTGAAATAAACCAAGCCACTCTTTAAAACATAGAACATAGAAGAGAGCTGTGTATTTGGAGGAATAAGATCAGAAGCATTAAAAAGTCTATCCTTATCTGAAGCTTTCAGTCATAAAGTTTTGTGTATATAAACTGTACATATTCTCCAGATGTCCTCAGATACTTTGTTTTGCTTTCCCATCTGTGTGGGGTTCAGTTCTGATCTCCTCTGGGGTCAGTGGCAAAACTTTTATTATATTTTAGCAGAGCAGAATTAATGCACAGCTTTTATGCCAAGCTGTCTGGGACAAAACCTCTACTAAACCTCTACACCTGCAAACAGGAAATTCTGCTTTTCAAATTTATTAAATCCAGCTCTGAGTTTGTGGCACAGATTTAAGACTAACATGATGTTTGATTTCTCTTAACATGACTAAATCTGTGAAGCGTGCATGTGTGTCTCTGTGTCCCCTCTTGTACCCATTTCTATTGCATTCCACGTTTCTGTCAATATAGCCTCCAATATTTGAATCCACTGATAGAACAGATGCAGTAATTGCAAACAGCTGTAAAGTATTACTCATCTTGCTAATCAAAATGACTTTCTGCTAAATAAACCATGAAAAAAGCTTTTCCACCATCAGTGAAGTGGAGTGGAAATGATACAGACTGTAAAGAGTCCACCATGGAAGTAAAATCAACAGATCAAGTTTTCCTACAACAATGAAGCTATGTGCTAATGCACATTTCAAAAACTGTTATAGAAATTTCTCTGTGTTTAGAAAAATGAAATCTGTGTAAAGACACAAATGTTCCTCCAGGTATTTTACATGATACTTTGAGATACTGAGAGCCTTGAAGAAATGCTTTATGGTTTCTCAAGATTCATAATCCAAGAGAAGATAATTGCTTCTTATGGTTTTGTTGGATGTGCATTACATACTATACTTGGAGCAGTATGTGACTCTTTCCAAGCTTATAGGAAGCATGCAAGAGGCTGGTGAATCTCAAAAACCAACCAACCAGACAAAAAAACCCCATGAAAGTTTGAAGAAAAAAACATCTCTCCTAAGTAAAACTCATGGCTGATAACTTTAGTCATTCATTACTCTGTCCCCTAATGAGAAAGCTCCTTTTCTAGCTCATTGTGCTTCAGTTATCCTATTTTCTAAGCCATATTCTTTAATTCTTTAAAATGCTATTAGAAAAGATATCATCTCTGGTTATATACTCTTCCTCTATTCCCTTATGCCACTTAAGCACTTATTGCTGTGGGCCACTTCAGTATAAAACACTCCAGAGGAAACAACTTAGCCCTGAGTTATTTCTCTCACTTCTTTGGGTCACACTGAATTAGCAATCTTCTCCCAAAGCTTTCTGGTACCATAAATGATTTGCTGGGACCCTCTGCTCTTCTGTTATGAAATGTAACAAGAAGTTAAAAGGCATATAAATTACAGATGTGCTAATTTTGTGGAGCATGATGAACTTCCTACTACCAAGTTCATAGATGTGTAGAGAGGAGAAGAAGAGGGAAGAGTAAATGAGATACAGATCTGATTATAGCACAGGAGCAGAAAGAGTAAATCTACTTCCCCTTTGAAACACTTTCTGTTCTCCAGTATTGCACAAAAGGACACAGTAGGTTCTCTAGATCAGTTGCCTTTCTGTCCCAGTTTTTGCTCTGTTTTTCCCTCCCCAGGTCTCCTTTCTTTGGCTTGATTCTTTTCTACTGTAACAGTCAGCTATCCCCATTCAGTGCTGTGATGCAGCAGAGTGACCTAGTCACACCCAAGACAAGCCAGGAGAAACACCACAGAACCTCAAACCACAGAATCACTTCTAGAGGCAAAAGAGACTGTAACAGGAGAAACAAGGTCACTGTCTGGAGTAACAGAGTCTCCAGCATGACATAATCCTCTCCAATAAAGAGGTCACTGTGAGACTACGATAAAGTTATTTCTCCTATGATATTTCTCCTCTTGAAGTAGAAAGAACTCTTCAGAACTGTTTGGAAAGCTTTCAACAACTCATTCTGCGATCCATTAACTTCTCCCTCTTGCTCTGTCCACTTTGATTTCTAAGCAAGAAATTTAAATGGAGAAAGGAGCACTGTTTCATCAGAAGCTTCATCTTTCTGTTAAAGCACAGAGCACAGGGAGGATGTAAAGGTCTGTCACCAGCAAGGGACCAGTTCAGACACCATCACATCTCCAGCTCCATGCTTGGTACCATGCATAATTTTCACTTACACATGGACGTTTCTTGCTGTTTGTGGTTGCACCTTTTGTAGGTCTCACAGCTAGCGAGTGCATCTTCCCACAATTACCAACAGTAGCTGTATTTAACAACTAAACAGAAAGCTACAGAGATCTTTCTGGGTGAGTGAACTGGTACCCATTGCAATCATCACGCAGTCCCTCTCAAAGAACTGAAGTTGCACTTCAAATGTATTAACTGTGCTTGCCCCCACTACACAAACTGGAGGCTGTTTCAGAGCCTACATTACCCACCAGCTGCACCCTTCCCACCCCAAGCCCATGTTTATTCATCTAAGGCACCAAGGATTAAAATTATCTGGCCTATTTTTTCAGGCAGCAATGCTGCAGAACCAGGCATAAATCTCAGCCTCTCAAGAAGCAGTAGGTTGCAGAGCATTTTACATCTGCCCTCATGCAGGTTCTCAAGAAAGCTTTAATATGTCAGTACACACGTTTTCTAAATCAGTATGTAGTGGTGTAGGGTAGAGAATTTCTTTTTTCCAGCTTTTCTCCATCTATTACTCTTAAAGCAGGCATCATGGTCCTTTTCCTTCACTTATACATATTTCTCTCTGCAGCCTCTAAGAAGCCTCCCATTGCTCTGAAAAAAATTTGCAAACTGCATTTCTCACACCTTACAGCTTCTTTCATATTAAAATCCCCACCATGGGCCTCATCGAGACTGCTCCAAATCTAGTAGTTTCCTCCTTAGTATCTCAGAGTTTGGGCTTCTCCTACCAGACTTTTTCAAGATGTAATATCCACCTTAAGTTGGAGAACAGAATGAACAAGCTCAGACCTCCACAGAGAAGTGTGAGACAGAACTTCCAGGAGAGGCTGAAGAGCAGGACTGGAGCTTGGGAAACAGAACTGAAGAGCAGGAAAACTAATGTAATTTCTGGGAAAACACCTCATTTGGGAAAGGGAAGGAAACTATAACAGGTTTCAAAGTCTTTTTTCTCTCTTTCTGGTGTTTAGAGCCCAAGAAAGACTGCAAGAATTACAGGAACAGTCAGAATAAGGCTGTGATGGTTTAGGAAGAGCTCCCTTACTGGGGAAAAATACCAAAACAACTGAGACCTTTCCTGAACTGAACAAGAAGTGAGCCCTACACATCAACAACATGGTGCCCAGGAAGAAAAAAGATTTCACAATCTGTCCTTTGCAGTCCATTACCAGTATTTGTGCTCATTACTGTGAGATGTGTTCCACATTAAAGAGCCACTTGGGCAGGAAGGGCACTTGAGGTAATTAAGAATGTATTTACATTTTATAGAACCATTCATGCCCTTATGTCCAAGGAACCTGTATTAAAAGTGTGCTCAGGGTGCCTCCCCCATCAATAAATATTAAAATTATTAACATGCACTTAGTCTGCTAGCTGCCTGCCATGGCTGAGAGTCTGCTGAGAGCAGAGGAAAGACTGTGTCAGTATGAAAACTGCTATTCTAATTCCCTTTTCTGAATAAGTTTCCATTTACTATGTTATACATCATCTTATTTGTATCAATTAAAAACAGAAACCCCAATATAGCAAGAGTATCAAAATTGTTATGACAAGGAATAAAAAGAGCTCTCAATTTAAATGCTTTTTTTTTACTAAAAAGTTAGCTTGGAGTGATCTTTCATTCATTCAGGTTTAGAACATTTCCCTATCCTCCTGAAGTCATCATCAAATGCAGAGTGGTTCCAATATTATTTGTCCATTTAATTTCTGCTTGTGCCTGTTCTTGTTGTCCTAGAGTGTTCCTGCTCGACATAAGCCCAGGAACAGTAAACAGCAGTACAAACTCATCACAAAATCACCTTAAGAAATGCAGAAAGTGAGAGGAATTAACCAGCTGAACAGGCAGTCTTCCACTGCAACCCTTGTTATTTAGACAAGTGTAGCTAATATACATAATGTAGCCATAAATAATTAAGTAAAATAAATTACAGCCCAACAAAGTCCACATTAAACAAGACAGGCCTCTCTGAAAGCCATGTGGGACTTAGTACGTGAAGATCAGAGTGAAAAATGAAAGAGTATGGCTCACATTATCTGTCTGCTGCTCTAATTTTTAAGGATGATACTGAGCCATTCTAGAGACTTACCTAAGAGCCAGACCAGGCTGGAGCTGAACCAAGTCATACAAAGTATCAAAATGAAAAATGAGAAAGAAATGAGCATTTACATTTTGCATCGTGCTTATGTGGTAGCTTTTACTGTCATGACTCACAAACCAACAGAAAGAAACTCCACCTAGAGCAGCAAATTCTGGTCAGCTCAATTATTTCACATGTTGCAGCCTGACTAAAGTTATCCAGAACTGAGAATGGCAGATGCCTGATGAACCTTTCTGTACTGCTGGACAGAGTGAAAATAATAAATCAGTCACTGGGAAACAATGAATGTTTCTTGCATAACGAGCAACTTATTTCATGTTCTTCTCTTCTAGCTGCCCCTTGATGGCAGTAAATGGTTCTGCCCCAGCTCTCATAACTCAGCAGGGAAGTCCTGCAAAGTCTGCTACCACTCACTTTCACATTACCTACACCCCTTTCTTCCATGGTGGCTGATGCCCCATGCCCTCCTGGCTCACAAACAGCTCTATGACTTGTCAGTTTTTAAAAGACTATTGGGAGCCTTTTGTTGAAAACCATCAGGCCACATTGATCTAGACCTATTAGCAAGTCAGTAGTTTGGAAATTATTCTGTTTTCACCAGATAACTTGCACTGGGATCCAGGTGTGCAGGTGTGGCTTTTGCAGTGCATCAGAGTGCCTTTCTGGAGAATCACATTAGGTTTTGGTGTTGCTGAATATCTGCTTCTCCTCCAATCACCTGACATTATTTAAAAACAAACAAACAAACAAACACACAAACAAACAAAACCCCCAAACCTTTCAATGCTCAGGTTTCTAATCCATCTCCCACTTCTATTAAAAAGAAAAGTCAGCATTATCTCTATCTCTCTATCCGTGTATCCAGAATAGGCTTTCTGACCAATGAAGCAGAGAAATCAATGACACAGGCCTCCAGTTTTTACACAGAAAGATCTGACTGCCTCATCCCACAGGTCTGTGATTTTTCCCTTGGATTAGTCTGTTGTAAAGAGTCTGTGGCTTTATCTTCAGAAGTGCAGCTCTTGCTGGAGTCAGGGTCTCTGAAAAATCCAGGCCTTGATATTTCAATACTATGTAAAGGACCTGCATGCAGAGAGGAAAGGAATAACAATTAACAACCTACCTTCTAAATGTAGAAACTATACCCACAACTGGAGTCATGATGTCTGCTTGAACTGCTGCCCAGCTCCTGCCCAGTTTATTTCCTGGCTGGCTTAGAACTCTTAACACACTCTTAGCAGCAAGTATGGCTGGATCAATATCCTGCCCAATGTTTTACATGTCATGACACTGGATATTGCAAATTATTAACAAAAGAACACTTATTCTTAATGATGGAGACTGTGTATTTCACAGAATCACAGAATAGTAGGGGTTGGAAGGGACCTCTGAAGATCATCTAGTCCTACCCCCAGTTAGGGGCAGTTGGGATCACAGGACAGACAATGGGAGAGGTGAACAGAGGCTGAAGGTGCTACATAACAGGAGATCAGATTGAGACTGGACTAGTGGATGAGGCATCCATTTTTAGTGTGGGTATCTTGATACTGGAATATATCTTGCTAGGGTTTCTGAAACTTGTTATTTTATCTAATATAATTCATATAACGACATGGGTGAAGAGTCTTACAGAACATATTTTTGCTAGGTACAGTAAACCTGCCAGGCTATCTGCCAGATTTCTGATTTATTTTGAGGTTCAAGAAAAGCTACCAACCAAAGATTCAAGCCATAGTTCTGTCAAAAGATGTTTACATTACCCTTAAGCATTTCAATTATATGCACCAGACAGAACTGTAAATTATACATAGATAAATCAGATAATAAATCAGATAATAAATCAGATAATATGTGACAAATCAGGCACATAGCAGCAACATTAGCTTGCATATCAGAATCTTAAAAAACAGAGACAATTAGACAAGGCAAAGAAATAAATATCCCGTGAACCTTTCAAAAGGCCAATGACATTGTGTTTATTTTAATATTGTTTAACAGTAACACTTAATAAAGAGAACATCATGATTGTGTGAACTAAATTTTCAGTCATAATGAATGCTATAAACTTAACCTCCCAAGTTTAAATAGGCTACAATGCCTTGGGAGAGATGCAAGAAAAATTATTTGATAAAGGTGACGGGTTTTCACACCTGAAAATAATGTTTTTCTTCCAGGCTCTCTTGATCAACAGTCTGTAGCCACACATTACAGACATAATCTCAAGACCTTATGGTGTATACTTGTCACTACTTGCATAACTTACTAGGGATAGAGGATCACAGAGATTTTGAACATAATTTCCCACTCTACAGGAGATTAAATAGACTACATTTGAAGAAGGCAAGAAACAGCTTCAGCCCCTGGATAAGAGAAAGTAAACTTCAACCAGTTTCTACATCAGTTTGCAAGAAGTATAATCTTGTCTTCTATACAATTTAAGCACAGGTATACTGTATAGCAAGGATGTTTACTTGATTGAAACAATTAATTGCACAGTAGTGGGTTTCTGTTATGGCTATACTCATACAAACAAAAACCATTACAAAAATCAGCTGGATAGTGGCAATTTTACCTATATCAAGACTGATCAAACATTCACAGCTAGAGTTTGTCCTGTTCCCCATAGTCATCCATATAGAAACAGCTGTGATCTGAAAGTTTTCTGGGGCAAAGGCAACACTAAATTTCGTGTTAGAAGAAAACAATCACCGTATCAGAGCTACTCCCTAGATCATTCTTCAGTGCTACACTTCTTCCTTCATCCATCATGCTTTCTCTGATTGCTATTCATTTCCTTATTTAATGAATATTGTAATGAACACAACACACTTACAGATGCACTGTTGACATTTTTTTTAAAAAATTTTACCACTCTGTATCCTGAGATGGAATATTAGTAGCTCTGTTGTTACTATGATAAATGCATATTCAGTGATAGATTTAAGGCATAACCCAGTGTATATAACTCACCAACAAGCCTAAATCATGCATCATCTGTTTGAAAACTTTCAGCTTCTTCTCACAGATAGGAGGTATTTTCCCACCAAATCTGTTGCTTATTACACTGTGTTTGTCAGAGGTACTAGTGACATGGCAGCATCTCCTGTAAGAAGAAAAATATACAGATTCATATCCAGAACTTATTCAAAGAGGAACTATTTTTTTGTTGTTCCAGTGGTCATTAATGAAGATACTTGGGCTGTAGAAAAGCCAGAGTATTTGCCACCTTTTAATGATTTTACTTTTTTCATTTTTTATTATATACACATATTATTATGTTAAAGCCCTGAATCCTGTGCTGCTAAGTATAGATACTGATCCAACTTTCAGTGGCATGGGAGGACTTGTTTTGAACAGGCAATGCTACTGTTTAGAGATTTGTTTCTATTTGGAAAAAACCTAAAATACTGGAGGAATGGACACATAGATTTATCCAAACCAATAAATTATCTATTGGAATTAACTAGTTCAGTTCTTTCTGAGACGGTTCTAGTATTTTCTTTTGTTGAGGCTAATATTCAAAATTTGAAATATTTCAAAATTAAAAACAAAAACCCCAAACCCAAACAAAACAGCTTTCAAGCTTATTGGAACAGAACTTTTAAGTATCACCCTTAACCCAAGATGAAAACTCATCCACATTCTTTCTTACCCATAGAAGTTTTTGGTTTGGTTGCCATTTTCTAAAGAAATTGTATGGGCAAAAAAACCCTGTTTGCTCTGAGTAAGCACAGCCTTCAGCATGCCATCATACCTCTTCCAAAGACACTGGATTTCTTAAAGGAACTGGGAGGGGCTTTGGGGATTCTCTTGCCTATTCCCCTGACAGAGCATTAGTGATTTATTTGCCTTAAGATCTGGATCTCTCTCACAAGGTCATTTAAGCACTCTGACAGCTTGTTCACTGAAGGTACAAAAAGAAAGAACTGCCTGAAGCTCACCTGGCTGACACGCACATGGCTTTCTTTTCTTGCTGAACACATTGTCATGAGCACCATACAGCTCCCACATCTGCAACTTGAAACATGAGAAACTCCTGGGGTAGCAAATTATGGAGTATTATTGTGCTACCTACCACACCAGTCCTACACTTTTCCTTTGTCTCTCTCTGCACTGCAGGACACAATCCACACTGCTTTGCTTCCAAGAACTGGGGAGATGTGGCACCCACTGCCTCTGCAGTATAGCAATAGGGTAGAAGAAGGGCTGAAAATGGATCTCTACAAGTCAGACATATCCCTCCTTCAGTCCACTGAGTTACTGGGGTAGTGCTGCTCTGAGCGTGGAGGGTCTAGGAAGAGGTGTGAGTAAGGTGGGGTGTTGGGCTTGTCAGTGCCTCTGTTCCCAGACAGCAGATGAGAGGCAGCTGTGCTCCTTCCCCAAACGCCAGCATTAGGAAGAAGCTCCTTGGCATGCACAAAGGGAGAGACTTGACTCTTGAGAGTCTCCTAGTGAATTTATAATGAGAAAATAATGACAGAGATTACAGTGCTCTGCTTTTAAACTCAGTCTTCAGTACTTTCTCTCCCAGTGCCTATGTCCATCAGACCCAGACCCAGTCCTTACCAGTAAGTGTGTTAATAGTCTGTCCAAGATGCTCCTGATTTAGTCAAAGACTTAGATTACCAGGACATTTCATTTCCTGCTATAAATGATACAGTTAATTCTTTTGGTCATTTTTAGTTCTTCAAGTGAAAGAAATAATGAGCCTAAGAGGAAATTCTATGCCTCGTCCTGAGGGCTTGACTCTAACAGAGCTCCTGCTGTCCTCAGTGACTGGAGGGCTGCTGTGCATGCAAGACTTTCAGAATCTGGATCAGTACCCTTAAGAACATGCAAAACTGGTACAGAATGCCAGCTGATCACAAAAGGTTGATTAGAGCTATTTTCATCATTAAGGAACAGAAGCTGGCCTATTTTAATGCTTGTTATACCAGCTATTTTTACATTTCACAGGCTGGATAAGAAATGTCTGAAAGATATTATTTTCAAGCACAGTGAAATACCTCCTTAAAATTCCTTAAGTTGGTGACGCAGACCCTCCAGGCACCTTTGAAAATACTGGGGAGAAATTTGCCTCTACTGAAATCAGTGAGAGCTTTACTATTGAGCTCAAGCATCTTGCAGCTTTCTACTGACTTCAGTCGTTTTGAGTTCTCTGGCTGGCTGGTTTATTTAAAAGGTGTGGGAAGAAAAAGACTATCTGAAAGCAATTTTTTCACCAACAATATGATTATTGACTTATTTTCCATTCTAGACCATGCAAAGTGTCACAACTCAGTAAAAGGTGTGGGTTCATACATTATTCCTAACATTCTTCATATTTATAGAATACACAACAGAGCAGGTTTGTAATTTGACCTTTCTCTATTGTTCTAGTTATTTTACCTCATTAAGGCAAAAGGATTATTATTATTTAAAAAGATTCTCTGCATAGGAAAGTGCCTGAAAAATTCTACCTTAACAGTCCAAATCAAATCACTTTACAAGGGCAACATTACTGTGCTTAGGTTATATCTACTACTGAACAAAGAACTGTATACATGGTTTGTATTTTCTTCTGGCTTCACTGGACACTTCTACCAGACTCATACATTAAAAATGGTAGTTCCATGGACATTTATCATTAAAGTACCAAAAGCACTAACTAGAAAATGATTAAACTGAACAATATTTTGTAGATGACAGTCAAGTCCTGAAATGCTGACAAATAAGAGACCTAGCAACAGACAACAAAACCATGTCTTTCTGATTCCATCACACAGAATAATTGGTAAGTGTTGTGCTTTCATGGTTGTATAGGAAATAATATGAGGGGAGAAAACCCAACAGGTACAGGGTCAGTAATAGCAACCTCATAGAAATACTATAACACTGCTGACATTAATAATTAAATGTACAAGAAATCTCAATAAATATTAAGGAATTAGCTAAAGAAATATATGCCAATGGCTCTTTTTGTGTGTGTGCAAACTGATTCCTATCGGAAAAATGGGGAATCAGTTTTAGTCAATCTTGCTTTTTTCTCCTCAGAGCTGTAGAATGATAAAGTACAAATCTGCTTAAGTTGGGCTTTTTTACATTTATAAAGGGCCACACTTGATTTAGCAATACTATTTTTATGTGTAATGACATAGACACATTTATTATACATTCTACTAATCTTCAGACTTGCATTTTGACAGGATTAGGAATTTATACAATATGTAGAATTTAGGCTGCACATTAAGACTGAAGCACTTTAATACATTTGGGTTTTTTGCAAGCTAAGACTGTGTATTTGAAACAATCATTTTGTGTTTCCTGCTCTCTGAACAATGAACTGCAGTAATCCTTCTGATGGTAATCATATTATTTTCTGTTTAAGATTACATTCTTTTTGTACATTTATAGTGTCATTTAAAGCAAAATCCAGCTGGTTTTCTTTTTAGATATCTTTTAGAAGGAACAGAAGTGAATATTTTAAGAAAATGACACAGAAACTGAGTTTTCCAAAAGGTACATACTTGCCAGTATGTATTTTATAAATATTTAAATGAAAGATGATCAGAAATGCATAAATAACTGTGTTAACATTTTACAAACTGTGTTCCACAGTTCAGTAATAGATTTCCATATCGAAGGGATTAAAGGACTTATATATGGTGAATGCAGAAACTGTTGGATTTTTTCTTTTTTTCTATACAGAAAGTCACATCACTATTTCTGATACACAGACTCATTAAATGCAGTATTTGCATCTGCAGAAGGTATATAATGGAAATAGACAAAATTATTTCATTAAAATAATAATGCAAAATTTTACAACAATTTCTTTTCAATCTTAATAGAGAGACTTGTAATTCATTTGCATGAGAATGGCAATTTAGTGTGGCAATAGAGAGCTCCTACTGCATCCCTGCAGTTTATTGCCTTAGGTTTGCAAACTGCTTTAACAGCCATCAGCCAAGAAATGTACATGTCATCTGCAAATCACAAATCACAGATCTTGACTCGAGTGATTGCACAGGGAGAAGTGCTGAAGGGTTCATAGTGGCCAGAACAAGACTTAAAAGTGATGTGAAATAGGGAGCAAAAAGGGCTGCAATTGCCTTGGAGCCTAAAATAGACTGAGCTTCAATGCCATGGAAAAAATCACCAGCTTCTCCATCATTTCTTTAAAGGTCAGAATTTTTGTAGGTGGATTGGGAGCGCAGTGGATTGCAGATGCGTTTAACAGCAGGGTATTTTCCGCTGCCATGACCAGTTAAGGAAGATTTTCAAAAACACATCTGCTGGTAAACAGTTTGGCCCTACTCTGGGTCATCTGCCTTATCTGTGCTCATTGCTGCATGAATTCTTACCTGGATAAAGTCCCAAACCTCACATCAGTCAAAGTTAGGCTTTCAGTACAGTCCATTACATTTTTTAGAGAGGTACCTGCCTGACTTGCAGTTGGTTTTATGATGTGGGTCTGCTTCTTCACAAATGTGTGAAGCACATTGGCAGCAGAGAGACAAAGCTTGCTCCTTCCCACTTCCTGCTCGTGTTTCACTCGTCAGAAGGCAGAGCACAACATGAAAGAATAAATGAAGGGAAATGAGATGACTTAAACAAGGACTCAGGGACAGGATTTGTCTGCGCTGCAAAAGGAGACAGTTTTCTGATGCGATTTTGTATCATTTCAGACCATTAATATTATGCAGAAAAATATTTCAGAGGAAATCAGAAATTGCCTGCAAACTGACCTAGAAGGCAGTAAAATCCATGATCTTTTCAGTCTCTCTCACTCTGCATGTAACTAAATGCCCCTGGGTTTAAGATTTCTCTTCCTCTACATATATATATAAAATAAATTATATTATAATCATTGTATATTATTATTTTATTATTTTTATTATTATGGAATCTGAAGTTCTGTTTGGAACTGGAGAGATTAAAAAATAGAACTCTTTATTAAATGGGCAAACCAAAATGAAATTAAACAGACAAATACCTTTGCAGGCTAAGTTTTATACTGGAGACACCCTCCACTTTACACATATTTGTGTGCCACTTAGAGATATTTAAGTAATTTAACTTTTCTAAATGTTTATTAGTCCATGGTGAGCGCACTGGATCCTCTTCTGGGATCAAGATATGAATTTGTAAGAAGTGTAAAGTATTTAGATAGTTTCAAACAGATTTCAGAGCACTTGTAACATCTGGGGAATGATTTCTACTTGGCTATTCTACTGGTAACTTAAGAGAAAAATGTAGGCAGTTTAACAGGCTGAGACTCTTTTCACCAGTGGTAGCCGAGTCTGTCTGGCTAATGGTTATTACAAAGATGGTGTTATTTCCTTTGGAGTTCCTTCCTCCCACTTTGACCTCTGCCACCCAAATTACGCAACACAGAAATGAGATTAATTTTTGTCAGAGAGAAAGTAAAATTCTCCACCAAAAGCACGTGCCAAGGCCAGAACTACAAATCTTTCCTGACACTCTCCTGTGAGCCAAAATTTTGGTAAAGTCTCAGAAAGCAGAACTAACTTGAGCAGTGAAAAGGTAGCAACACTCTTCATGAAATGCTCTGCTTTGGTTTTGAAAACACATGGTTGGGGCAGCCTTGATCTGTGAAATCACTAAATTTAACTCACTTGGCTTGCAGTTAGGTCTTTCAAAATAGCTCTCACAGTGCATCTGAAAGATTTGTTTGTACATTTAGTTTTTGAAGGTTATGCTGTTCACACCTTGGACTTAAACTTGCAGTTTAAAAAGAACAATGCCATATTTTTATTTATCTTTTATCTCACTTTGTGTTCACCTCCAGCAGCATCTGCTTTTTCTACTACAGCCCATCACCAGGTGGTTTATAACAATGGTCAGATGCAATGAGTAACTCAGAGAACTGAGCAGTAGTTTGTAACTGGTAAGCAGTAGAGAAAAAGCAGAGGAAAGGGAAAAGGGGAACAAACCAGAGTCCACAGGCTTCAGCATTCAAGGGAAAACTTTATTCCAACAGACTGAAGCTATCACATCTCTAAAACAGTCCAGTCTTGCAGCTCAACCAGGGGTTCAGAGCTCCTTATCAGATTTAAGGTGTCCTGCATTTAACAGATGCTGCTGCCACACCAAGGAAGAGCTGCAGTTGTACTTTACTCTATTAGCTTATTTTGGTTTAATTTATGAAGCCTAAAGAGATTTTCTTCCTTTTTTTTTCAACTCATCTGACTCTAAGTTTTCTTAATGCAAAAATACTAAATTCTTCTCTTTTTGCAGTAGAGCTATTTGTGATGATCAGAAACCCATGAGCCAAGGCTGACTTTCCCACCTAGTTCTTACTAAGGCAATCCTTTGCTTTATCTGGCCATACTCACCAGCTCCTCTCTGCTGAGCAGTCATGAGTCAAGAGGAACACACAGGATGTTCAATGGGGAAGGAAAAGAACTGATGTTCTCCTTGTAGAGGCAGTTTCCTTCATATCCTTTGTGCTTTTCTGCAGCACAGAAAGTCCTCCTATATGGTGAAACAGGAACAAAGGAAAGAGGTAGGAGAGCTGAAAACACTGTCAGAGATGATTAAAAAATGTCACAGACATGGGCAAGAAATGAAAGTTCAGGTGGTTGCAGCCCAAATATTGAATGGGGTTGATGAGCCTCAGTGGGAACACTATGGTTCCAACTACCAGGCAGTGATTGACCATAGCCTGGTCACTGTGAAGGCTTCCTACATCTTTTAGGGTTCATACTGTTTGCATTTTTTCCAACCAAGACAAACAGCTTCCTAAGAAGAGAAAAATACAGTTTTAAATCCCACTGCAATTCAGATTTGATGGCACTTATGAACGTTTGCTTACCTTCCTCTCTTTGTCAGTCTCCTGGCCCAGCCAGCCAATTCCCTCTCATTGTGCTCATTTGTTAACAAGTGAAGGGAGCTCATTTCATGAATTCTTGCTCCTGGTTTAAACTACACAGTTCCAAAGGGATAACAGTATCAATAGCAATATCAATTGGTGACCCCACTGTGCTTGAAGAAGGATAGATGTGAGAGGGCAAGCTATAAGAAGGTCTGCAGTTACTTGGAATATCTACATTTGCTGCTCTTTTCTTTTTCTTCCAAGAATTATCTAAGGCAGTTACTGAGACCTAACTACAACAGATCCATGCAAATATCTGCTGTGCTTGTCTGATCAATGATTCAATAGGAAAAGAGGGGCCTTTTTTCCATGCTCATCTTTGATTTCTGCACAGAACTATGCTAAGCTTGTGTTTCTCAGATGAAAGCAAGTGATACAGTTTATGCTAAAATGACAAAACAATTTGAAAGCGAATGTGTATAACGGAGAGAAGAACTTAAGCACATGGTTGACATTATTACGTTTATTTCTCAGTGAGACCTGTCTTTTTGTGACACTAATCAAAAAACTGGGTCACCTCACAATGGTAATTTCATAGGAATCTTGAAATTCGTGAGTCAATTTGATCCCTTTTTAGCTGAACATTCACTAAGCAGAGCGAGGCTGGTGGAGCTCAGCTAGCTCATCAGACTTGTCATCGACTATATGTGAAGAGTTTATATCCTTAATGGGATCAAAGGTTTTATCAGTGATCCTTCGTAAATGTAAACAGATGAAATATTTTTCTATCAGCATTGATTCCACACCTGACATTTCTTCTGTTGATCAGTTAATGGTTATTGTCCGTTAGGAAATCAGAGACAAGGAAGGTTTATTACCTTTTTAACAACCAAGAACCATGCCAAAGAACATCCCCCACCCCCTCTTGTTTGAATCCATCTTGCAACAACTGAATATTAATAACGTCATTTGCCATTGCCAAGGACAGATTAAAATATTGCTAGGCTGGACATTATGAGGAACTTTCAAAATATTGTATAGTGTTTTAATATGCAGATCTCCCATTAAAGTAAAATAGAAGTCAGTCAGCTAAAATCCTAGTCATCCTTCAGAAATTCAGACCTAGAAAGGTCTCCAGACAAAGATTTGTGAAATTAAAGAATCAGCAGAGAATGCCATGTACTTAGTCTTTATTATTAACACAAAATTGTGCTCTTCTTTAGTGTCCTTTAGTGTTAACACTGAATATTCCCCTGCAGATCTATGCAGTTGAGAATATTTCTGAGAATATGACATTTCTGAAACAAGCTACAACTATCAATGAACTAAGGCTATTCATATTCTTCAGCTGCGGATTATTATCCTTGTTTGGCATAAGGGAACTAAGTGATGAAAATGTCTTGCCTGTAGTATTACAAAATTATAGCAATGCAGAAAACCAATCCTATTTCAGTTAATTATTTTTACCAGGGGAAAAAAAAAATCAACCCACAAACCAAGAACTAGTACTAGAATAAATCGTACTATTTCAGAATGTACTTTAATTGTATTAACAAAGGAAAAAAACCAAAAACTATAAAAGGAGAAATATCTTCAGTAAGACAATTTTTCATTCAACCTTGAGTGAAGGGTTTTTTAGAAAATTATGATTCACCAAAGATAAAAAAAAAATCATTCTGAACTGCAAAAATTACCTGCTGCAAGAGTTACCAAGCCTGGGAACGTGCCAAACAATATCAATTTGAAAAGAAGAAAGGACATTTTAATCTAGACAAGATTTGACCAGTTTCTCCAGGCAGAGAGCATGAGTAACTCAGTCAGGTTCATGCAAGTCAGTCATAGCCACAAAGGTAGAAGTGAGCCTCTGGGCTTAATATGCAAGAGTTGATCCCTTGTCCCTAAGTCAGCATCAGCACTGACAGCTGGATCACCAGGAATATGTCTACACAGCAGAGCACAGGCTGTGCAGAGATACTGGAAAAGCACTGACCCAGGACTGGGGTGGTGCTGGGAAAGTCTCTTAAATGATCAGAGGGTGGGCAAAGAGCGAGCCATTCAGAGACACTGGACCTGCAGCAAGAGCCATACAGAGCTAGCTGGTGGTTCTCTGCACAGAGGACATTTTGCTGTGCAGAGCTTTCCTGCAGAAATTACCAGTAATCCTTTGTATTGTGTTGTATTATACAGTTTCTGAGTTCTGTGAAAGAACATTGCATACTTAGCGTATCTCAAATTGGCATTTTGCTCTACTCTGTCTTTTTTCCTAAACTAATTCCCATAAAAATTTTCATCCATGTCAGTCTGAAAGTACCCAAACCTGCCTTACCTTAGATGCTGAAGAAAAACTCCCTGGAAACTGCTACTGTGGTAGGAACAAGTCAGCATGTCAATGGAATGAGAAATTCCATTGCTACATTGCCATCACCTAGCTGATCAACAGAAGTAAAAATAAAACACAAATCCAAATGAGACTGAGATCAACCCATTACTAGGGATCAGATTATCATTAATGTTAAATTTTAATTCAGAGGAATTTCATGCTCATTTCACAAACCCAATGTAAAATAAAAAAGCTCTCTCCTGAATTTCTGGTCAAGATCCCCTACTGATGACCTGACTGTACAGACACCACAGCACGTACTGATGACTAATGCAGGTAATATATCTGACACAGCAAGTGTTTCCCCTTTTGACAAATAAAAATGGACTGTTACAGGTACAGGTCTATAGCACTACAAGCTATACACTCAGAGCAGACTCAGTAAAAAAAATCAGTACACAGTTCAACCTACTCTACCAATTTCTTGTCAGTATTGATCTCACTAAGTTCCTGCCATTCCAAATGACTGTTTCTTTTGTGAAACACAATCATCATTCTCCTGACCCTTTCTTGGATGTACTTACTTTTGAGGTAGATAAAGTAACCAAAAATGTGCTTTCAAAAAGGCAAAACAAACATATTCCCAAAGTGAGCATTAGAGACTTGATTTCTTAGGAAGAAGATTTCTTAGGTGATTTATCAGGAAGTAAATAACTTCAGAAATGAACTCCCAGAGGAAACTTTTTTAAAAAAAGCATATGCAAATATAGTTACATTGTCACAGTATTCCACTTCAGAAAAATATCTGACTGCAAATAAAAGTCTTATCCATAAGTTGTTGCACTGAAAATCAAGCTGCAAAGCACTCAAGAACATTTGCTTTCCATCTTTCATGAAATTTCCAATACTTTCATAGAGCTAGGGAAAAAAATTGCCAGAGACGGCTCCTGCTCACACTTTTTATTTCCTACTTTTTCTTTCCCACCTCAATTGCAAGGTGTGGACACCATTAAAAAATACAAGTAAAAATCACTAGCATTTTTTAACCTAAAAACTAAACCCCAAATTCTCTTCTACTAGCAATTGGATTGGAATTTGGTTTATGTTTTCACCGTAAGTCCAATGTTATGCCCAATGTTATGCAATGTTATCTCCCCTCCTGTAGCCAAAGCTCTAGAGAACTTTCCATGATTAAACAGGCTACACTTTGTGAAGACCAAGCAAAAGGAGTGAATAACTGAAATATACACACACAAGTTTTGTACTGGCTAAGCAACTGTCAGGTAACTGTGACTTGCTTTTTTTTGTCACAGAAGCTATGTTAGTTCTCATTATGACCCCGATTTATGCCAATTCATTTGTACCTCATCAGCAGTATTTCAGCAGCTAGCCTAGAGTGGACACAGAGAATCTCAATAGTGCTATAGAAACATAAAACTAAGGTGCTATGGTTATTTTACCATTTAGAGCAAAATGCCAATAGAAAACATCTCTGCAATTAGCAGACATACATCTGACATTCACAGATTTGTCACCTGCACACTTTTCTGTGCAGTTCACTCCCATTAACTCTGTCACGGCTACATATGCAAGATAAAAACTCACACTTTCAGACAGGACATGCCAGGGTTTTGGCCACCATTGGAGCAATACAAGGAATAGATGGGCCCAGAAGAAGCATTTACTGGAACAGAGTCACAGAGATGTTTGGAAGGCAGCTGTCAGATTTTGCATGTGCATGGGATGTCAGGAAAAACTGGGTTGGTGTCAGTCAAATTATCTTGTCCATCAGTCTTTTAGGAAATACACTGAGCAGCCTAAAACAAGATGTTGAAAGAGATGGTGTTATTTCTTCTGTGAAATGAGAGGATGTTTTATGTAGCAAACCTGACAATGCATTTCCAACATGAAAGAATCTGCTAACTACATCTTAGCTACCTTACTTGATCCAAGGTTTTAGAATAACCTGAGAATGTCAATCAGGAAGAAAACAATATAAAAAGACCTGATAAAAACTCAGAAGTTGTATCAGGTGAAGTCAAATGAAAGCAAGCAGAAGGATCAACACATCAAGTTAGCAATTTTTTTCTTCTTCCATCACCTGCTGCAGCTCTTCCTCTAAACTGGTGGCTCTAATTTGACAAGTTAAAAAACCCCAAACCCAACACTGTTGACTCTTAGCTCATTTGCAGAAATCCACCAGCTGTGTCCACTGCTTCTTCACATGTAGAAACCAATTAAATGAAATAGCATCAGGATAACTTCCTTGGACACAGTAGGAAGGAAGTAGGGATGCTTTCAGCAGCAAGCATCTCAGTTGTCAACCTAGCTTCTACTTTTTTTCATTAGAGCATATTCCTAAAGAAGCCATCCAGCCAAGTGACCTACATTTAAAAGGTGTATCATTCCTCTGCAGTAAGCTCATCCTTGAAATGAGTATGATCTGCCCTCCATTACATTGGTAGCAACATTTAAATCTTTTCCTCATAGTGTTAGCCAGCATCATACTTGCAGTACAGGAGAAAATTATGCTTAACCCCAATGAGAGAGCCTCAATATTGAAATTGGAGAATGATGGGTAGTTTTGACAGAGAAAATTGGAGTACTTCCACACAGGATGTGTCGAAGCTGCAGGAGATACTCATATAACTTGTGACACTAAGAATAAGACAGCAGTGTAATGTCAGTCTCAATAAGAAGCTAAAAAGTCTAAAGAAATAAGATCATGAATTTCAGTGCACCTGAGTATTGTTTTTGGTTACTGTTAATATTTTGTTATTGTCAACAAAATAGGAGGTAGACCACAGCAAGGATTTTTCTCAGTAGCCTTCTTAACCACCAGGAGCAATCTCTCCATTTCTCACTTGAAAAAGGAAGTGATTTGGCCACCCATTTCACTGCAGGTCTTTGGAGTTTTCTTAGTATTTCCTGATACTGCTTAATTAGACCCTGTACTTAAAAAGCTAACTTCATCCCTAACAGTTTAGCAAACTTTGTTGTTGTGTATTTTCACTTAGGTTAGAGATGGAAGGAAACTTTATTTGTTGTCATGTCATATTACTATTAAAAAAAAAAGTTCCATGAGGATACAGAGACACTCAGGAAACTTGGTAAAATGAGACAACTTTTCAATTCTTGTAGTGGCACATGTGTACTTCAGCACAAGTGAAGAGCAATAAATACTAAGTAAAGAAAGCTCATTTGTGTTCAGATCAATAAATGAAAAAATAGCCATTGTTTTCAACTTCCACAGATCGCTGGATGACTCTTCAATTTATTTACAATCTCTCATGACTGCACTTCCCTTGTATGTGTCACATCCCAACCTTGGAGCATGACATAAAAAACAACCAAACATGCTTTTCTTGCTGGGTCTAGCATCCACCTATTCACATCAAAAGTCATTGTAAGTGCCAAAGCAACCTTCAGAGTGAGGTGCTATTCAGGCAAAGTGAGGGGGGATGGACTCGTAGTTGGGCAGAAGTTCTGATGAATTGCTGCTGGCAGCAGGCATGAAAGTGGTAGGACCATACTGGTGAGTTTAAATACTTAGGATTCAGATATGTTGTCATAGGAGACTTTCTGACTATAGTTCCTTGTAAAGAATTTAAAAAATAATTAAAAAAAAACATTATTTCAATAAAATAATTCCAGTGCTTCTACAAAACATTTTAACTGTTGATTCTTCAGAGCAAAGATTAAACTCTTTTCCAACCTTTCAATTCTATTTGCTGTTTTCAGGAAAGAAAAGCAAATGGCAATAAAAAGCACTTACACAATTCACTGATTCAGCCAGGATGCCTCAATCAATCAGAGTAAAGCCTTAAGTAAGTTAACAGAGAAATGTGGAACTGGGATCAGGGGCTTATACACCTATTCTTTTTCTTGAATGGTATGTTTAATTTACAACTTTCCCATAATCTGCAGACTTATCTTAAATTGCCCATTAGAAAGGTTAATGTTTAAAATTTAAAATAACTATTAAATTTAAAAATCCACAAAAAAAATCCTTTATCTTTCATTGGATAATAAATTTAATAAGCAATTAAACCACTGTAATGCCATGCCAGCTATTCCATAAGACTTCTGTGTTACTCAGCCTATAAATCTTTCAGTTCTTTTGTGCTGGTTAACTGTAATACAGTCTATAACCTCACTCATCTAATTTTTTTTTTTTTTTTTTTTTTTTTTTTTGACATCTATCTTAACTTTCAAATAAATCATTATAAGAAAAGAAATATTTAGTCCACTAATTCAGGTACAACATTTTAATATCTATAGTACTTTTTTGCTTTGAAAATGGCACCATTTTTTGCAGGATACAAGTACCAAGTTTGGAAAAGCAGATTTTCCAACGTCACAACATACCATTGGTTAAAAAAATCATGCATATGCCCATGAGTACATTAACAACTGTGCCCACTCCCCAACCTGCTTAAGGTTATTTACAAAGAGAAATGCAACCATGGTCTTTACCACAACCCTAGAGTTCAGCTTGAAATCATTTCTGTGCAAAGGGTTCCTGCAGACTTTTCACTTAAGTAGTTGTAACTACAACTGCAAAACACTGTTGACTGGTGGACTCCAGAGACTTGTTCATTACCTGTCATTAAATGTTTTAAAGTTTGCATAATTGATCTAGCCAATAAGTCATCATTGATTTATAGGGGTCTGTGCTGAAGAGCTGCTCATTAAAAATTCATAACACTGGTATGTGTCTTTACAATCCATTAGCTGTTTACGTACCCATAGTCCTAAGATTGATTGACCTTGGACTGAGATTCTCATAGACTCTGCTTTTTTTTTTTAGAAAAAAACCCCAACACTCTTTTTTCCATATTTTTTTACACAAGTCCAGAGTATAGAAAAGCAATACTCCATCCTTCTCCCTTGATAGCTATACTTTGATTTTTTTTCCTCTCCATCAAAACTGAAACTTTACTTGAAATGATGAATAAATAAAGCACACTCCATAAACAGCTTTCCACCATTATTTAAGCCTGCGAGCTGTGCTCCGTTAGTCTCCTTTCTCCACCATCAGATTCAAGTGTGTAAATGTTCTAAAAGGTTTTGAATGTTTTATGATGATTTCAGGGAATGATGGAGTAATAGCTGAAGAGCGAAGCTATTAGTTTTAATATTTATATTGAGTGCTCTGAAACATTAATGTGACAGGATGTAAGATCAGAGCAGCGGGACATATTTACTTCACAACCAATGCCACGTGGCAAAAATATTTATTTTTTTAAGCTCTGAGGCCAAGCTTTTTCACAAAAATTTAAAGTTCAGATTGACATATATATTAGCTTTTCCTGAACTTTGAATTCACTTTTAGGAACTAAAGATTGGTTTCTGGTTTGGATGCAACTTCCTTCATTTAGGTAGGACCCAAGCGTAACGATGCTGGCGGTGCCTCGTGACCTCTGCACAAAAGTTTTCTGACGCTGATATTAGTTTACCAATTCAGCTCTCCCTGTCTGCTGCATCTGCTTCCCAAAGAGTACCTCAGAGAAAAGAAAAAGTCAGTTGCTAATAAAGAAATGGATGGGCTCAAGAGCAGAATCATCGTTAAAAGGCTGTTTCATATTGTCTTCCAATATTTCATGCATGAAGTAAACCAACCCTGTAAACGTCCTAAGTCACTGTGCTTGGTTCTGCTGTTCAAACTAGCAAACATATTAAGGTAAGTGATCTTAATTACCAAGGGTCAAACAGTGCTCACCCCACTTGTGTGGTTCTCACGGTCTTCAGTGAACAAGTAAAGGAAGCAAGATGAGATCCCTAGGGAGAGATCTTCCTATCAGAGTTGCAGAGTGGATCTGATATAAGTGGAACAAATGATGATTTATTGCTGCTACATTATGAAAATGTGATTTCTCCAGATGTTTCTACATTCTCTGTAAGGACTCCATAGGCTGACACCGCTGCCTGGAATCAGTTCACAGATCTCCAGCAGGAGAAACAGTTAGGTCTGTCGGGTACATTTTAGCCAGATGCTTATACTGAAGTACATCAAGCAGGTTTGCAACAATAATGCTGGGCAGAAAATGGAGCATACCCCTTAGTGAGGCACAGACAGCCTTAGCTGAAAAGGTGAAGCTACCAGTAAACAGTGCCATGTTGGTCACCAGAGTCCTCTTTATACACTCTTCTGTACAGTCATGGTGCACAGGGGGCTTACATAGACTGAAGGGCTGGGGCAGGGGCATGGGGAAGGAGAGAGGCACAAGGGGCAAGTCACAGAAACACTTAATTGCAAAGCTGAGTAGAATGGCTTGTCATGTGCTTTTCCAACCTTACCTTTACAAGACTAAGAAAGGTTTCCAAAGGTCTTAGTTGCCTCTCAAACATTTCATTAGCTATTTAACCTATGTTATTTAAACTTCTGACTTAGTCCTTGATGACCTCCTTTTGCAGCTACTCTCCAAACCATCCCCATAACAGAAGCAGCCAATAGAAATGGTCATCAGAGCATCCTTTAGCTAGTTCCAACAAGACAGAACATACAGCATTTTCTTCTGGAAATATATTTCACAGACTTTCATGCTGAATGACCAATAAATGTCAGTTTATCCTCCACCATTATTTTGAGTGTTACACTAATTGAGTCAATCCATCCCCCTGTGATTTACAGATATCTATAGCTAAAAGTCATCATTCCTAGTCTTTCCCATACCTGCTTCTGTTTTAAACTTTCTTCTAATGTTTAGAAATAATTTCTAAATAATTTTTTTCTCATTATTACCTGAATCATACAGTGCACAAATTAATAGACTAGCAGTTTTAATCATACTTAATGGGAAAAAAAAACATGCTACCTGCAGCTGTGTGTACAGCTACTTCACAGCTTCTTGGCCCTCCTTGTATTCATCAGAGAAAACGGTTCACTAGTGTTTGCATCCACTTCTCTGAACAGAAATAGTCTTTCAAAAGTATTAGAGGAGTCTTTCTATAAGGAAAAAGAATTACAAATGAGTGTAGTAAACATGGGGAGAACCACAAAATATGTGGGAGCCACATTCTGACCCACATCTACTATAGTTATTTAGAAAGGTTGAAGGAAAATTATGAAGTGAAGGTGTTTGCTACTATCAGGACCTCTCCCCTTGTAGAACTCTATTAAGACACATTGTCCACCAAGGCAATTCTTAACCTTGTAACAAAGTAGCTGTCACCACACACTGTACAAAAGGGTGAAGAAAAGGATGGGAGCAGCTGTTTCAGCACCAAAACCGAAGCAGAGGCCAAGTGAAAAAGAGGTTGTGATGAAATAGCCCCCATCTTCTGCTAAGGATGTTCTGAGAGACCAGAGTATGGCACTGCCCTTTCTGTAACAGCAGCACCCAAATACTCAGTCTTCTCCCTACAGACAATGTTTCCAATAGCAAATCATCTGACTTACAGTCTCCTTTTGTAGGGGGGTATCCACACTCCACACAAGTTGTGGAATCACAGTGATACCATTTCCTCAGCAGGATGTTCATTGACAAATACTGACTCAAAAATGCCAGCTCTAACTTACAAACTTTGTCTTCAGCAAGACTCCACACTTGGAACATGGTGAAAAGCCCTCGTCATCACATGAAGTCTCTGCCTGGGGTGTTGAGGAAAGAGTCCTGTTTTAGCTAAATCAGGTTAAACTCATCCCTGCTACTACTTCACAGATATTGTTTGAGTTACATCGGGGATAAATTTTGTCAATGTGTGGTTAATGGGGTCATTGCTTAAAATTCTGGCTAAGAGAACTTGCTTATTTGCTCTTTTTCATACAGGTCAGCATTACACAGCTCAAATCAGAAGTAATCTTTTGTTATTTACTGCACTGCTAGCTAGCAGTGATGTGCACAACAGAGTACTGGCACATCCATAATTATCAGGAATGTGACTTGGTAGAGTCTGTAAGATACACAAATAGTGATAGTGACAAGTTTGCTTTCAGAGAGTAAACTTTTAAAAACCACCATATAGACTCCTTAAAAACACTTAGACTAGAAAAAGATGCAAGCTGCATAATGGCTACATGGGTATTTTTCCTTAGAGATCAGGAGCAATCTGACAACTATGACTGCTATTATAGTTATATGGCATATTCCATTTAGCAGCGATATAGCAGAACTGTGAAAGCATATCCTGAGGTATTTTCACTTCATGCATTTGACATTGATATTAGTTACTGCATTTAAGATACACTGGCCTGTTTATTGCTGACTGTTTCCCCTCACTGAGAACGTTAACTACAGCAGAGGAATATCTGATGTTACAAATTATTTAGCTTGCTACTCTTCATTTTCCTTTTAGTATGCAATTATTTGTTTGGTTTCACTGAGCAAATGAAATTTCAAGGGCATTTCAAGGAAAATAAATAAAGTACAATCCAAAAGGGGTTTTTTTGTTTGTTTGTATTCAGGAACAGCACTGAATCATGCATATGTATGAATCAACAAAATCAGGTTAGCTAAGAAATTGGAAATTGCACTCCACACTAGAGCATTTTTCTTGCTCTAGAGATCTTTGCTATGGATTTGAAGGACTAATAAAAAATCAGCAGCATGACTGGAACAGATGTTTTTTATGGACTCAGCTTGTTAATAGTCTTTTTAGCTTCTTCTAAGGACTTAAACCAAGTTCCTCACTTGTCCTGAATATCTGAGCCGATGTTAACACTGTACAAAATGTACACTAACAAGCTGCAGTGAAAAGCTAAGGTCTTACAAATGGTTACGAATAAAAATTCAAAACATTGCTGTGAATATGATAAAGCCCAGAAGTGGGAAACATTACAAAAAAAGACAAAAACCAAAACAACACAACAAATGTCTTGATCTTATTTTATCAAACCTACATAATGTTATTCTCTTGAAGGGAAAATAGGCTGGTAAAATACTTCCATGCACTGTACTACAGGTATAGTAAAAACAAGGGCTCATTACAACTGAAGAAAGTCCCTTTATATTTAAATCGTGGTTCTCTTTCGTATACAATGAGAACTGAAACAAAATGAGCCAGTGTAGACAGACTGCACTGAAACAGTGTAGACTTTATTGGGTTCCAGTGGTACTGTGTCAATTTATATTTCCTATACAGGCTTTATGTTCTCATTCTAGTTAGTGAACTTCTGCAGATAGAAAAGAGAAATGGGAATAATTGTGAAAAATAGAAACCAGATTCTGTGTCACAGATGCTTTACTGGTCAAGTAATACTTCATTTACTCTTTTGCTATTTTATTAACTGAATTTTACACAATTTCCTGTATTTCTCAACAAATTATTATCTGTCAAATATTATATGAGCTGTTCATTATGCCAGACTCTAAGAAGGAAGGAATCTCTCTAAGACTTGCCATTTTATGACACCTTTTAACTAAAACTCTGGAGCAATGATGTTAAATAATAACACCCAGACATAGAGCTGGTCCCTTCAAATCCCACTCACTGGGTTAAGAATCTGCAGAGGTTTAATTTACTTCTCAGGCTTAGAGAAGGAGAAAGGGAAGCTCTGCATCACTTAGGGAGCACTTCGATAAATGCTACCTGAAAAATTTCACAATTCCAGCTTGCTTCTTTTATGTGTGTGTGTGTGTGTGTTTATATAGACACACAGAGGCATCACTACTGGCACTGAACACTGAGGACCCTTAATGTCATTGCCCTGTCAAGGCAGAGCTAGACCTTCATTCACTTCAGCCAAGTGATGCACAAGCTCACATACGTGGGATTTCTTTCAGCAAGGACAGATTGCCTTTTCTCTACATGTGAAGCATTCTCTGAGAAACTTAAGGGAGTAAGAAAAATACCTTTTCCTTGACAAGTGACTTAACCACGGGTGCAAAATATGGATAACTGTGCCCACTCTCTTCCCAACTTTTATTTTGAACGCTGTTTGTTTTCTTCTCTTGGAGGTGTTCTTGGCACTCCTGGGAGTATTCCCAATGGAAGAACTGGGTATCAGCCTGGTTTTTCCCCACCGAATTAACATAAAACCTGTGATGGACAGGTACCCCTTGGGAGGCTCTACTGAGGCTTCTCTTTTAAGCCATTTATATTATTAGCTGAGGTGACTGGAAAGTTTGCTATCATGCACATCTACCTACATATGTCTTTGCTTGTTGCCACTGTCACACATATTTAGAACATCCAGATTTACCAGTCTGACACAAGAATTTCATCCCACTCATCCCAGCATATGGAATGTTTCCATACCAAAAGCACTGAAAAAGGAGAAAATGCTCTCATTCAAATTCTACACATTAATTGCCTACTTGCAGGCTCTTTGATACTAATTTTAAACACAATAACCTGCTGCTTCTGTTATGTCCTGACTTACAACTGCATTTTTTTTTTAAACCAACCAAACAAAAAATGAAAACAAAAAACCAGACAAGACAAAAATAAATGCAAAAACAAGTATGACAAATGCACACACATTTCTTGAGTCCCTCTACAAATTCAGATTATTCAGGCCAGTGAAAACTTGCAAGAAACAGAACTGAATTCTTCACAAGTGCCACACATAATGGGCAAATACACGGTGAAGGGCACCATCCACCACCAAAATGCAGAAAGTTTTAGGGAAGCTGTCCTGCAATTTATCCTGCAACCTAAGCTCTGTGCTGCCTTTGGATTTCCAGCTCTTGTTTATTGTGGAAGCATCCAAGACGTTCCGATTGTTTATTAGAAGAAAACTATCCTACAGAACAGAAGCTGTCTGGATTCAGATTTCAGTAGTATTTAACTCAATAAAAATGTAAAATATTTTCTAGTTAGTGGGTCATCACATGATTTTTCTTGGCAGTATCCTTTATACCCCATCACTACCCTTTATATTTCTTCACTTTCTGAGATCATAGCTGCAAGTAACAATCTTTGGCTTATTTCTGTTCTACTTTTCTTCCTGTGAGTACAATAAGTGTAAGCAAGTGTTGCAGTTCCTTTCCCTGTTAATGTGTGGAACCTGGCAAAAAAAGCTTTGATCTGAGCTACAATATCCCCTTGATAAGACTTTATACCAGACAAAAACTGATATTTGGTTTCATTTAAATAATGATACTCAGTTTCCTTATAGCTAACCACGAGAGACTCCCACTCATAATATTCTTTTATAAAGTTTAAAGTAAGTGTTATTATGACTTGCTGGTTATCTGATAAGAACACAATTAATTTGTGCCCAGACTCATTAATCATTCTTAACACATGTCAGCCCATTACATTTGATCCACGACCTCTGTTCCCAGACTTGCATGAAAATCTCTCAGGATCAGAATCACATCATGATTTGGCATGGAGCCACCAGCTCTGGCAGTTGCCTGCAAAATGCTTCAAAGCCATCAGCAATGGCAGCTGCTGTATTTCTGTGCACATGCCCACATGAGAAGTTCACAGCTCCTCTAAGGCAGGCTGAAAGAAGTTGGCCATTTGCAAACCTGAATCCTATTAGAAATACAGCTGTGTGCCTATTTATTTAGATCCAATGACTCCTCTTTACTCCCACTGCTGTTCCCACAGACACAAGTGTCATGTGGAGTCATAGGGCAGTCTATGCAAATACTTTCCTGCTGGCTTTTGTAAATAATATTTAATTTAACATTATTAAGTGTGCAGCAGTACTTTGAAACCAATTGCCCTTTTACATATGGATATTCGTGGATGGAGGAATGGAGGATATAGTTAAAAATCAGTCATTATATCTGCTAAAAAAATTATCTCAAGCCAGGGAGGTATCATTTTTTACAGACATTCAGGTGTTTGACTTGATGAAGTCCCCTGGCTTGACAGGGGACATTTTGGATGTTCAGTTTGGAAGCCATCAAGTTACTTCCTCTTCCATAATTAGCAAGGAAAGTCCAAAAGCTCACATTATTAGTACCCCTAGAAAATAACGTGTGCATAAGAATAAGCAACAAATCTGTGACAACACATCCACAACCTCCTCATCCTCATATTTGTAGTATCTTTTTATAGAAACATGCAGTTCTAAGCTGAGCTCTATGAATTTGAAGCCCAGATCCTTCCTTGTCATCAGCCAATGTTCACTGGTAGGACACAAGTTTAGTGCTGAAGCTGAAAAATGACTGAAGCTGAACAATCCCAAAAACAACTCCACAAAATTTTTTTAAATACCATTTTTACACCAAATTTCAAACCCACCAAAAGTTCTAGTTAATGAGAATTCAATTAAGGCATGTTTGACCCACCTACATCTAACTCAGTTCTGTCACCAATACAGTTTATAGAAAATACATACTCACTATACAACAATAATCTGAATTGCATTACTGAAAAGGAATAGTGGACCTTTGCCTGGCTACCTGATGATGTTTCATTTGGTTCTTAACATATGAAAGACACAATGATGCCATAACAATAACATAATATAATCATAACAATAACATGCAGCCAAGTGGCTTTAGCAGGGGTTCTTTTGAGGTATTTTCTCTGAATCCTAGCTCTGTGCATGGCTTTTTACCTTCTCATGTCTTTTTTTCAGCCCATGGAAACAGATAGAAAACCTTGCAATATAACTCCAAAGACAGAACATAAAGTATGTGGTATTTCAAATACAAGTAACATTTTGTAAAGTTACTAAAGAGCAACTTATATTACACATTGATTTATCTGCAGAGTGTTTCCCAGTCGTGTCCTAGCAAGAAAATGCTTGCTTTATTCTTACCAAAATGTCAAACAGGATCTAAATCTTATGAAAGTGATTATACTGCAGCTTTTAATTACTCTGCAAAAAAACCCCAAAAAGCCACTTGATCACTAATCACTCACTCATGCAATGAAAAGGAAGGTAAGACTGTCAGATACTTACCATGCCATGAGGGGACAAAACTCAGCTGCTTGCCAGCTGCCCCGAGTGGTAACTCTCAAGGGGAAGAAAGGGAAGAAAAGTTTTCATCTCTGCTTCTTGAGAATGAATGAATGATCAGAGCGATGTCTCCTCCTTTCCTCTCTGTCCACAGACATGAAATTGTGGTCCATCATCTTTATATGCTTGTTTCTAAGGAAAGAATAAAGATAACCAATACATGTGGTTATCTTTCCAAGCTTTACTACAGGCACTGCAGAAAGATTGCACACTCCTCTGCTGGGAGATCTCTCCAGCTTTAAACAGATCCCTACCATACAGACTGCCAGTACAGAGTCATGAGAAAATCTGTTTTTTACAAGAGCAGGACTCACACAGGGATTGTCACAAATGCCATAGAATAAGCAAATTTGGACTCAACTGTCGACCTTATTGCCAGATTGTCAGAAGATCTGAATCAGGAGAATAATTTAAATGTCAAATCAAGACACTGCAAAAGCAAATTCCTGTGATTTACTGTGTTGCTCAGAGATAACATGACCTAAGGGTAAAGAGAAGAGCTGGCTGAAAAAAAATGTTTTATCAGGAAGTTGTGGATTTTTTTTGTTGTAAATTCATCAAAGAAATTGTTATGTGCAGGTTTTTTCTCAGGTAAAAGCACAATGGTACTATGGACAGTGTTCTCTAAAGGGGCTTTGTATCTCATCCAGAGGTACCTGCCTGGGCAGATAATTGCTACTGTGTGAGAAAGAATTAATAAACCAACTTTTGGGAAGTGCTCTGAAATCTTTAGCAGGGGAAAGGTTGAAATGACAATTATTGTTATTTTTAAATTAAATATTTTACATGGAACCACAGACAAACCATAATGCTGGTGGTACTAATATGGATTATAGAAACATTTTTGACAAAGCTTGCTCTGGAAATGTGGGGAGTAAAACACAAATATAAATTTATAACAACAAGCCTTTCTCAATAGCTATAATTGCATTGATATTCATTACTTCAGGAAGAATTTTGCTTGAATGAGGACTACAGAATAATGACCATGTTGAGAAAACTCCATAAACTGAACTGGAAAAAAAAAAGCCAGGTTAGGAGCTGTCATTCTGAAACTCATTTTCCCCACCGTGAAGATGAACTCTTATTACCTGTGAATATGGAATTCAAATACTATTTTCAAGTTTTAAATGTAGGTAACACTTTACATTATGTGTCAGTGTAGTACCAATTACATCATAACTCTGATACTGTAAATCTATTGAGAGAGGACTAAGCCAAGAAGTTTTTGCAGTGACCAAAACTTTATCTGAAGTTCAAAAATATTTGAATTTACTCCTCTTACATAACCCCCTGTTTAGTATGCTGGGACACTTGGTGCTTTGGAAATAAGACCATTACATTTTTCATGTAACAAACTTAAATACTTTGCTTTTTTTTTTTTTTTTTTTTTTTTTTTTTTTTTTTTTTTTTTTCTAATTTACTTTATGGATAAAAAGGAGATCCTATCTACCCACTTTCACACGTTAGTAGCTATTGCATAATTTTCTCTACCCCTACTTTTTCTCTACCCCTAATAAAAAATGTTCTGCAAAGAGCAGTCTGGGCAACAGAAAGTTGAATGCTGTCCTGGTTCCACAGCTGAGCTGTCTTTTGTCACTCTTTGCAGCCATCACTTTTCTTTGGCTGACCTATGGTCCTGTAGCTACAGTGACAGCTCTTCAAATGCTTTTGACTAAAATAGTATCCAGTCCTCAGAAAGAGGAAAAAAATAGATATGATGGTACCAGGGAAGCTGTTTGAAGGAAAAGGAAGCAAGACTGTGCCTTAATCCCTGAGAGAAAATCTTACAGCATTGCTATAAGAGTACACCATTGCTGTAGGTGTCTCACTAGCCTTTAGTGGTAAGATGTTCAGCTAATTTAGAAGGTAACAGGAATAAAAGCCATACTTTTACTACAAACAGGTAGATTTTTATAATTTTCAGAGAAGCAATAGGGATATTAAAGCCCTTTCCTCACTTAGTGAGGGCAATGGAGAGATTCTGGCACTTGTCCTTTGAGGGTCCTTCTTGCTCTTTCTTGCTTGCCAAAGGCCCAAGTATGGACCCTGGACCTTGCCTGTAGAGTAACAGGGTGCCATGTCTGAGCTGCTGCTTGCTGTAAAAATGTAACATAAACAGGGCTAAGTTACTGAACCATAGAAGCTCTGCTGTTCTTGAGGAAAGCAAATGAACAATCTAAATTTAAACAATAAAGCCATTTTCCCTGTGGAATAATTGAGCTAGATATGCAATCCTGGAGTCTGCATGCTGGACTGTGCTTTTAACCAGAATACTAAACCCCAGTGTACAGGAAATATTATCTATGCAAGTGATTCAGTATTAGTTAATTAGATGCACTAGACTATTTCTATTTTACTCCCAGTGAACAGAGCTTGTGTACTGGTATCTGCCATTACCACTAAATGGGGCTTAGACCTATAAAATCCCTCCAGAATTGAGGGGGGAAAAAAGCCTTTCAGTCTCATAAATAATGGATCTGTAGTAAAATTAGCATTTCATGAAAATTTTGAAAAACTAGAATGAAAATATAATACAATTTCTACTTTATGTGTCACAGTTTGCCAGTGCATCTTGTGATCCAACACACAGGTCATCTCCTGTATGTCTGCTACACAATCACATCAAAAATTCTCTCAGTTATCTGCAGACTCCACTACTCACCTATGACCAATGTCCTCTGCGGCATTATGATAGTAAAAGTGCCCTTCTTCTCCCAGAGCACTGTGGCACTGGGTTAATTTTCTGGTCTATGAATATTACTGTCATATTTTTTATTGAATTGTAATAAATGCCATGACTTTTCTGGTATGAAGTGTTTCTTTTGCTGTGAAGGTTACATGACATGCTTACATACAAATGAATAATGGTTTCTCGGCAGGTACCACTATAAGCAACTCCTACCTTTTCTACTCCAATAAACATTCATTTTTGATAAAGCTGTAAGCCTAGGTTATTAAGCATGCACACTGCAGAGTGTGTTAGTACACTAACTTAAACATATACCTATTCATGACATCAAATATTTTTACCTCCCAGTCAGCTGATTCCATTCCTGCTGCTTTCCAGGGTGACCGAGACGTGCAGCCATTTTATCTCTACTGCTCTACACTAAACCTGGATGCATTTGAATCATCCAGAGTTATGCCATGAACATTGGAGGGAACGAGGATTGCATCTTGTTTCTTTTGTGATAGGATGCTAAAGATCTTACCTAGGCCAAGAGTTCTCTATGACTTTGCCAGGACAATTAGGAACTGAGAGAGGAACAGACTTGCTAACTCCCATGATAGTCTCAAGACACGGCCTGTGCATGTTGGTGTGATTAAAAAAAGGGGGCAAGAAATCATTCACATGTGAAGACAAGTGGGAAAAACATTTTAGCAGCCACCCCCCCAAACAGTGAGGTATTGTCTTTCCCTTCTTTCATAATTCTTTATCTCAATCCCATGGCTTTGAAACGTGAAGCAAAACTTATTAATCTGATCTTTGTGTTTCCAGTGGAACAGAAGTTGTAATGCCTGCAGGAAACCAAATTCTGAGAGATATGGTTTTGGGGTCTCCCATATTCTGAGCCTAAATTTTACAATAGTTTTCCTTTTTTTCTTCTTCAGTAAGTAAATATGCATTTAGAGCAGCTAGATACAGATTAATTCTGTAGCCAGGCACACTTACAAATCAGTATTTTTGGTCAGGAAGAAAATAAACAACAATGACATTAATTTATAAGCATAAACTCATTGAACACACTGAGACAGAAGGAAGAAGTTACAAATATTAAGCCAAGCTCTTATTCCATAATTCCTACTATTACGAACTCTGTTCAACTGTTGTATTGCGGGACATGTTTAATTTATTTTATTTTTATTTCTACCTTTTAGACTGTACTTCTTCCTTTTTTTTTTTTTTTTTTTTTTTTTTTTGTGTTTTGATGCTATAAACTTAAATATGGAATACTGGTCATGACTGTATTTTTTGACTCTCAATGTTATTATTTGACTTATCTCTAAAATAAAAAAAATATTTATCCATTTTCCTAATGGATCAAATAAACAAGCTAGGAAGTCAAAGGAGAAAGATAATACCCACTCTTAGGTAGAGTGATGTGATTTCTGTTTCCTCCTTCCAGCTTTCTACCTATGGGAGCTCCTGTCAAGGCTGAGTCAGCACCTTCACAGGAAAAACTTGTAAACATATTAGGAGACACTTCATTTTGTCATCTGCCTAGGTATATTGGATTAGTATGCAAATAAAACAGGACAAGAACAGACCACAGCAGCAGTGCTAATGCTCTAAGAGATTTTTCAGTGTAATTAGAATTTGTTTCATCATGCTCATTTGACAAGGCAAATTAGTGAAGTTAAGATAAGGGGGTTTAGTAGAACCATGGTGCTGGAATGTAAATAGAAAGTTGCCAGTAGGTCCACTTGCACAGAGGAGTTGTGTAACATTGCAGAGAAGTGACAATTATTAAAATCTCTGGAAAATATCAGGTTGTTTGGGTTTTTTTATCTGGTCATATGATAGATTATTTTTTCTTCTGCTGCTATCTTAGAATACTCCTCTCCACTGTTGAGAAATCTCTCAAGACTTAGGATAAGATACATGGTACTACGATTATACAAGTTTAGTCAAGTCTGGCCTGGTGGTATGCAGCAACATGCTGGTTTATCACACGGGAATTCAAGGGGCAACTTTGTGATTTCTGTTTCACAGAACAAGGTAGCTGAAAGACATTCATCATGTCAGCAAAACTGAGGACATTGGTTCACTTCTTTTCTGCACCCTCCTGCAGCAGATCATGGAAGCTCAAGGGGGGTTCAGAACCAAGAAATGAAAACTGGTAGTCCTGAAACTTAGAAGATTTTAGGGATGGCTGGAATAGGTAGCAGTCTGGCAAAGCTCTGAAGGAAAGCCTGATTAAGAAAGAGGACTTTTCCAGCTTATAGCAAAATAAAGCCTTTTAATTTCCTGATTAAAAAGAATATTTAAAACTTTTTTAGTTTTTCTAAATCATTTATTCTTAATATTAGGGTAAATAAGTTACCTGACCTCTGATGTCCATCCTGAACCTGTTAAGATCATCAGCCAGTTGACAGCACCCAGCTAGAAATGTGAAGACACATCCCTCACATCACAAACCCACCCACCATCCCCCACAGACACACTTTCCTTTTCCACCTCTCACTTCCCAAGGGAAAAGGGAGAAGCCCCCATAAACCAAAGGGGCTGCCCTGAAATGCGATTTACAGATCTGTGACAGAATGCTTATTCCGTGCTCCTTTGTGTTTTAACTGACTCAGAATAATGTCTGTGGGTAGAACAATGTCAGTTGTTTATAAAATTTACATCACATAATGAGATGCTAAGATGGGGTTTATTACTAGGAACATTTAAGAATAACGGAGCAGAGAAAGATATATCTAGATAGGCATATTTAATCTGATTATCCATTCACAGATAGGATAATGACCTCTTCTTTCAGTTACATACTATGGATTGCTGCTACAATTTGCCACAGTCTTGGGGATAATTTAAGTTGTCTTTAGGAAATGCTGAAGGAGCCAGTCTATTCGATAGTTAAAAGGAAAAAAATGGTATTCAAAACCAAAGAAAATTCTTAGGCAGTGTGGAAATCTTCACTATGGAGCCTGAACAGAATTCAGAAAGGAACAAGCAGAACAGCCACATATGTAGGATGCCCTTCAAATGAGAAGACACGTTCCTATCTTTGACTTTTGCACAAGGTGGTAACAACAAAGCACTGAAAGAATAGACATTGGCCAAAGTCAACAGCCAAGGCAGCCCTGGAGACTCTGGATATTGACCTTTTCTTTCCCTTTCTGATCAGGCTGTGGCATCTTTGGGAGGAACATCTGACATGAACACCAAACCCTTCCAAACCCAGAAGGTTTTTCAGACACAGTTAAAAGGTTGCCTGCCAGTACACCCTAGGAAGAAGGTAAAGGAATTCCCTTACAGACAAAACTTATTTCCCCTCTTGGATTATTTTTTTTTCCTGAGAATTGGGTCTCATTCCCCATCATAGGGTAGCTAATTCCCTAGAACCTACCCAATGGAATTGAACCCCCAAGGTACAGCCAAGCAGAATAGCATTGAGAAAGATGTTTTTGTGTTCGTGCATACTCAAAGAACCCTTCTTGATTTTAAATGTGGTCTACCTATTATTTCATCAGGTTTTTCAAGGCCTATTTTTAAGTTTTGGGGATTTTCTCCTGCCTCTTCTTATTGTAGGAATTACTTGCTAGGGAAAAAGATAAGTGTTTTGATTCTTTATCCCTAGAGAAACTTGGCCAAACAGGTACTCATATACAGAGGCAGACAGAATCTGTGTTATTATGATAAAAACAAGCTACCATCACCTGCATCTGAAGGTAATCAGATACTGCTCATATTTAAAGCTCAAAAAGTTAATTCTAATGATTGTTCTGAAGATGTTTAAAAGAAATCTAATTACAAGGCAACTAGGAGTCGTGGATACACGGTGGAAGAAAATAATATTCATCAGAATACATTCCATAAAAATGCTTTCTTAAAGACAGAGAAAAGGGCCATACTGTAGGGAATATTTCATGGCTAGTAGGAGACTTAAATAAACAAATGATAATAACACCAATCAGACCTCTTTGCTTAAAGCCTGCAGAGTCAATCTGCTTCTGACTGTGGAGCTACCAACCAGCAAAGGCAAACTAATTAGACACAGTCAAACACTTAGGCAATCACACCTTGTGAATGTAAGCGTCTTCCTGTCATTTGGCAAGTCTCTCAGCTGCCTCTGAGCGTGAGACAACAAATCCCCTGCAAACAAGTTCCTCACTCTCCCTGTTAGTGCCATCTAACAGAGCACAATGGCTGGAGGTGAAAGGTGGCAGTCTAGTCAGGTAATGACATCGTCTTGAACAGCCCACATTAAAATAGTGGCACTTGTTTAGACTAGCCTATTTGCACCTACCTGCAGAGGGCCTTTTTAATGTAATTATTAGCCTCTGCAGCCCTGCTTAGGATTTGAAAATATCATTCATTTTCATCTTGCCTCAACTACCGCTGCTACCTCCTATTCGGTCCCAGTCACCTCATCTCCCCACAAGTAAGTGCAGAAACAGAAGCAGATGAGAAGACTTGAGTTAACAAGAAACAAGTTGGCAGGTGAGCTGTGTGACACAACAATGATAATAAAAAAACAAGCTAAAAGATTTGACAATATATTCTAATCACTACCTGACTGCAGCAGAGCTGCAGGCACTGAAATAGCTTTCTGGGGAAAAAAGAAAAGACAGCAGGATAATGGTCTAAAACCTCTCATGTGAAACCCAAGGGCGGGAGCCTTGGAACAAATATGTAATTACAGTCTTTCAAAACTGCCTTATTTTCCCTGGATTTAACTATTCACTATTGACAAAATATGACAAGATCTATAGTCATAACGAGTGAAATAAGCAATCACCACCCAACTCTAGCCCAAGAGACCAACACACAGAGACTGCAGAAGACAAACCCACATGAAGGAACTGTGCAGCCACAGAGCAAAGCTTCGCTTGAATTACCTAATGAGAATCCATGGAGAGGTGAGTTATCTTACTTTACTGTCATCATCCACAAAAGGTCAAGCAGAAAATACCTTGTGGTAAGTGCACCATTTGCCAGATGAGTGGGGCAGGAGGCATTTGAAGAGCACTCCAGCAGTATGTGGTCAGAGGCAGTCAAAAAGCTGGGGAAAAGAGGGACTAGTGTAAGCAGAGGATGTGTAACATTCATTTCCTCTTGCTAAGGAAGCACAAAGCTGTCCAGCATGAGTCCACTGTTCTTGGGAAGTTCTACAAAAACAAAAATTGGATGAAAGATACATAGAGGAGGAAAATCAAGAATTTTTGCCTCCTTTACAGAGAGAGTAATTTCAACCTATTTTAAAGTGATGTCAAAAAGAAATAAATTATTTAGTTCTTGCCTTGTCTAGCATCAGTCCCTTCACAGGGAGGGTATCTTGTTTACAAGATAATTCCTGATAAAGGGAAGGCTCTCAGACAGCCTGTACATAAGGTTGGCTCACTGTAATGCTTTGCCTTTTGGTACAGTTACTTTGGGTTCTATTATTTACCTTGCAAATATATCACAAGTTGTATTAGTGAAGATGATTTCCCCATTTTTGTGCTGACAAGATATTCAGGTTAATTTCTTCAGGGCACAGCAGTTTCACAGATGACTGTTGTTGAAGTTACCATCACCATTGGAGGCACCGCCCAGCTTCTGGTGCTGAAAGAGTGCCAGAGAGTCATAGTATGTCCCAGGCATTGCTGATACCTACTTTGCTTCTTTGTAAGGTTTTTGGGCTTTTTTCCTCCATCTGTCTATGATGGACGAGGGTCCTTTAACTACACTTGTTCTGTAAACTGATATTATGCATCTGACCTAAAATGACAGCTGGAATCAGGGCCACACTTAGAGATGATCGTGCCGAACACAAAAATATAAGCAAGTTCTGGAGGGTGCCAGCCCTGGGTCAGTCTCAGCTTATTTGTCAATCTGCCAGTTCACTGCTCCTCAGTGCTCTCCTTCCCTGAGTAGCAGAAGGCACTGCTTTCAGGGGTAGTAAATGCAGCATGTTGAGAGACAAGCAGTTGGCAGAAGTCCTTATGATGGGTGGCAAAAGCAAGACAGGTAGCCAGATGGATCTGGTGCAGCCCAGGGCAAGCACTGAAGCAAAGGGGAGAATCAAAATCAAAGGGTTACTATAACCTGATGGGAATCTTTGATTGTACTGACACTGCATTGGCAAACATCACACCCTGCAAGCTCTTATCTGTGCTCTGGTGCTACTGCAGTATCTTGTGCAAGTCGTGCTGTGCAGAAGCATTCTAAATCATTTTACAGTACTGCTGTTATTGCTCCTCATGTCAATTTGTCTCTGATCAGCCCATCCTCCCTTTGAAATTTGGAGCCTTTATTAGTATTCACAGACTCTCCAGGCTCTGCATTAATTTGGTCTTAAACACTTAAACCATTTCCATCAGAAGTTGAGACCCATACAAATGAAATTTATCAATTAAGAAAAAACTATATTTTGCAGATGAGACTAGATGATCTAAGTGGGGAAAATGGGCAAGTTCTCCACCCACTGTATCCTTAAGCTAGCTAAGATATTGTGAGACACCACAGCTATTACTGCAATATGCCTGTTAAAAAAGAACATTGTAAACAAACCTGAGGAATTCAGTTTGAAATTCTCAGGACTAAGAAGCTGAAAATAATTCATTTGGTCTGGATAAATTATTCAGTGCTATTGCACCACTAATACTTGTTTACTTATACTTATTTATACCCACACATACATAAAAACAATCTCTGCAATACACTGTGCCACTTAGCTAAATATTTTAATTGTATAAAATATTGAGTGATGAATCCAGTATTGTCTTGCAGAGAATATGACCTTTTTTTTCAAGCAAAGGTGACAGGGTATTGAAGTATCAGTCTGTGTGTGAATCTTTGTAATGACATGCCACACCATGAGAAGCAGCTGCCTCACGATATTGCAACAGCCTTTGCTCACACAAGCCTGTCAAAACTAGGATATGACTAATCTCTATCCCTCTATCTATTTTCCTCTCACTATTGCATCTTATTTTACAGCACATTTCATACTTGCACCTAAAGGACCCCCACTTCCAGGTTTAGCTAGGGTTTAGAGGACAGGCTACAGAATAGGTGTCCTTGGGAAGGCCAGTGACAAAAGCATTAATTATCTGCACAATGATCTGCAAATGGAAGACAACCTGTCCATCCCTTTGGCCACAGGACTGAAGCAGGGGTACTGCAGAAAATGAAGGAAGCAGGATTTTGCCACAGCTGTCCATGACTCTTCCCATGTTTCCCTTCAGCCATCAGACCTGAATAAAGATACAAGGGACACATCCATGAAGCAACTTCCTCAAAAGACAGACATGTCCTGAACCTGGCACCAGCTGTCAAGTGCCCAAAGAACAGAATTTGTTCTTTTTAGCAAATACTGTTTTAAAGAAAATCACAAAGAGGGAAACATTTCCACAATAAGGAGCAACCAAGGAGATGGCTCAAAAGAGACCCGAGGCAAATTAAAGCCCAATTTAACTTTTGCTCAATAACTTCACTTTATTTGGATGAATCATTTATGTGGTGAAAAACTTCAGCTTACTACACTAGGAAACTCAATTAATAGCCAAAGTGCTTAGAGAATAGGGAAGGGAAGCATAGACATAAAGCTCCAGTTACAGAGTTAAGCAGCAGAAGTAAAAGTCTTTTGACAAAGAGGATCAGAAATACAGAAGAGGAAACAGGAAGATTTCCTCCTCTGTCCACAGCAGGAAGAATGCTTGCACAGGGCCGGGGAGGTCAGTGAAGAATATGGGATCATAAACCCAGGTGCAGGACCCAGGAATTAGTCCTCACGGTACCATTGCAGGTGGGCCCCCAAAAAACCAGCCAAAGGCCACATGGGAAGCCTGTAGTGGAGCAGGGAAAAGACTGTCAATGCCCAAGCTGCCCCTCTGGCACTGCCATCACTCTCAGTGCCTCCCTAGATAGATGAGAAAGATGGGTTTTGCCTGCCTGCTCCCTAGAAGACAGAAAAAACTCCAGCTTTTTTCACATCATCCATTTCTTTTCTTTTGGAATGGTGTGTACCTACACAAATAGCTCTTAAAGACACACAGAAATAAGTTACATGTTTTATGGTATCAGATGTCACTTTTCCTACATCGTGAAGAATCCAATTCATCAAGGTGTGATAAGCAAGTTGTGGGGCAGAAGCAATTTGTGAGGCAGAAGCAATTTGTGAATTACAGAATTTTCAAAAGGGAACTGCAGGAATGAGGACTTTTGCTCTCCAGCACACTTAAATTTAGCAGCAGAAGCCAAGTCCATACCTAAATTCTTCTTCTGGCTCCCTGTTTTCTCTTAAATGCGGAAAAAAGAATATTGGGTTCAAGTAGTATCCGCAGGAAAGCCACTTTCTTTGAGTAGGCCAAGGCTGAATGATAGCTTGATTGCTGTGGTCTCTCAAGTTTTATCACATTAGAATAGGTTTAGCCCTTCAAAATCTGGTCATTTCTCATCTGTGAGAGGAAGGCTGCTTTGTTAGAAAGAAAAAGAGAAGAATGCACTGGTGCATATGGTCTACCATTAATAAGTCTCACACCCCATAATAGGAACACTCGTACACAAATGTGGTTTTTTGGGATCTAGCCAAGGGCAAAGCACCCTAGTGAATCATAATGCACAGCTAATGAGTTATTTTTGTTAAATATGGCACTCAGAGTTAATAGAACCAATTTGTCTCCCAAAAGCTAAATCACTTATCGCTTCTTTGGAGGTGCTAAGTGGATCTAGAACTTCAGGATGCTGTCAACAAGAATGAAAGAAATTCATCAAAGCTGCCTAGTAATCTGTGCTCCCCTCTACTTCTGTTTAGAACAAAGATAAGATGTATGAGATGTGGTGACAGGCAGAGGAGAGTTCATTACTGGAAGCAATAATGCAATTTAATTGTGCTCCGGGGTTGATGCTCATTGTCTGAGGTGGGTGACCACAAAGACAACAGAATATTATTCTGGGGAAACATCCAATAAAGACAGCTAAACCTGAAGTGCACAGCTCTGGAAGCACTGGAAATGCCTTAAGCATTTGGAGATGGAGAGTTTTAGTTCAGACTACTACAAACTGAGATCTGGAATTAAATTTCTCATCCTTCTGAAACAGAAAGGTATTCAAGTAAAATTGAAATTGAAGGAGAGACCAGGAGGTTAATATGAGGTTTTCGTTTGGGAACATCTCTGGTGGCAGAAAAAAGTCAAATTATTTTCCATTTAGAGAGTATTTCTTCAACTCAGAAAATCATTGCCACAGATACCAGCTGTATTTCCTGTGGGAAATTCCCCTTAACTCCTCCCTTTCAGGTGTGAGTTGCCATTAATGCCCTTCCTATGTTTAGCAAAGGAGCTGCATATGGATGTGCAGAAGATATCCACTGAAGTTACCACTTTAATATCGAATGAAAAATGTATTTGGGTAGGGAACTCTAGTTTTGAGTGTATAGCAATTGTCCGCATTAACCAACCAGTCTAAGTGTCTAAGTGGAGTGCACTGAATAGGAAATGAGAGTAAAGCAAAAGTTAGAGCTATGCCAAACTACCTGAGTGTAATATGGATAGCAGTGAACTGTGTGACTCATGTCATGTTGTGTTATGTAGCATCAAATCACTGCACAGTGTGACACAACGTAAGCAACATGAGTGGCGTGAATGTGACACAGTACAGCCTTTTTCCCTCCTTTTTTTTTTTTTTTTTTTTTTTTTTTTTAAGAGCATTTTACTTTTAATCAGATAGCTGCTGTCAATTTAGATAACAGCTGCCTGACCCAAATTTTCAACTGACTGAAGTGGATGAGTACTGAAGTGTGGACTTTCTATTCTGAAAAGTTAGAATTACAGACTGTGCTAAAAATACTCCTGTCTCCTTTTCATTCTCCCACCTGCACTTCTTCCTCTCCTAACACTTGTTATGTTTCCTTACTGATACAGAATCAATAATTTCATTTCTATATTACAAATCTTAAAACAATACTGGCAAAAAAAGTATACTGGAATTTTACTTACTGATGTTTAATTATTGATGTAGGCTTCTTTAAACATATTTGGCTCTCTGAAACAGCTCTTTAGAACTGTGTTCCATTTCTTATTGCTTACCTATTCTGTTTGTTCTCTGCCTCCCTGATCCTTTTCGATTTTCTGCAGGTTAGCAAGTGCTGCATTGTCTGCTTTTGAAATGTGTCTTTAGGCATGCTTTTGTTTGACAAGGAATGCCAAGGCTGAGCTGACAAAGTCTGTTTGAAAATCTTTTTCCAGGTATACAAGATCAGTAAGTCTGTTCAATGTATTCTGTGATTAGTATTTTTCTTCAGATATTTATATCAACATTTCAGGTTTAGTGAAAGATGTTTTCTGAGCATACCTGTCAGTGGGAAGCCTACTAAAGGTAAGTAACAGTATCATTTATATATTCAAATGTATAAATATATTTATGGTAAATAGTTGACATCTCTCTCCATATAACTTAAAAGAAAATATACCTTTAACAAGCACTCAGCCACTGTTCTCTTCACAGGTTGAAACAAATATCAACTTATGAAAGCTGTCTTTTAGGTATTTTGACTCTAGCTCTCAACAACCAGGATCACTTTAAACATAATATTTAGATTTCTGCGCCCTTTCCCCTGCAGGGGCAAGGGCACAGAGGATAATGTTTGTCCTATACGGCAAACTCTCAGGTGGAGAAAGCCTTTATATATTCAGACACTGCACACTTATGAATTCCAAACAGGATATTTCTTTTTTGAAACTGAAGACACATCTTTTGCCTTTACACCTCCCCAGCTGCAACACAGAGAGCATGACCTTAACAAAACAATTCTGTGAAAGCTGGACCCAAAGCCTGCCTAGAAGAGGCAAAATGAAGAGTTATCACAGTTGAAACAGGCAGATCCCTCTTATACCAAGACATCTCCTCTTTGTCATGGGATACAATGGCCTCAAAGATGCATGCTTGTGACTGCAGAGAATTTTCTGAATCCTTGGGGGAAAAAACAGTACAACAGCCCCAGAACTTCCACCTTTCATTCCTGCTCTCCATAGAGCTGCCATGACAAAATCCTACTGCCACTGTCTCCCCATTAGGACTGGAGATTGATATGCACTTTTGTCTTTGCATGGGGACACTTGAGCACAATGAGTCCCATACACCAGGTGCTGCTGGGATTTACCAGGTGATGCTGGGATTCCAGGCAGCTTCCTCTGATCTGGAAACAAAAGTCTGTACAAGAGATTTGACACTAAATGTTGATGAGTTAGCCAGGGTGTCAACTGAAAGCCGAAGATGGACCTTGCTGAGGGACACATATTTCAATGTAGAACAAAATTTTCCTTCTGATGACAACAACAAATGCTCATTGGAAAGCAGAAGGGAAATAGGGATTTATTACTCTCTCCTATGGTGAGATTAAGCCTATTTTCCTATGGTGAGAGTAAGTCTGCCCTCTACTAAAAGGCTGAAGAAATTCTTCAGTGGGAAAGGAGTCTCATTTTCCTGTGATGGAAACTCTGGGTAATAGAGGTGTCAAACACTTATGTCTAAAATAAGCGACACAATTATTTATTTTTTTAGGGTTTTTTCTGTTGTTTTGTATTTTGCTTTTCATAGAGGACTAAACCAAACACCTACATTCAAGCAGGACAGAATCAAATTCTAGATTCCAATTTTGCCATTTTAACCTAAAACTGCTTTCCATCATCTCCATTAATAAAGTTCACACTTAAATATCCCATATCTCCACTAGACATAGACCTTTATTAAGCAACATGGAGTCACCTTCAACCAGCAATAAGCAAAAATATTTCAAAACCTATTTGGTGCATCAAAATTCCACTGTTCACTCTGTTCTCTTCCGTATACCACTAAATTTTAAAGCAACATCCAGATAATAATAGGCAATCCAATCCTACCAAGGCATGACCTTGTCAAATCATGATCAGAAGTGATGAGCATGCACACTCCATGATGTTTCCCAAAGGGCAAGATATGGAGCTGAGAAAGACCATCCAAGCCAAGACTGGAAACTTTAAAAATACGTGTCACTTAAAAAATATATTTTACTTTGACTTAATTTCAATTATGTTAGTGCTAGTAGCAAAAAATAGATGCAGGAATGCACTGCATATTCCTTGCCTAAAGAAAGAAATAACACAAAATGTCTGGTTTTATGTAAAAATAAAAATCATAAATATTCTAGCAGTTTTGTGCTACAGCAAAAGTACTAATATAGTGCATTTGAAACTGGAATAGGATAACAATTGATCTTAACTTTGAAACATGCAAAAGTATTTTCCTTATGATCTTTTGCCACAGAAAACGAAACCAGTCAATTCAAACATACAGAAGTTGATCTTGTTTAAAAGGTGCTTGGCTCTCTAATTACATGAGAAGTACCTTTCTTTAATAATTTATTAGAAATATGGGGCAAGATAAAGACAAAGTCTAAAAATACTCACCATGTAAACTAGTGTTGAACTGCTCTCTTAAAATTAAAAGCTGAAATTCTTTGGCTGTCTCATTTTCTAGCAGAAGAGAAAAAAGGAATATTTTAGTTGGTTCTCACCCTCCAGGCAAAGTAGTATAAAACCTCTGGCCTGATTCCAACCCCATTATCAAAGGACCACTCACCTAATCTAAAAAAGCAGCTCTTCATCAATTTATCATTAACAAGAGCATTACAATATAATGTGGGGAAACGGCTTTCCACTAGGGATTCAGTTAATGGGAGTCTAGAGCCACATAACAAGCATGGAAGAAGATATGCCACAGTAGGTGAAGATAATATACATATATTCTACACAAAGAATGCTGCAAATAACTTCTCTGCTGTTGATGAGCTCTCTGTGATTTTTTTTTTAATATTTAATTTTGAAAGTTGAGGTCTCATGCTATCCTGCAACAACATACACGAATGCAAAATAATAAGTTATTAACACCATATGAAGACATTTTATACATTCTATTGCTATCAGTGAAATAGTGAAGTAGTGAAATCTGGTGGGTTTTTATGGGATTTTTTTTCACTCCTGATCACTATCTATTGCACTCTCTGTAACCTTAGGAGTTCAAAAATCACATGCCAGGCAGCCAAAATCTAGGAAGCGGTTAGTTAAGGTATCACAAGGTGCTATGTCAGTGGTCTTTGGCTTTTTATCCTCCTTCCAAGGATTAGGAATATTTTTTCCCAATCTAAGCCCACAGCTCCATGAAGTAAAACCACTATTTTTATGATTTTTAAGCACAAGATGGATTTGGACATACTCCTTTGACTGCTGCAGCTCAACTTTTAAGGAAAATGCTGATACTGTAAAGCAAGCCACAAAATCACAGCCAGCGAGTTCTTACGAGTACTTAGGCTGTGGTTTCACTCATGGTCATTAATATCACATCATAGCTCTACTACACTCCTTAGAAGAAAAAATTCAAGCCAGACCAGGGCAGGAAAATAACTCCTTGTGCAGATCACTAAAGCTACTAAAGCCTGCAAATTCAAAGTTGTGATACATTTTTGAGCTGTCATCATCTGGCAGAGAAAAGATTATATCTGCACCAGCCTAAAACTTGCCAATGTAAAGTAAACCCATAAATAATGCTTGAATAAAATGGAACCAACAGAATGAGCTTGTATCAAATCAGTACATTGCATTGTGAGGCTGCAGGTTTTTGGAGACCTTTGGTAGGACCCAGAAAGCAAAATATATCACGGAAGCATGGCCTCAGTTGAAGTCAAAACAATAAATAATAACTTCACAAGTAAACCAGGAAAATAAAAGTCTTACACTATTTGCATTTCTAAAATTATTCCATTTTGAGAGAGAGTCATATACTATGTTTCCCCAGTATATAGGTTTACTGGACTATATTACTCTTAAGACAATTTAAAAACATGTTTTGGACTTACCCTGTAAAAATGAATTACTTCTCACCCGCTGTACAAAATTCATTCATTATAGGCCATACAAAAATTTCCTGTACTCAAATGAAGGTAACAGGAATTAGGGAAAAAGAGGACACAAAAAAACCTTCAGTAAATTAACAGGTCTGAAGTCATGAATGGTGGCATTTACATCACTTCAACTCAGGTCTAAAAGTGAAGTTATATATTGTGAAAAAAATACCAAGTGTTTCTATACATAAGAGTTCATCTGACCACCAAGGCAGGTCACAGCACACACTTCACTCCAGTGCTCTGGCTCCCCACAGAGCAGAGAGGAGTTCAAGGTCACTACCCTGAAATTCAAAGTGTGCTGCAGGACTGGCCCCGCTTACCTGTGAGACCTTCTTCTCCTTCTCTGACCAAGACCTCCAAAGATAGCCACATTCCTCCAAACAGAGAATCTGCCAGCAAACAAGCAAGAAACTCCAGATAGGAGGAGATTTCTTTTGGAAGAGCTGGATGTGGATTGTAGACCTTAGTCCCTGAGGAGAGAAAAACAAATTCAATTGCAAACTTCAGTGCAAACCTCATCTTTCCAGCTGAAAGACCCTCAATAATTTCTTCAAACAAAGCAAAAATTCTATAAAATAATCAAACTATTTTCCTGACAGGCTGAGAAGAGACAGAGGGGAGTGCTACCTACACAAAGATGCATTAACACAACACACACTGTTCTTAGTAACAGAAAATGTTTTGATATTACACTGCATGAGAGTACACAAGAGCATACTGAGACCAAACAACACAGTTACAGTGATATTTCAAGAACAGGATTAGAAGATGTACAGAAACAAATATATAATGAAATACTCACACAGATACTCAATGCTATTGCCATTGGCCTCTGTGCATTGCCAAAAGGAACTGATATCCTAAGACACAGGGCAAACATAAAACCAACCTTCTTTCTTAAAATATTGAGCATCACTGGGCTTGTGATACTTGCTTCCTCCCAAAGCTGCTGGTGGTCTCTGCTAACAAGATTTGTTTGACAATAGCTTCATATAACATGGCAAACCCTTTGATTTTGAACATTTCCCTTCAAATGAGGGAGAACAAGGGTGGGGGTGGTTACTCAAGGCCATGTCCTGCCAGTATTTTCAAGATTCCTTCCCCAGCCTGAGACAAAGAAGCAAAATCGGATAAAAACAGCATAAGAATCATGCATACCAAAACAAATCATGTCCGGATAAAGTCTCCACTTTGTTAATTTAAAAATATTTCATTTTCATTCAGTTTTTAAAATACATGTTTTGTAATGGTGTATACCAGATATTTAGAACTAGGCAAGCAATTTCAGTCTTGCTTCAGGCCTGTCAAATCAGAATGCTTAAATGCTAGGAAGCAAGGAATTATTGGCATTTATTCATCTCTATTAACTGTTTTAATTTAAAGAAACTGACACCTTCTAGGGAAGAAAATTCCCAGCCACACCCAACAAATAGCACCCCTCTAGGTCTCACGAGAAAGTTCTGAGTGGTTTTCCCTGAGGGATCGTTCTGTTGATGTTGGACATTAATTTCCATGTGTGGCAATGGCAGGCCAAATCTGTCAAGAAGATACACAGAGGACTTCCCTCCACACTTCACCACAGGGCCTCCAGGGTGCATCCCACGCCAGGAAGGTGTGAGGGAATGCAGGCTGCAGTGCCTTCGCCGGAAGAGCCAGATTTCAGAAAATGCAGCATCTGTACCAGTTAGATAAGGTACCCGACCAGGGAAACCACAAGAGCAGCAGCAAAGGAGGAAAACTGGGCTGAGAAGCTGTAGGAGCAGCAGGAGGAGACGGGGATAAAGGTTACTGAAGGTCAAGTACAGCCAGCACATCGCTGCTGGCACGAAATTGCTGCTGCATTCCAGGAAATCATTCCGTCTCATCTTCCTGAGCCTGTCATATTGTATTTCACTTACTTGTTCCTCTTCAAGGTGTTTGTCTTATTTGTCTCCTTGGGTTTGCTGTTTATCTCCATTTATTCTCAGCATAATTTAAGGCTCGTTTGTTTGAATCCTGCGACTGGTGGGCAGGCAGGGGAGAGCTAACCTGTGTAATGATCTGGAGAATCTATGTGGGAAGGAGAGAGAGCAAGATTAGTAGGAAGTGATTACAGCAGGAGTTGTGATGGGAATATCATTTCACCAGAGTGAGCAGTGGGGGACCAGCTGGCCCACATCTCCTCATTTTTGCAGAGAAAACCGAAGGAGCTGAGTTACTCTGCAAGAGTTGTGTCCAGGAGCTATAAAAGTTACCTACTGGTGAGTAAGCTGGAAAGTTGTCTGAAATAAAGTTTAGGAAGCACTAACATACCTACCTCATGCATTTCCAGCTCTATGGTAATGTGTGTCAGATAATTAGCACCAATGGGTAAGAAGCATGAATGCTCATACATTGAAAGCAAAGAATTAGCATATATTTAGCAGATTACAGTTAAATTTATCATGAGTGACCTGTCTCTGCTGAAACCAATCTTACAGCAGGAAACTTGATCTTCCTTTGAAAAATAAAAAGGCATTAAGACTTCACATTTGGCTTGCTGGCGACTCTTTCAAAGAAATTGAGTCTTGGAATACACAAATTAAGCATGAAAAAGCCTCAAACCCTGGTCTGTGCCTGCACACGGGTGGCACTGTGGCTCTGTGAGGAGAGGCCAGGGCTGCCAGTGACAGACACGGCCGGTTCCAGCCGGTTCCAGCCAGCTCAAACTGACCCCCACAGCCACAGCCACCCTTGCGGCAGCTCTAGGAAAACCGATATGAAGAAAGGGCAGAAAATACTAGGTGGGGAGGAGGGAAGGGAAAGAGACAGCAGGAGGAACACCAAGGTCAGAGGAGGAGGTGCTCCACAGCAGAGCTGATGCCCACTGCGGCCCATGGAGGACCACACGCTGGAGCACACACACTCCTGGCAGGACTGCAGCCCCCAGAGAGCCCACTCTGGAGCACAGGAAAGGTGCAACGAGGAAGGTAAAGCAGAGAAATATGATGGAATGATCACAAATGCCCACCCCAGGGGGGGATGGAGTAGAATCCATCCACTCCACACCCTGGAGTGGTCAAGGTGGGTGGGGAGGAACCTGGAGTCAAGTTGAGCCTGAAAAAGGAGGAAAAAGGTGCTGTTTTAATGTTTGTCTGCTTCCCAATGTTCTGTTTCAAGTTAGTCATTAAATATTAACTGGCAATAAATTAATTTTTGTCAAGACAAACCCTTGAGAGAGATTGGCCCCTAGCTCCTGTTGAGCTCAGGACTCAATATCTACATCTCTTTACTGTAGGACAAGTGTAGATGGATCTGGAGCATCCTGCCACCTCCAGAGGCAAGACATGAGCTCAGCTCATCAGCTGTGCCTTGCACCTGCAACAGGAGTTAAACTTCCTTTGAATTACATTCTGCTACATCTTGCTTCACAAGACAGTTCCTGCCTCCTCTTGACACCCTGCCCTGGATAAGGAAGCATCTCTGGCACCAGTCAAGATTATAATAACTGTTAATTCTATTAATTCTATTAATATCTAATTACATATCACTGTAATATGTCAATATTTGCACTGTGCAGGTCTCTAATCTTGATGGAATCATAGAATAATTTGGGTAGGAAGGGACCTCTAAAGGTTATCTAGTCCAACCACACTGCATTAAGCAGGGACACCCCTCAACTAGATCAGGTTGCTAGGCTAGCAGTTTACCAGTTAACTGAATCAAAGATATTCTGTGTTAGGGAATCTCCTGAGAAAATTACAATTATATTAATCTTGTTTCCTAAGTGTCTCAGCAATTGTTACGTTTGTAAAACAATTCACATTAAGAGTGCCCTGTTTTTACTCCTTACCCAAGCATGATTTTTAAAATTTCTTCATCTGCTTCTTTCTGGAAAGTTGATGTAACTATCTTTAAATTACTACTGAATTAAGGTAAAAAAAATCCCTTCTGGTCAAATCAGAAAAACTCAGAACCTCAAACTACACTTTTTCATCTACATAGTTCTAGAAATATTGCTGAGTGCTTATCATTTCATACAGATTGCAAAGTCTAAATAAAAACCACCTGCATCTTCTGAGAACAAAAGTGAGGAGAAATAATATGACTAAGAAATGCTACCAGGAAAAGACAGAAAACTAAGTGTAAATGGAGGTAAGCTACAGCTAAAGTGGCTGTAACATTACTCACGGATGGTACACTTGCACATACTATGATGTATAAAACCTGCAATTAAATTTTAAATTCTTAAAACAAGGAAATTTGTCATCAAAGCAGGAGAAAGATGTTGAGAATATGATAACTCTACTGTTAACTTAGAATTCTTTTCTTGTTCAGCAGTAATTGTAGTTTCTGTCTTTGGTAAAGGCAGAGCTGCTTCATACAGTGACCAATGCTGCCCATGCTGTTACAAGAGTATTTGTGGATTACATTTTAAAAAGGGAAATGAAGAAAACCATTTTTGAGGAACAAATCTTGTTTTTCTTCACAGACCCAGATAGGCAGTTCTCTTATTTGGAGTGCAAATGTGGAAATCTAGATTTACAGCAAAAAGTTAATATTAATTTTTGACATGGTTAGGATACACCACCAGGAGCTAGGAAATTGAAGAGGTCCTGTATCTGACACTGAGAAGCAAATCTACACCTGCTTCAAACTTACATACCAGCCACAGTGGGAACTTGCAAAAATCAAATAATCAGGGTAAGAGGCAATAAGGGAGTTTCTTGATAAATCCAGACAGAAAGGACATCCAAGCATACCCTTTGCCAAGCTGATCAGGAGGCACAGGAAAAAAGTTGAGGCTTCTGTTTTCATACAGATTTAACTACGTAAAGCCAAATGACCCACTAAGATTGGCACAAAATCCACCCCAGAGTAAACCAATTGACTAAAGATTAAAAGGCTAGCATGGGACATTGAAGAGGCCCTGGTCTTGATCTGGCAAGATAGCTTCTTTCCTCCATTTTTTAAGGTTTTGGGACATTTGAAGGCACAATGGGAAATGCATTTGCTGTCCAGATGTTCACACTCCCAGGATGAATCTGTAAGAGCTGCAGAAACACCTAATAAGACTGGAGGAGGCTGCAGACAGAAAGTATGTTAGAAGACAAAGAACAGGATCCTTACATTCATTTTACAATTTTCACTCCTCTAGAGACAGGGAAAGGCAAGCAACACAGCATAAAGAATAACAATATATTTTCTGTGTTGTTTAAAGCACTGTGAATACAGGAATTGGAATGTACTCTGATTCAGTTGCACCTGTTTTAGATAGTGAGGAAATACAAACCAAACATGAGTATTCATTCTTACTTGTATGATTATTGGTGCACGCTGAGAAAATTCAGCTATTCTGAGCTAAATGCTTTCCCATGTTTATCCTGACCACTGCACATTGCTATCCTAATTACTCTCAGTATTTCTAAGAGGAGAAAATTTCCTTCTTTGGACACCAGAGAGGCCTACTTGAGGTTTGTGTACCTTGACTTTCTGAACACTCAAGTGATACACAGACTTAGTGGTTTTATGTAACATTTATCCTACTTTGTTTGCTGTTTCTTATATTTTTAAATCAATAGAAAAATATTACAGATTTACACTGTTTTTTCAAGCACCTTCAGTACATATATGAACTGAGTTTTTCTTACTTGGAAACAAGAACACTAGATATTTAAGAGCTACAAAAGGCACACATAATTACAGCTAACTATATCTGCAAGAGGGCCTGGGGACAATGGTTAGGAAAAATCTGAGTATGAGATATGACACCAGACCAGAACTGGGATTCAAATACAGGCTTGGTACCAGCAAAATCTAAGCAAGCCCTGGGTAATTTTGCAAAGAACAGGAACTTGGTTGCATCAGAATAAATTATCATTATATGAGCTTGCTGGAGAACAGCAACCATGGGGAAGCTAAGCTATGTCTCCTCCAGATTTAAAGAAATTTTAAAGTTTCATTCCTAACATCTCTTTGTTCATGTTTCAGGTTTGACTGTGAAAATTTTACAGAACCTTAAAAAAAAAAAAAAAGAAAAAAAATAAAGCCCCTTCCCTCCAACCTGCTCTTTGTAATAGAACACAGTCCTTATAGAATCAATAAATGATTCATGGAGAAGGCAATATTATTATTAGACCCTGGGGTCTTGGGCTCCCTCCATGTAAGAGATCTAACTCCACACAATCAATCCAGCAGGATAACTCTGTTATACTCTACTTAACCCAGATTGCCTAACAGGGTTTGAAAATGGATTAGTGGATGATGAGCTTGTTTTAAAAGCAATATTATCTCTCAGAGAAGCAGAGAATAATTCATAGTAGCTAGTTAAAGAAATAAAATGGACCCTAGGTAGGAAATAAACTTTCCATATGTTGCCTTAGCTCACTAGACATCGACACGTGGGATGACTGGAGACATGGGAGAACCTAAACATCAAAACAGGCAAAGATCAAAAACATTCCCACTAAGTAACAGTGTTCTCAGGCCCTTAGAAAGAACCTAGACTGATAAGAGGGTATCAAAACACTCTTCTTGAAAATTCTCTGAATATCACCTACAAAGGGGCAGGCAAGGTATCTGAAATGGCCACAATTCTTCATCCATACAGGAACCCCCATGATTAATACTGGTATGCTGAGTGTATCCTAACACAATTAGAGACAGGCATAAAGCTTCAAGCATTTCTAGACACCAAATATTTCAACATTCTCTATTTTTACTAAATATGGGACATCCAAAAAACCCCAGCAGAATTTACCACCTCTCATGATGGAACAGTTCAATTTTTATTTGTTGCAGAAATACCTGTTTTCTATCAAAGCACTGTGGTATGGTCCTTTTATATTTTGCACTTGTCAAAATAGCTCTGTTTTTTTTTTTCATGCATACATTTTATTTTTTCACAGTATTCCCCTGAAATAGAGAAAATGTCTGGAGATAGATCCAGACTGGATCTGACAGAAAAGAAAATAATTATTAGAAGACTTACCCCTACCTGGAGACACCATGGGATTCCAACAAGCACATCAGAGATGTGCTCTTCTGGAAGGTCCATGTGGAAGCTCTGTTCTCTTAACATGCTTACAGCCATTTAACTTCAACAGTGCCAAGGTTGGAGTCAGGAGTCTTCTGCCAAAGAAAATTTATGAACGCTCACTCCAGTAAGACCACAACAAAAAAACCATCACATTCTTACTGCTTACTATTAAGAAATATTCTAGATGTGTACTCTGACAGTTTCTTACCAAAGGGTAGTAACTGAACAGAAAATGTTTTGATAGTATGAACAGAATGTCCATTGAACAAGAGTTTTGACTTTACAACTAAGAGAGTGAATCTCAAAATTCAATGCCAGGACTTGCAATATTCCAGATAGAGCACAAAGACATGTTTTGAACATTCTATGTATCTACTGAAAACAGTTCATATTTTGAATATCAAATCTTCACAGCAAACTCTTCATAGGCAAGCCCTAGGCTGAAAGATGTTTGCATAAAACATTACTTGAACAGATTCAAACCAACATATTTCCAGATCCAGTAGAGCAATTTGTAAGAACAGTGTGTACCACTGGCATACATGGTCACTCCAGGGTTCTCTGACAACAGACAGAACTCCAGAACTTGCATTTTGCACTGGTGTAATATATCTCTCTTGTTAACAAAATGGCAGCATGACAAATACAACACAGGAGTACTGCTCGGCTCCCTTTGCATAGCAGGCTTTCTCTCCTTTTATTCTTCAGTACTTTTTCTCCCAACCTGTTTTTTGTTTTCTGTACTGCTACCTGGCTCTTCTCTTTCAGACAGCCTCTTCCTGACAGTTATCAGGGTTTAACATACTGTACTAGGAGGCTCGTGAATATTGCTCTTTGATTTTTAGTGCTTTATGATGAATGGCTAGGAATCGTTGCTGTAGAAAAAGAAAATAAAAAAAATAAAAAAAAAAAAAAATAGTTTTTTCAAACCTTTGTGCTATTGAATTCTGCCTGCAAACTCTCCAGCACTGAATCACTTTTTCACTTTGCTACACGACTGTCACTCTGCATTCTAGATGTAATAAACCTTTCCCCTCCAGTACACCCCCCAAAAGATCAAGATATAATTTGGGAAAAATAGAGCATGAATCTAAAGTTGGATTAGTATGTGTCCTTTCTTGCAATTTTTCCCCTCTTGATTTTTCACTCTTTTGTCTTTTAAAAAGTCTTCCCAAATTTTTTTAATTTTTTTAAAATTTAATTTAAATTTGAGGTATTTTGCATCTTGAGTAGTTTTTGCCTTTACAACTTAGCCCTCACTTCTTTTTTTCATAATATAAATAAAAGCAGGGAAGCAATAATTAAAATGCTGGCCCTGAACTAACACAGTATTCAGCTGAGAAGAGACACATCCTATCTTCTTGCCTTTAGTAACAGACAAAAGATGGGGAGGGAAAGCCAAGGGGAGGAAAGGGAAGAGGAGCACCTCTAGAACTGAAAGGGGGAAATCTGTCCAATTGCACATTTCTGGGTGGGATCTGGTTTCTTTAGGGGTGGCATCTTTGACCAAGGAGCTTTCTGTCAGTGAAATTCAAGGAATTTATAAACTTGTCCAGGGTTTCAAGAGCATACAGGTGAAATACATTTCCAGAGGACTCCACGGAACCTGGGAGAACATAGACAGCAGGCTCCACACCTTCTAGAAACCTTGCCAACGTATCTGTACCTGGGAAATTCCAGGCAGAAGCAAGGCTACACTGTCACTGCATGATGCCATTACACCCACACAGCTGGAGAACCAGCCTGAAACACCTGCTGATGACCCTTCAGCAATACTCTGCAGAGCAACAAGGATCCCAGTGGACAAGACTGGCTCTTGGCACCACTTCTGCAGGTGACAGAGGGCAGTGCTGCCCACCACCAACCTGCTGTAGTTCTCCCACAGGGCAGCCCCACAGCCCTCAGCAATGGCTGCAGGTATCAAGCATGTTCAGAGGGACAGAGCCCTGGATGGTCTATTTGGGATGGGCAAACAATTTTAAATTTTTTTTTTCCCCTTCTGCCCCAGAAACACAAGCTTCCTGTCTTCATTGCTTGATGAGAAAATAGTCCAGAGTTGTGAATACAAATATCATGTTCTGTATTTTTACTTTTTTTAAGGCGGTAACTTGAAATGTATACCAGTCTAAGACATTCCAGTAATTAAATGAGTATGCAGCTTCCTAAGAACATACACATCAGAGGCTTCAATCAGTGGAACCTCTGAGAAGCCTATCAAACACTGCTAATGTCAGGGAAGGAATTAAAACAGTTTCCATTACTGAGAACCATGTCATAGGTTCAACCTGTCTTGGTCCTCTCCATTGTTCCCATGTCCCTAAGAATATTTTTTTTTCCCCAGATTTTTCTCCTTCTGTTTGCTAGTGCCATAATTTCCAAGTCTGAACTTATGAAACACACAGAAGCCAATGGTCCCTGCCACAGAAGACCAAGAGACTGCAAGTTGTAACAAAGAGCACAGTGGCAAGTGTCAACAAGGGAAGGAAAGGAAGCTTTTCTGAATTAACTCAATTCTGAGTGAAGAAGTTCAAATTTATCAATTTCACATTGCTATGTTTCCATGAATTATAAACTTCAACTCCAGGAATAGTTATCAGTTTCCCTTTTCAGGGTTCATGTGCTTCAAGCACACACAGCAGTGACTTTACAGCATTTGGCTTTCCCAGACTTCTTCAGCATGCTGGAATATTCCAGACCACATTTCACAGTACAGCACCATGCTTGCCAGCCTCTTGCAATCCTCTGTCTCTGATTCCAGCAAGTTTCAGTACCCTTCTTACTAACTGGCTGCAACATGGAAGAACTGCCAAGGAACACGCCTGGGAACAAGGAAATGAATTGACTTAAAGGTATACGTGCTAAAAAATCACAGGCATTTAAACAGGATGAAAAAACCCTGCTTTTTTACTTTAAAAATCAACCAGAGTTAATAATCCCCTGAGCCAAGAGGACCTAGGAATCTACCAAATGCTTATTTACCAGAGAGAAGACAAATATGAGAAACCTAATCAGCCTGCTAAAGTTCCACACTCAAATTATGTGATACGACTGTCACCATGTGTCTGTGCACATCTATATTCAGACCAGAGCCTGCACAGGGAGATGAGTATCCCTTCCTCCACTGAAATCTGATTTCCCAGGCAGACCTGCAGACCCTGCAGTTTGCACTGTTTGGCCCCTTGGCCTCACACAGCCGAGGTTCCTCTGAGGCTGGGAAGGGAACTGCAGCCCCTTCAGTCCACACCCCTCAGTGCTGCTGTCCCACAGCAACGAGGACACACTTGGGCTGCCAATGCATCAAATTTCCCAGTGAAGCACTTCCTTGCATTTTACCTGCACCATTTAACATCACAGAGATAGTCAGATTCTTTCTTCCCATCTGCTGGATGACAAATAGAGAAAATTGTAAAAATTGAACAGAAAAAGGACATTGTGTTGCATGACCACACAGTGGGCGCTCCCACCACATCAGGACAGTACCAGTTATGCTCACCTAGCACTGCCTACATCACGGTGCTTTCACCAGAGCCAACTGGAAGATACACCAGTATCTGCAGTCCTTACTGACTGGTGTCACACAGAGACAAATGGCATTTCTCCAAGAAGCCAGTTTGCCTTTCGGAATTAGAGCACCAGGGTCTCAGATGAACACATGGCTCTTGGTTGTAAGGTCACAATTTCTTGCTTCCTATGTCGAGCTCCTTTCCTCTGTTGTACCAGATCAGTCTGATGAATTTAATGGGATTCGTAGGATTTTTATGTTTCCTGAGAGCCTACTAAATTTATAGAAAGAAACACTGTTCTGACTTTTTCCCCCCAACCAATAGTTCTGTAAAACAGTTCCAACTCTTAGGGTCTACACTAAATTTTTTAATACTACAGAGAACTTTTGATTTGCAAAAGAATGCTCAGAATAGATGAAACCTCCTTTGAAGCAACGCCCCCCACCCTTCAACTTTTGCAAATTCTCCTCAAAAAGTTCCAAAACACACCGTTTTGGAGGCAAAGCATCCAAAAAGCTTAACATTAAATTACGCTTTTTTCTTTTGTTTTGGAGTGTGCATTTTGGGGCAGGGTTGTTAAGCAAGGAAAGTAAGAAGGGATCCTTTGCAGAAAAGGTCATTTTCTGAAAGGAGTTTCAGTTCATATCTATGAAATGCTCACATGGAGTCTGTTTTATTGTTTACTTGTTTTAAAACTAGAAACAACATTCAGTTCCATATTTGGAACTGGTATGTCATGTTTCAGTCTGGAGTATATTTTCATAGTTGTTATAAACCCTTAAATTAAGAATCTATCATTAAAATATGACATTCCCTTAGCAAGAACACTGCAAACAACATCACTATAATGATAAAAATTATTAAATGCTATCATTATGTTCATGGCATTGCCAACAGATTTTGTGTTAAATGTCTGCAATTAAACGTCTTTTTAAATAATAACATATTATTTTTGCCAATAATTTTGTACCTTCCAAAATATTATTCAAGTAAATCAGTTCAGAGGGAAAAAAAGTAGCACAAACAGGAAAACAGACTGTTTCACAATTATAAAAGCCCTTGGCAACAGAGAGTTGAGTTTCAACGCAAACCTGAATTTTTTAACACAGGTTACTCAGAGCAGGAGGTGAGACAGGTTTTGTCATAACCTGATTTAACATGCCTGCCTGGGAGTCCTGAGCATTCAGAACATTATATTCTGCAGCCTCTAGGAGCTTCATAATGAACTGGGGGAGCAAGATTAAACTAAATAAGTCATTTAAAAAAAAAAAAAAAAAAAAAGAATGACAGAGGATCAGAAAGATTTGTACTGGCAAGTACACTACTTTTTTCTCTTCATTACTCATTACAAATAATTTAGCTAATTGCTAAATAACAAAAAAAGGAAATAATTAAGAGCAGTAGCTTTGACATCTGCGTGTAACCAAAGTTAAAACTTAATTAGAAGTTAAAACTGTATTGTTTTATTGATGCGTATTCGCATTTTTAGCCTTTTAAACATTAAATGGAGGTTCACTTAGGAAGGGACATTACAATGAAACATTTAAATGCACAGCTAATTTTCCCCTCCAGTTAGTGATACACGCCTTTCTCCTGACACAGTCACTAGCAAAAAAAGAGCAAAATGAGAAAACTGCCAAATAGAAGTATTTCCACCTTCCTTCTAGAGTAAATTATTGTCTCTGAATTGCCACTCTTCTTGTTCCAGTTTTATTCTTTTCATTCGTCAGCAAGGGAATTCATATGCTCCAGCCTCCCTTCTCCCCCAAACAATAATACTTTGCTAATAAACTCTTACTGCCTCTTTCTATATATCAAAACCACTGCATAAATTGCTGCCTAGGAATCCTCACCACTCAGACACACATACTGCTGACCTCCCCTGGGAAGAGTGAGCAGAACCCTGTGCCAATCAGCAATTATAAGATAATGGTACTAAAAAGCCTGAACCTGGGAGTTATTCAGTTGCTCTGCCAACCCTTGGAGGACTTGTGTGCCTGGGAATTAAGTAATTAAAAGACTAATGTATTCTTCAGTATAAAAGATCTCCATCCTCTGTTCAGAATTGACATCAAAATTCACCTCCTCTTCAGAAGACACCAAATGTTTGTTTTCATTTCCAAACGACAAAAAAATCCATGCAAACTTTGCTTCATAGCTCAAGTTTCCTAGAAAAAGAACAACAAAAACATTGTCCTAATTTGAGTGCTGCCCACCAAGGCAACACACACGCCTCACCTTCTGGAGGACCCTTACATATAGAGGGAGATATTAATTCACAAGACCTGGAGAAGCCAAAGCTTTAAGTAGGCTGTGGATACATTGATGCTCCTCACTCTGCAAAGTAAAGGATGTGCCATCACGGTCAAGGGAAAACTGTTTTCAGCTTCATGGATTAAACCCTCATAGAGAACAACTTTGTATTTCTGTGTTTTAGTTTTCTTCCAGCATAAGGAATTCTGCTAGTTGGACTTCACAGAATCTGAATTAGACAGATTTGCAATGCAGGAAAGAACAATAATTCAACTAAGTTTAGGGAATAAAGAGCAAGCATTAAAGATGTGAAATCTCTTTCACTGAAGATTTTTAAAGAAAAAAATAGGATAAACATCTGTTGGGAACAAGCCAGGTATTCCCACTCTTGCCTCAATTCAGGATTACTGACCAACTGTTCTCTCGAGACCGCTTCAGCTCAGATATTTTCAGGGTTTTAATATTTACAATGTTGTTCCTGCATCCCCCCACCCCGGTCCAGTGAACTCAGTCAAATTAAGTCTCATCAGCCAAAGTATAAAATGCAGCTAAATGATCCCATGACTCTGGGTTGTCACAGACAAGGCAAAGAGTTGAAAAAATACTGAACAGACTGAGAGGGGCTGATCAGCCTGTGGGGTGGGAAGGAAGGTGAACTTCCCCAAAAAACTGTGATTGCATAACCTCCCTGAGAGTCCTGAAGATAAAGCTGTGCTTTCCTGGCTTAACTGAGAACTTTCTTTACACTTCTCGGTGGAGAAGGCAAAAAGGAGCTTAGAGAAAGGTGAATTTGTTAAATCTAAAAATAAAAATCATTGAAAGAAAAGTGAAAACGCAGAACATGGTATCACTAATAAAAACCTGGCTGAAAAGTTGTATTGAAGGACAGCACAAAGAAAAATCATTATATCAATTTATAATACATCGTGCAAGTATTTTTAATGAACTTTTTTTAGTCTACCGCTCAAATCCTGACATTTATTATTTCAATGATTTCGGATGCTCTTTCCAGTATTTCTGTGAAGAAAAAAAAAGAAAAAAAAAAAGGAAGCCATTTTCAAACCTTGAAACAAATTGGCTCCCATATGCAAGTTTAAATTATCCATCACCCTGCAGGAGGATTCAAGCAAAATCGAAGGCCATCTTGATGAATAATCAAGGTAAATTTGTCACATTTTTTACCGTGCTGCATACTTTCAGAGTTTCATAAGAAGATCCACATAATTAGTTTAGCTTACCGGGAAAAAAAAAAAGTTGAATGACAAGGTCAGGCTCTTGCCCTTTCAGTAAATTAGAGAAGATTGCCATAAATTGCATAATATAATGAAACACTAATTTGCATATTTGCTGCTATATTAAAAGGGATCAGTTTTAGCTCGCAAAGCAGAACAAATAAAAACATGCATTTTAATAACTCACATTACTCCCAGGAAGTGACCCTCAGCAGAAAGTCTGATTATCACTACTTAATTAGAAGCCTTGGAAATCTAAATCCTCCTTTAAATCCTATTCTGTGTACAGTGAAAGATGAAGCCGTGAGTTTTGTCTTAGATTCAATATTTACTCTTTACTAATATGTTTGCAGGGGAGACTTTCCAAGCATTATGAAGACATGCAAAAAAAAAATTAATATTCAAAGAAAGGGTGCATAAAACCTGTGTTGGCTTGCAGGTGCAAAGCAATTAACAAGATGGCATTTGCAGTACTTCCAATTAATTAATTAAAAATTCAAAGCTGACTTTCATTTTAAATGTTTGAACATTTTATCCATCAATAATGAACCACTACTTACTGCTGTGCTACAACAACTGGTAAATGAAAAACTTAGTCCACCAGTGTAAAAAACTGCATAAGAATTTCGCATTTTGCTTTCTCCTTGCAATTTAAAAATGCAATAGTTTGAAACCCTGAATGATGTGAAGGTGAATCTTGTGTGTCTGCTTAGCAGCAAAAAGAAACTGCATTTTACAGTTCAACCTAGAACAGGAATTAAAATAGAAAGCTTCAGTATAAAATGTGTTTGGGTTTAATTTTTAATTTAACTTGAAAATTACTTGAAATTTACTTTGAGAAGTCAAGGGATTTTTCTTAGGAATAAAATGTTCTGCACTGATATTTAAAGGTTAAAATTATACTATAAAATGAGATCGGGCAATTTCTAAATGGCTGCAAATAATAAATAGTTAGAGAAAGGTTCTGTGATTAAATTTACAAGTTGATATCACTTGAATGATAAATGTATTGTTTTCAGCAGAAAGATTTTGGCCAGTATGTATTTAAAAGCCTCTACCATTAATATACTTTAATTAAAACATAAATACTACATTGCTACCTCACTAGGCATTCACTCAGCTGGAACTAACTGTATTTGCTTAATCTACAATTTTAGATGTATTAGCAAAAATAAATGTTGGTGAATATAAGAGCTTGATTACATATCTTGGGTAAATTGGTGATAATGAGTCAAGAGACTTTGTGTTCATTCACATATATTAGAATAAGAATCATTATGAAATTAAAGCTAAGATTAATCCTGCTAATGACACCATGGAGCATCTGGGAATAAGATAACCCAGATGTCAAATTCACTGTGATACTGTGCTGCTATTTGATAGAGTAACCCCTTGAAGTGTTCTTCTAAGGCAGCTAGCTGGTACCCCACAGTCCCAGCACTTGAAATGCAAATGAGTGACAAGATAGACTAATAATGAGAGCAGATTCTAGCAGTAAGGAAAATGAATAAATTAAAAAAAAAAATCTGAACCACTGATAAGAACTAGCAGCAGGCAACCCAATGTCCTCAATTAGGATGGATGACATCTGCAGTGTATTTCTCTCTAATAAAGCCCTCACTCTGTATTCCAAAGCACACGATTCTAACACTGTTAACATTTTAATGTCTTGGGCGTGCATGGTAACATTAATTACAAGATGATTTGGATGACTTCTGAATCTCTTTTATGTCTTCCACTGAGTAAAAATCTGAGTTGCAGCTTTGATATCATAAATAAAATGTAGAGACCTGCCAAGCATTAAAGCTCTCCTGAAGTAACTCAGATCTGCTAAGTTACATTAAACCTTTATAGCTAAGTAAAGAGCATTCTCTATGAATTTAAAGAGGGTCAGTGTCTATACATTTTAATGGCAAAGCTTTACAGATCTCCAGCATTTTTCTTTAGACTGCAGCTGTTGTTGTTTTCAATTACTAATGAGTTTCATCTAATGTTTTGTTGAGCTCAATTTACCTTCTCCACAGCATTTGTTCAGAAACTTACACCAGGATTAAATTACTTGTTTCCTTGTTTCCCCAGCATTGGGTCTTCTCCTCCTGGTAACTGCTGTGCTCCTTGGTTGGAAAGAGCAACTCTCTAAGAGTCTGCCAAAACAAGACCAAGTTCATCACCAAGGGAAAAAGACCCCACACTTTAATCGTAGCACCAGACTTGGTAGAAAACCAAGAGCAATCCACAGAATGGTTTGTGTTGGAGGGGATCTTAAAGATCACCTAGTTCCAACCCCCCCTGCCATGGGGGGGGGTTTGTGAAACCCTCCCTGGGGATGGCTGAGGCAAGATGCTCAACTTTCTTGCAGCTTCAGTCATCTTTAAAACTTCACTCTACTGCAAGTTATGGTACACGGTTCACTAAGAGCTTTCTGAGAAACATCACTGTAGGAAAGGCTCCATTTCTTTAGGGCAAACGAGCAAATGTAAATGCTTTGATCTTTTTGTTGACAGTGGGACACAAGGTGATCAGTCTTTGCGCAAGAGGGGCAAGCCCACAAGTGCCTCACTTCCCTGTATCACTTGAAAGAACAAAGTAACAATAACATGTCAATCCACAGTTTAGATTTATGGTCATGAACTTTGTGATACAGAGCTACTGAAGCCATTTTATCTCATTTATAAACCTCCTCCCTCAGAAGCTCACATCTGTGCCCATTTCTGATGACATTTCTGGGACACCACCACTAACCTGTCTTCTGCTTTTTTGGTTTTGGGTTCCACAGCACATACACTCAACTCTGTCTCTCTCATCCATATATGTATCCCCAGACACGTTGTGTTTTTCCCCCTCTAAATATATTGATAAGAGACATTTACTGGTCCAATTAAATTTTATACAAGTCTGAGACAAGATAAATGAAGAGAAATTAAGAGGAAAGCAAACTGGCCTTGGGATCTATGCCTTCTAGTACATTTTTAGGTGCATTTTAGAGGGTAATTTATACAAACTCTCATTTAATGCAGATGTTCATTCCTTTTTCAGCCTTCACAGCCTAAAGAATTAATGAAGCACTGAGAAATTTCAGAGAATATCTTGATGTTAATAATTTTAAACCCTTCCTCTGAGGAGTAAGGCCAATTATTTCTACTGTTATTTCGTTGCAGTAGATCTTGTCTTCCAGGTGGAGCCAGCTGCTGGCACAGTTGTGCTTGGTTTTTATACCAGAAATTTGGGGGAATTACTATTCCCAATTTGAAATGTTTTTGTTGAAATAATTAAAAAGTACATTCCTTGAGGTACTTCAGCCCATTATTTCCTCAGGTGGGGAAGTAATTCGCATAGAGAAAGTTGCATGAAGTACAGACTCTTTTTTTCCTGAACAAAGATATGACAGGACTCAGGTCTTCAGTCTTCTTCAGTCTTCTATTGACACTAACACAACCCTGTGGATTCTCATTTCATTTCAGCCTTCCTTTTTAGTTTACATGGTTGTTCTCCTGTCAGCTTCTCTAGATCTGCTGTACAGGAAAAGGAATTGTGAATTTGGAATAATTCACTCATAGCCTCACCCACTTAGTGCACCAAAAAGTTTGCCCAAGTACCCTCGAAGCTAAGTTCAAACTAAGAGTTCAGCATGTCTACACACCTAAAAGTAAACCTCTACAGTCAGCTCTAGCTGTTTGAATATATATGCAACCAGAAGCACAAAAAACCTCTTTTTATTGTAGCTTCGAGAGATCAAAGCACAAGCTGTAAATCACCCTTATCTGCTGCCCTTGACATACATGCCATGTCTTTGTTGGTGGTCTTTGCTAAGAGACAGAAACTGATCTTGTCCCAGCAGACATCACTTATCCTATTACCCAGCATCTTAAGGACCACTTGAAGTGACTTGTGAGCAGAAGTGACCACTGTCTAAAATGCCTTTCCAGGAGAAGATGTCCCACCCTAAAAATGGCTTTGCACCACCCTCTGGCCCTGCTGCTTCACCCTGCTCCCCTGGCAGTGAGTTGGAGGCCCAAAGCTCTCAGTCCTCTTTTTCCATTTCTTGGAGCTGGCTTGCTAGGGTGCAATTACAGAGCACTGTGTGCCTGCGGTGGTTTTGCCTTAATCTGCACAAAGTCAAAAAATTCAGCAGAGTTTTAACACCCTACAGCCTGTATCTCTCCTCTGAAAATACTGACAGATTTGTTTCTTTCATTTTATTCATTAAGAGATAGCATGATGCACCTCCTTAGACTTGCCTCCATGTTCTTGCATAACCACTGAAGCCACTGAAGGTTTTTTTTAAAATGCATAAAAGAAGTTTCATTACAAGAAAAAAAAAATATTAAATATGCATAAATGAGACTTTTTTAATAGCTAGGAAAGCTTGTAATGTAACCAGAGGGACAAACCACAGAGGCCCAGAGGGGAAAAACCACAGAAGAGTTTAAAAAAATACCCCCTTCAAAAGCAAACTTCATCATCTACACACGACTGCTTTCACCAGGTAGGTTTACTAAATGCAAAACCAGCAGCTTCCAGGAACAACTATACAGGGAATTTCCAAGACAAAAGTTTAAGTCACAGTTACACAGGTCTTGTCTTCCCTTGTGCTTGGGCAAAACTGCCATTAATATTAATGGCAGACAGGCATGCATGTAAAGGAGAGAAACCCCTAATTAGTGTCGTAGCACATGCAACGTTCCGAACAGGGAAACCATTTTGTATGCCCTAATTGCACAAAATTGGCAACAAGTTACCGTATGCATCTGTATCAAAGGCTACAGAAGCTCATGAATTCTCCAGTGGTAGGAAAACGTGCCCATACTGCAGAGTTTGGGTGACAAAAGCAGTCTGTATATGTTACCCTCACAATCTCAGCTACCTAGCAAAGGTACCCCCAAGGGGGTTAGTGACCCCTGTTCCTGCTGCACCCCTCATCTCTTAAAGGGGGAGCACAAGCACCTCTCTTTTCCACCCAAGTAGAAGGGTTTTTCAGCATTTTTTTACTTACACAAACATGACTGATCAGTCTCTGCCAATAAGCATATTGCAAAACTGCACTAAAACCACAAAAACTGCAGCCTAATATAATTGCACCAACCATGTTAGAGCAGGGCCTTCTCTCTCTCATTTACAGATTTCCTCTTACAAAGTATTGCTACAAATCACAAGAAAGTCTGTTTGGCTGCAGAAACACATTCAAGGTCCAAGTCATGTCTGCTGCAATTTCTTCTAACTACAAGCATTAAAATTACTGCAAAAGTTTTCCAGAACTCTTCTCACTTGGACTTAAAAGTTAGCACTTTTTTCCTAACAAAAACAATAAAGCAATTTTATTTGCAAGTAACAGTAAGTGGTTAAGTGATACTATATGAGTAATTGTGATAGTGTGTTTTTACAGAGAAAACCCCCACACATTCTTATACAACTACATTTTTAGATTTTTTTTATCTTTAAATATACATTACTTAAGCATCTATGTTTTCCTCTCTTAAAAACATCAGAGCAAGTAATTCCTCAAGTAACTCAGCTGACTTCTCACTGATGCAACAGATCTCTGTTTTGCTCCAGAGATTCAGGGACAGAAAGATATCCTATTCAGTGTGTTTTAATTTTTAAACTGGAGAAAGGAAATACTCTCTGAAACATTTTCACTTAAATACTTAATTGAAAGTCAACATAAATAGAAGGCCAGCATCAACCTACTTAACAAGAAACTGACTCACTTGATATTTTCTTCACTAAACATGGAAGTTTCTTTCAAAAAGCAAATTCTTTCCTAGACTTTTTGGGGTTTTTTTTGTTTGTTTGTTTGGTTGGTTGGTTTTTGTTTGTTTGGTTTTTTTTAATTTAAAAAATGCAGTAGTCCTCTTTATTCCAGAAACAGAATCTGGGAGTGACCAAAGCCAAGGAGTTCAGGTAGTAACAGCATATCCACTTCACCAGTTAGAACAAGACAAACCTACCCATGTTGTATTTGTGGGTAGACTATTTGGCCCCCAATACTCAACTTGGACAAGTTTAATATTTCCCTGGCTGCTCTACTGTCATGCCCATCTGTTAGAGTGGCATAGTGCCCATTCACAAGGTAGAATGCCAGTTTCATCCAGAGTATGGATACTAACCAAAGACCACTTTTGGAGGAAAGCCTATTGGATGTAGCTAATGACACCTTATTTACAGAGATCCTCCTGGTGTCAAGCAGTGCCAAATTAAAAACACATGCTAGATTACAAGGATCACATCTGTTAACAAATATTGGCACTTTGTCACTGGCATCTGCCTCTTTTGTTAATCTGCTTCAGTAATGAAAATGCTGCCTCAGAAAAAGAGGTGTTCAGTCCTCGTCCTATCAGCATAATCACAAATTTACTCACCAAGAGTTTGCCAATAACAGGCTAAAGTCTGTCAGTGTTACATCTGCATACATCTATTCCCAGGGGTCAGTGATGTCCTGTAAAAAGCTGTGAAATTATAGAATTATAATATCTATTCAAATTAGCTTTTTCATGTGTTTGAGGATTCATTAAGCTTATTGTCATCCCGTCAGCAACATGAGGAACATGCCTGCAAAAAACCCGAATGACAAGTAATGAAAAGGGGAGAAATTATTTTTGTATATTCTTGGTACAGCTGAGTTTGCGATTTAATTATAGGACTGAATTAAGTACCTCAGCCCAAACGAAAAGACAAAACCAGAGAGTACCAAACATGATGTTCTTTGGGACTCCTTTGCTCTTGTATGTTGGGCTTTGCTCTTTTTAAGCTGAATGTTATGAATGCATTAAGGCATGGAGAACGTGGGCCAGTGCAGAAAGGCCTCTGTACTGAAGGCATGCACTTACAACAGTTTCCATTTTAAATCTAGTTTCAGCTTCCAAGATAAAAACAACAAACTGGAACATGTTTTTACTTTTTCACACCCTGGAACCACCCACAGTTTTGCTGTTTAGAAGGCAGTAGGATCTGCACTCCTAGCAAGACTCTCATCCTTAGTCAAGTTAAAAAAAAAAGAAAGGCATAAAAGATGCAACATGAAGGTAAGAAGGAGGGGATGCTACTGCTACCTGCCTTCTAGGGTACAGAGGGAACCAGTTACAGGAACCACTGTCATTCAAAGCTGGTTTAGAGGTACTGTGGTAGGTACAGCTGAAGCAGGACACTTGTCCTAAGCTCCTCTCAGGTCCCTCACCTTGCTGCAGAGACCAAGACTCTATTCTTGTTGCTTTGTTGAGGACATAAAACTGCCTGGCTGACCATACTGCAGCACTGTGTCATCACCATGGGACACTGTGTCATCAGTATGCATCACTATGTCACAATAGGATGGGAAGTTCTTGAACTGAGTTATTGGGTAACAAGCAGCTTTCACTGGAGGAATTTTCTTGGATAGGCACCAAGAGTATCAGTCCTGAAGAATCTCTTTTGTGTTGGAACAAGAAAGAAGAAACTACATTTTACCCTTCTATATTATCAAAGGTCTGGGAGTGGGATGATGTTACTGAGAATAAAAATGTTTTCACTCCTTAGCAGATGCAGCTATTTTTCAATAGCCCAAGAAGTACCACTAAGGATTAGTATTCAGTTCACAATCTTTGGTGCTGAGAGATATGGGTCTGTCCTTTTTCTCTGGAAAGTATCCAGAGGGTTATCCTTTGGCCACTCTGCTCTTTCAGTGACACCCACTAACCGAGCTAGGACTAGCACTGTGAGCTGGTTGTATTTTAGCACAGTTCATTTTGGTAGCACTTACAGAGAAGGGACAATGCTCCTTAGGAAGCACAGAGGATAAGATGGCGCAAAACTTCAGTCTTCCTGTGCTACTAGAAAAGCTCTGCCCCACACCTCATCACTAAGCATTGATCCTCATAGAGGTTCCATTTCAGGCTTCACAGCAAGATAGATGAACCATTAAAATTAATTGTGCCTGTTGCTTCAGTGTCCATGTAGAAACTACTCTCTTCTAGCACCACAAAACAGATGCTCTTGCATGCTCTCACCAAGACTAAAACGTAAAGCAAATGGTTTGTTTTCTTGGTACTGTTGAATGAAGATCATAAAAGCATTGAGTTGACCACACTCTTCAGCGTTTCACTTGCCAGCCAGCAACAGCTTAACCAGTCAGGATATGCACAAAGGGGCTGAAGTTTTTGTTGAATTATCCCAGAAAGTTATAATTACCAGGGCTGCTACAGATGGCTCCTTCCTCTTCCTTTGTATGTTTTGAGAGGAAACTTCACTAGACAGAAGCATACAACTAGGACAGAAACACCTCTCTTGCATTGCATGCAAATCAGGCGGGTTCCCCAAAAATCTCCAAACCAGCTGTCAGCCCACACACCTGCAAAGGTCCAAGACAAAACAGGCACACATTGAGAGGTATTTAACAACAATTTAAAAAGCAAAAAACCAAACCAAAACAAAATAATAAAATAAAGTCTAGCTTGCAAAAGTCTATTCTAGCAAAAAACAACATACATATGATTGTATCAACATTATTCTCCAGTTTGTCTGGTGGATTTATTTTTCTTAAATAGTCTTGAAGCACCAAATGACATTTGGAATAATGTCACAGGGGGAAAACGTTTAACTGCCTCCTGGATTTACCTGGCATGCGAAAGATGTAATTCTAAAGATAACAATAATGATATTTCATTTCTACGTCTCCTGTCCTCCAAATTAATCCTTCTGTTTTACTAACTACACAGGGATATCCTTAACCATAAAGCCACAGTTGGTACTGGAGACTAACAGCTTAAAATAAGAAATAAGGATTTCACCCACTTGGCAGCCAGCACCTGAACTGTGAGAAGCTCAATGTGATTAAACACAGCTCAGCCTCTGAGCTAGGTGTGTCCTTAGCATGTTTGTTGCAGGCTAAGTACCTGTATCCTCAGGATCCAGCTTTCACTTTGCCCACACAGCTAACAAGCCCAGCAAAGACATCATTTACAGAGTTCACCTGAGTTAATGCTGATTAACCTGGCAAGGAAGTGAAGTCTGTTAAACCACCAGAGGATTTCCCAGCACACATAATGGTTCCAGTACAACCCCTGGTCCCACATGCTTCTTGTTCACCAGGAATATGCACTGGAATCAGTGCTAAAAGTGACATATGTGGCTGTGGAGTCCAGGTTACACCACTTAATTTTAGACACATGTGAATTATGTCTCATCACTCAAATGCTATCTCTAGAGAGGACGTGCACCTCCAGAAGGCATTTTGAGTCTTAGGTCAGTTAAACTGCCCTTTTTAACAATTTATCCCTCCCCCACAACTAGAAAGAAAGCCAAGGGTGATGTAGTCTCCTCAGATAGATCCTTAATGCTTGATGGCAGAAGTCACTTTTCATTCAATGCACCAAGTTCAGAGAAGTAAGATGGCATTTCTTGCCTAGTGATGAACCATTCAATACCTGCTTGTCTAAAATGCCAAATCCCAGCTCTTTAGGGGTCCCTGTCTGGTGAGTCAGCCCAGGTAGACTGTCTCCTGGCCATCGACATCCCTGGCCCTGAGGAGGCTACGTGGAACTCTTAGCCTGGTTGAAATGGTCAGAAGCTCTGGCAAAGCCTTGCAAAGCAGCTACCAACAAGGAAATAACACCAGCACAAGAAAAGGTTTTGCCTCTAGTACCATGACAGGACTCCACATGTGCTTGACCACACAGGCCTACTGAGACTCTGCAGCAATCGTGAGTTTTGCTGAATAAAGTAATAATGAAAACCAGTAGATATAAAAAAAAAAAAAGAAGGGCTAATAGATAAGTGAGCCTATTCGTGTTTTACTTGTATACATTAACATAAGAATTTAAAATATTCATTTGTGTACACTTAAAAGGCTAAGGAGAGAAGATAGAGGCTATGGAATGTGAATTCCTACAAATCTGAAATATATCCATCTAAAACCAATTCATATTAGTTAGTGGAATAAGCACTCAATTTTTTTCAGAAAGTCTCACCAAGTGAAACAGTGTTCCAAGTTCCAGCCCAACAAAAAGATCTGGAAGTTTATGTCATAGAACACTGTTAAAAGTATTATTAAAGTGATCTGTATGCATTTTCTTCACTTCTGTAGGAAAAAAAAAAAACCCTGCTTTTAAACATTTTATCAAATGCTGCCCTCTAGTGAACAGATGCCTTTCAGGTAAACACGCACAGACCAGATCAGTTCTATGCTCTAATCAAAAAACTTAACAAAAATAACTGAAGTATACACCCACTGAGACAAAGGAGGCAAATAAGATGTCTGGATCATTACTAACAATTTTTACATTGTTATAGAATTACTGGTGATATTTTTCTCCCTACTATTGTATAAGTGTCTGAATTCAATGCATTTAGCCATTACAAAGTATTCTGTATCCTCCACATTCAGATTGTAAACCTTCATCAGAGATTTCTATTTTGTATGCTCCAGTTTTAATGATACATTTCACCATTCTTGAGACTCTCCATTATCACACAGGTAGTCTGTTTGGAACTAAATTCTGAATGTTAAATTAGTCTGAAAGATAGTAGAATTCAGTGGCATTGTAGAGATACCAGAAAGCATGTAGGAGGGAAGTAAAAGGGCAGTGGAAAGGTTTACCATCAGGCTTGATTCATACTATTCTTTCTACTTTTCCCATGAAAGGGAACTCTCCCATGCTTCACTTGCTTACACAAAATTGAAGCTTCTGCTTCTTAACCACCAGTGAAAAGAATGCTCCGGTAGGCTCACAAAAAAAGCATGGGTATTCTCATAAACCACAGGTACAATTTTTAAAAACCAACAAACTAAGCTTCTCCAGCTCCCCCAATAGCATGCCTTTAATAGATTCCAACCTGTTAATGTTTACACTAGCTCAATATTTTAATAGTATTGGTTTTACTTCTCTATCAAGTAGCAATTTCACCCATTAAGGTAGAATTAGTTGCCTTATAGTTTATGAGTAGCATTTAAGTAGAGGGGTTGGTTTTTCATGGGATAATTTTCTTCAGCACACACTGGTAATAACCTCTAATGCTCAGCTTTTGCATATTGCATATGCTAAACAAGTTCTTCCAGCAATAAAACAGTAATCTACCACTTATCACTGCAGCCCAAAAGACTGTGTGTAATGGGGTCATAAGGAAGCATTTCTTTAAGGCTGTGCTCCCCAGTATTTTCTTGAAGGATAGAACACTTTTGTTTGATTAGAGTTAGATGAAATAAAACATATAACATGTTTTACAGGTAGGCAGTCCCATGCATTAGTTTGAAGCTTATTCTCCAGTCTATCTTGGTAACCCATCTATTCATGATGGAAGCTGTCAGCAGCATTCTCTGCATGGGAAACAGCCAGATTAGGGCAGCTGATGGAATTTTTTTTCTTCCACTCAACTGACACACCTGAAGATTTTCACTGCAAAGGAAAACAACACCAAAGAATGGCAAGACTTCAGAAGAGGTGGCAAATCTAAGGGCATCCAGTTGCAGGTTTGAGAGGCCTGGCTTTTGGAAAATGCTTGGCACTTACCTCTCAAAAAAATAGTCTCCTTTCAAGCTTCTCAAATGAATATGCTACACAACACAGATGCATGGTACCAGGGCACATTTTTGAAACTGCCAGTGTGACTCCTCTTGTTTTATCTTCATAGCAACATCTTAAAAAGCCAGAAATGGTACCAAAATAAATAAATAAATAAAATTGGAGAAGATTATATTTAAGAAAAGAGAAAATTTAAGTTTTGGGTTAGATTATTTCATGCAGCACATAAATCACACTATATAAAATTATCTCACAGATACATCAAAACCAGGGCCATCACATCAATAGTTGTTCAAGATGCTGTGCACAAATGCTGCACTGACAGTGACTGTTGGTTCATAACCTGCACGGGCCACTTAGTCCTTAGACCTTCGACATGACCCCACTGAGGGGATTTTTCATGGACCTGTGCAGGAATGCAGCTGCATAGCTGGAATTAAGGCCCGTGGGAGAGAAGACAGACCAGATACAGAAAATTTAAGTCATCTCTGTGTCTGTAAGAGTGCAAAACAAACATAGGAATAATTTTCAGTTGTAATAGAAGACAGCCATTCTTTCATCCTGGCCAACAAGACCATGTTCAGGAACACTCCTTTCCCAAAATGACAGTTTGCTCACTCTCCAGTGGATGTGCATATGACCAGGATCCCTGGGACAAAGCTGGCTGCTTTGTAAAGACCTAGTCCCAGCAGGGAGAGTGAGGAAAACATTGATCCATTGCTCCCCAAACACCCACTAACAGGAATCCATGGACTGCACTGTAGACTTAAACAGACTTAATTATGGCATATGAAGATTAATGAACTCCATATTTCATGTAATGTGTAAAACACTGGCATCCTGAAAAATGAAGCATATCTGAATAAATAGGGTTTTGCTCTTGCAGAAAGATTCTCAGTGCTATGGGATGGGCTGCAACCAGCCCGGGCTGCATTTTGCCCATCGCAGCGGCTGGATACAACTTCAGCAACACAATAAACAAGGCAACTAATCCCTAGTGCCTGTTCTTGCATTTTTATTCCAAATTACATTAGTTTTAGATAAATTCAAGCCTGTAGTTCTCTGTCAACATATAGGAGTTTCGTGGAGACTGAACCAGTGCCGAAACAGGGGCTTGTGAGGGAAATAATTCTGTGTAGTTTGTGAAGTAGTTCATTAAAAATCTGCCTCTAGCAAGCTCCAGCATCCCTGCCACTGCTCTCTCCCTCACCAAGCTGTGACTTACACCTGCCTTCTGCCATTCCCCCCGCCCAGCCAGGCATGGATCTGCCACCCCCATGAAACTTACTGTCATTAGTTTGACAGCAGAGCCCTGGGCAGAACCGTGCACCCAACCCCTGTCACCCACCCAACTCCTGGAGCATGGAGAGCTGCAGAAAGAGCTGGAGAGCAAGGGCAACCCAGTCCTTGGTGCCTTTCTGCTCACCATTTGCCTAGCACAGAAGTTAAAAACCTAGTTTGTGCTGGGCTTCTGTGCTACCCAGACATCTGCTTATTCCATAATGTCCCTGTAGACAGAAACTTTCCTGGATTTAAGAGAGCTTTTTCCTTCAAATGACACCAGTTGCAAGTTAGGCCACTGCTCACAGAAACACTAATTAGAGTTTGCAGAGGATGTTTCTATCCCCAAATCAAGCATGTTTTGAAGGACCACATCACAACAGCATTGCATGAAGTTTAACTAATCTGGGTTAAAATCACACCAGCAGCCAATCTACCAAAGTAGATTTGTTCTTCAAACATTTCCTGGAGAAGAGTGCAATTTCTCCACCTGCAGAAAGTCAACTTCTATCCTGACAGCTCTGCAGCATGACACAGATGGTTGAGAAAACTGTCTTCCTCCAAGATTTACTGCACCTTTCAATATTTTCTCTACTCAAGATTCCCTAAATAATCTGCTTATTCCTCTAAAGACTGGAGATAAAACTTCCTAACCTGAAAACTTCCACAAATCTGAAAAAAAGAGAGGCCAGATCAGGGGTTAAATTCTATCTCCCAAATACTTGGGTCAGAGATCCAAAGTATACTCAAAACATCGCTCTTTGTGTTTCATTTCCACAGTTGCATGAAAAATCCATCATGCCATTAGCTAGTCTTTATCATCCCCCCTCATATATGCTGGATTTTCAGTAAGAGCCCCTGTGGACAGGCATCTCATCCAACCCAGTGCTCAGCTGCTGTCTGGTGCCTACTGCTAACAGTGGGAATCCAGGATCCGTCTCACAACCTGCAGCATCCTGGCAGGCACTGCACACACTTGGCAGACTTCAGAGCAGAGCTCCTCCCATCAGTAAGGGTCATATGGTTTTCTTCATCTTAATTTACATGAGGAGATGGATCAACTCTGTTCAGACTTGGCTTCAGGTTACACAAATGAAATGTATTTGTATGCAAATACCTAGTTACGTAAATACTGAGACAGTAAAATCATTACTTTACAATAACTACAAACAACAGTACCCAACTCCAGTTCCCCCTGAGTGACAACACTCCCCCTGATTTCAGTAGAAGAAATGCTGACAGCTAAAGAGCCACTGCCTGTCAAATATGCTGTACTGTTAATATTTTGCAATTAAAAAAAAAAAAGAAAATAACACAAAAGAGCAATTGTAACTCTTATTACAGACTCTTCTTGGCTTTGCTTATTAGGCCACACTGTTTTCTGAGACCTGACATGAAAATGAAAGTTTTAAAAGCCAATAGCCATGTCGTTGACTGTTGTCCCATTTTTACCAAAGACAAATACAGATTCGCTTGAAAATTTACTTTAAAAAATGCTGCCAGGTTAAGACCTTGTATGCCAAGTTTCAGCCCAGAGCGAATTTTTATGGCCAAGTTATAAACCCTTGAAAATAGGAAACTAATACTGCAAGGATTTAAAATAATAGAAAATGTTTCACATAATATAAATCTATAAGCAGAGTATTATATTTAAGTCTTAATATCTACATAGTTGAATTATCTTATATCTTGACAATCATACTAAGTAATCTCGCCTCCTTTCCCTTTCTTTGATTCAGTGTTTCATTCTTATGCATTAACAATGCTCTGGGCCATAAAATACTGTATTAATATTAGTTTGTCACAGTAGACTAAATTTAGAACAACTCATTAATATGGGAGAGTAAAAGGCATTCTGCCAGGAGTGTGAGTGACTCCATAAGCTCTTAAGGCTATAAGTTATGCAGATATGCCACTTGAACTAGAGAGCTAGCAATTCTTTTTGTTACTAATAAGGGATTCTATTAGTTGAAGCCAATTCTATTTCTAATTAAGAAATGTGGAAAAAGGCAATTTTACCATTGGATGTATGTCTGATGTGTAGATGGAATAAGCCATACACCATCTTCCTCTTCTTTCTGCTTGGATAGGACTAGTGGCACATACACAGAATGAATTTTTCCCTGCAGTATACAGGAAAAAACCCAACTCCAGTACAGTATTTTCTTTGGTATATCATAATATGTGTACCCAGAAAAAAGTCCAGCAATCAGAGCTTTTCAAAACAAATCTAATAATGTTTAGAACTGCCCCAGTGAAGAAAGCTTCCCTTTTTCACAAATACAGTGTTTCATTTGTATAGTTTCATGCCAGTAATGCCTTCTCAAAGGTTGTCAAATATTAATTTTTTTAAATTTAGTCGCTTGCTAAGCTACAAATATTCATGTTTAACACCAAGTAGCAGTTCAGGGGCTGACAACAGTATGTACCTTTTGAATGATGCATAGAAAGCAGCAGTTAGCACAAAGAAAAAGCCACCAGATTGGTCTCAGGGAAACCCAGTGCCTGAATTTTTCATGATTCCTCCAGCACTTAAAGAATAAGAAACTGGCTACTACTGTTGGGAGATCAGCATTGTGAAGGTCAGAGCCCAAAAACATGCAAGTGAATCAGGTTTTGCCTGGGGAAAGTGAAAAGGGATTTAAGCTGCTTACGAGAATTATAAAGATTTTTAAAATGTATTTTATAAACACTGTAGCAGCTAAACAATAGCTATAAAAATAAGGAAAGAATCACATCCACCTACTACACATTGCTTGGAAGTCTCAAAAGGCAAGACCTTTTCTTTATGTCTGAAGGCTTAAAACTTCCAGAGACCATTCTTTTTTCTTATAGACTTCCCATTACATTTCTTTTGCCTTTCAAGAATTGCTACTACTTCAGAAGACAACTGATAAATGTGAAGTGTAAAATAAATTCAATAATTTCTCTCTGCTTACTGCAACTGCAGTGAAGTGATGTCTTAATTATTCCACAACCCAGTGGCTTGCGTATGTTTTTATTTTCCACAGCAGACAAACTTTACTTGATCTCACAATATTTCTGGAAAGTATAAATTGATTTGGGGGGAGGGGAAAAATAATACAAATAATAGAAACTGCTTAGAAAAACATCACACTGTTTAAGCAACTGATTGTTTCACCTGTCATCATCTAGTTAAGCTCTTAATGAGTTATTTTCTATTCTTGGTCACATCTGATTTTTTTTTTTTAATATAAGTCCCTTTGAACAGCTGGGAGTTATAGCATCCTTTGATCACAGTATTCTGAATTTTCAGTCAAAATGAGGACATTTTTGTCCTTACTCGGGCTATTTTTATAAGTGTATTTCTTCAAGTATGTTTTTGGGCATTACTTTGCAGGCATACAAGGAAGCTGAACAATTAATGTATACATTTTTACATAAATGTTTATAAATTTAGTAAAGGGAGAAAGCTTTGCCACAAGAAACCTCGGCTCTTTTGAAGGCAGTTTTCTAATGATGACCCTTGGCATGCTCACCCACATGGGATTCCTCTGAGAAGAGTCTGATGAAAATTAGTCTATTCTCATTTCAAACAGAATTTTGCTGAAGTCCTGATCAGAGCATCAGCATGGAGTCCAGGGAGACAACACACGCTACTTGATTCACTCCACAGCCTCCCTCTCCTGGTAATTGTTGCAGGAACACATAGTGACAAGACTATAGGATGTGAGGGGTCTGGATGTACTCAGGCTGTTACTCTCTGTTTAAAGATTTAAACCATCAGGGTATGATAAGGCTTTTTGATGTTCATTGAACATGGAGCTTGGGTACAGAAGAAGGGGAAAGGGCTTCACCGGAAGGCAATCATCTTTCAGAGCCACAGTAAGACTGAGAGAGGTGGGAAAATCTCAGTCTCAGCATAGACATGGAACAAAGGGAGATGAAAGGGCTAGGGTGAAGAAGGGGCCAGATCTGGCTGTGAGGCAGAACTTGCACTAAAAGACAGTTCGATGCCTTAAAAAGCAGAAAAAACATTTAGTGTTCTTGCTCCATTAACATACACTTTTGGCTAAAATGTAACTATTCTGCACATTTTTTACAGTTTATGTTGACACTAGATTTAAACAATGCCTCTGGCTTAGCTTGAAATTATTTAATGAATGTACTTTGTCAGATGAACATCATTTCCTAATTATACAGAAAAGTATTAAATGATGAGCTATTTAAAGAGTGGATACAATCTTTTTTTTCCTAAGGGACAAACCCAAAACAGGCTGGTGCCATACGGTGCTGTGTAATGTGTGTGATGTTAGGGGTGGGGGGTAGGGGACACGTTTTCCTAGTCTTGACAAAGGGAGATCTATAGCAAGGTGTCTTAAGGCAAACACAAAGAAATATTACTGTCACCAGGTAAGGCTGGTACACCACCATTTCAGCACCCAAAAAGGAATTAATATTTCCACGAATAATTAAGGGCCTAATCCTGCACCGTGAATGGTTATGAGCACTTTTAACCCTCATTAGCTTTAAATGGAGATGAGATATATTGGTGGGTCACAGGATCAGGCTCTAAAATAAGAGAGATTTGAAGGAGTCATCCTCACAATTTCATACACTAGGAGGAAGAGCAAGACAGTTTGATCTGAGCATCACTTCCATGCTCTGGGAGTTCCACAGCACCTCTGCTGTACAGCACTGTAATTCTGTAGGTCCAATAGGTATTTGCCAGCATTAGCTGCACTGAAATAATAGAGAAGGTAAAGGATTCACAGAGAAAGCTGAGTGTTAAGCTGATCAAAGACAGAGATACAGGGATTTATAAGCACCTTTCTAGCTAAGGAACACGATCTGCTTTTTTATACTAATCTCAGTGGGCCAAATTTATCCTGATGTAACTCAAAGCATATCAGAAGAATTACTGCAGAGATAAAGTGGACCCAGTCTCCCTGTGATGTTATTTATAATCTGTATGTTTTACTCTATAGTAGCATATATAGAGGGTTATCTGACTGCAGTCACAAGGATGCAAAAGTCTGCTTGCTACAGCAAAGTTAATTCTGAGTCTGATGGAGATTCACATCAAAACACAAATGAGGACTATTCCTAAAAAATCATTTCTATGCATTCATGGATGTTCTTTACTTGGCATTAAGAGCTGTATTAATACTCACAGTAGGCTGCACATGCTTCTTCAAATATGAAGAAGTCAGATACACTTTTTCTAACAGCTAAGTGCTTTATATGCATCTGTTGTGAAACAACTCAGTGTGCAGCGTTCACAGTGAACAGTTTGCTTCTGTGAAATGCTTAGCACAAATGTTTGGAATCCAAGGTTGGCTTTTTCAGTAGCATTTGAGAGACTTAAGCACCTAAGACCTACTGAGAGTCAGTGAGACTTGTCTTCCTAAACCAGTTAAGTTTCCTGAGCATTAGATTTCATCGTGTTTCAGTGAGAGTTGGCTGCCTCCCAGCTAAGGCATTGAAAAATCTAGCAAACAAAATAACACAGCCACAAAATCAAAACGAACAGTAGATACAAATTGTGTAAATGGAGTCTTTCCATGATCAGCCTACTTTAAAAAAAAAAAAAAAAATAGTAAAATATCTAAGAAGTTATTCCTCTCTAGCCAGGACACTCTTTAGACTTTGTATGAGGAGATGAACACCCTATTTCAATACAAAGACATCCCATGTAACAGCCCAGATAAGATCCACTACACTGGTCAGCTTCCACTCATACAGAAATGGAACTTTCTTTGCTGCCATTATCCAGAGAGAGCTGTGTCCAAACTTGTCTGTCATCTTCTATGATGATATGTATCAAAATCTTGTTTACTCTGAGAAAGAACATTACTATGTGCATCTTGTCATTATTCTGACTAGAATGAATTGAACAGTAAACCTAAGTAGCTTGCAGAAAGCTACAGATAAGACTAGAAGATGCTGCTATGCCATCCAAGTCTCTATAGGCACGTTTCATGTGGTATTTACGTAACAGCAGTTGCAGGAAACAGAAGTTGAAGAACAGTTTGGCTTTTTTTTTTTTTTTTTTTTTAATGGAAAATGTATTCCCTTTCTCTCATTTCCTTTAGTTGCTGCCACACAACATATTTGTCTGCAGCCATCAAAGAAATTATGCACGGAGCGGTAGCTCACCCAAACCCCTGTGGCTTCAGCCGACACTTTAGAAGCTGGGATCCAAAATGCAGTCCCAGACCAGGGATGTCCTAGTTTTTCCACATAGGGCTCCTTTCTCAGACAAGATAAAATAAAACTTTGTCTGAAATGACAACCGAGAGCACTGAAAAGGGCCAAAATTTGCATGATTCACTGTAGTTATCACAGGTACAAAATTTATAGGAACTGAAAAAGCCACAGTGGGATTGACAACTTTAGCCCATGGCTGGAAGAAGCAAGTTCTGGAAACACAGATTTAATCTGACTTCTTGTGACAGAGTCAATTGCAGAATAAGTGCCATAACAGACAGACTGCAACAAGAACAAAAATCGCACCAGTTGCTTTTATGTTATTATACTACTGGGTGCTCTAACAAAAAACTTTCCCCAGAAAATCAATAGAGCAGATTGTGCCCAGCAGTCACCCATTACAGAATTAAATCCATATGCCAACACAAAACAATGGAGAAAACAAAACTAACAAGGGATCCATTTGGCTTTGTTTGACTTTGCCTGGCGGAGAATGAGAATGGGAGGCTGGGTGTAATTTAATGCAAACCTTGGCCTATCCTGGTCATGCATATGACTGACCCTCAGGGCAAGACCATCAATTTTCTATTAAAGATCAGAGAGTTGACATATCAAAGTCAACATCTAGCTGAATAACTGCAGTAACTTGATAATAATTCTTTTGTGGATTTCAGAGTGGCTTTTCGGTAAAGTATCAGAAAGGTAGCAGTTTTCAATCCTGACCCAACAAGATCTGAATATGAAATAAAGGATTTGAGCTTGATCTCCCCATGATGTGAGGATGAATGTTCTGGTAAATGTTAACTTAGTGCTCTGAATAGCTCAGTAATAGATGGGTTTAGGCAGTAATAGGTTTAAAATGTCAACTTATTGAATAATAATTTCATGTTGTACAAATACTACGTGTAAGAAGGGATTTGTTTTGCAAATTTTGAAATAAATGAATGGATTTGTGATGTCCTTCACTGTTCTGGTCAGAATGTTATACAAGAATGGAAATCAGTTTTGCTTCAGTAATATCCCTCATTGTTTCCCTGCATTAAGTATGTGTCACAAATGTGCCTTGTTTACTCCTTACCCTTAAGTAGCTTGATATATATTTTGGCCCCCACGGAAAGAATGATAATTGCTCATAGTGCAAATAAAAAATAAGATTTAAAAAAAAATTAAGGCTTCTTTTTGCTAAGTTCTGCCACCCACACGAAAGAAAGCGTTAAAATATAATTCCATCACTTGCATCCAAACAACTCTTGCTGAACTACTGAAGCAAGCTACAACACAACCACCAGACTCTGCAGCAACAACAATCCAACACTGCCTGACTGCTAAGAGGTGGAATGAAGCCTTCATGCTGCTCCCTGTTTCACAGCACATTATTTTAGTCATTGCCTCCTGTCTGGTGCTGATGTTAAGCAAGCTGCAGAGTATTGCTGGCATACCTAAGATGATGCTAAGCAATTGTCCATATGGTATTTTGGAACTTAAAGGCATTTTGAAAGACTTTTCATTTTTTTAGTTGTTTTCTTTACTTATTCTCAGCTTGCTTTCATCCAAATCTTGCACTGAGCTACATACACTTTCACACTTATGCAATTATCCTTTTATCTTATGTAAATTATAATCCACTACGCTTAAATTGATACCACATTACTGTGATTGAATCCTAGCATTTTTGTTTTTCTGACTGACCCTGAAACCATTAATTGATCTTTAATTTATTAATCATGAACCAAAGAAAAACTGAGCCAAAACTGTTCAAAAAATCATTTTTTATGAGTCAGGAAGAGATGGAATGATGAGGAAGGTTAGCTAAGCTTAGTTATTCCTTCTACTGCCTCTTGATGAGTATCAATAGCTATGAGGCTCATTCCCTGGTAGGACCTCGTGCAGCTCAAAGCCCCATCTCCCAAAATCTGCTGGAGGACTGGTGGTTGCACCTGCTGGACTCAATAATTCCATGGCTTATTTTGCACAAATAGCTTCATGGGTTCAGATTTACTTAAATCATCCAAAGAAGCACAGGTCTTTACATCACGAGGCAAATAACCCTCTCCTAATTTCAGACAGTGACCCAGACTTCAGACAAATGATCAAGGCACACCTCAGTTAAGCACAATGCTGCTGTTAACTTCCTGACTCCAAACTGTTGAGTAGTGTGGCCATGAGGCTAAATGGGTTTTCTGATTTACCCCAGAATAAGCTGAAGTTGCAGGCAAAGTGGTTCTATCTATATTGTCCTAAGCTGAAAGAACCTGAATTGCTGCAGAATCCATGCCCCAACCACTCCTCCATGCAAGGAGTAGCTTTGAATGGCAAACCTTGCTGGGAAATATAAAGGTTAGGAGCATCCAGCCATTTCTATGGGAACTGGATGTGACACTATAAAACAAAAGATTTCCGTACAAGATCAGGCACAAAGAGAAGGGGAGAAGGTGGGATGCAGAAAGCAGCATGTCAGTCTCATACAAATAACTTAGAGAACAATACAGGGACTACAGGAAATCATAAGCCAAATAAACTGCTTTTTGGATACATATTTTCCACTTACAAGGCTGCCCCAAGGCAAAAGTTGCTCTTAAACAGAATTTGATTTTAAGGGCAAATTTGCAATTATAATTAGCTGCAATGAGAGTCAAACCCAGAGGGGTGGTGTTCAGGTCCTAAGTACACTTCCTCATGGTCTGGCAACATATTCAAGAGCCTCTGCCTCTTCACCCACCCCCAAGTAACACCCTCCAGACAGTTTGTGGTTCGTGCTGACAAGGGGACTCCTGTGCTCCTAGAAAAAAAGAGAGTGGAGCTGGGGACACTGGTTGGAAGTATATACATAAATGAATAAGGTATTTTAAAGCTGATCAGAGATGTGTCTAAGCTCTCAAAGAAATCAGCACCACAGAGAAACCTGAAACCCCCAAGTTGGGCTGAACCCTCAACTCAACTTCAGCTCTGCCAGAAGCCTCCTTGAGTCAATTCATACATAGAGCACTTCAAAATGGGGAAAGAAGTGGAGGGAAAAGAAACATCAAAACAACAAAACCCAAACCCCAAACAACAAAATTCAATAAAGCCACCCTGAGAGACTCATGGATGGGTCAATTCTGAGAAGGCAATGCAACTTTAGCCCAAGATAGGCCAAAACACACTTTAATTTATGACTTTGCAGAGAACAATAAAGTGATATGGGAGTCCACAAGTATGTTAAGCACAAACCAAAGAGTGGAAAGAAACTTGAACAATTAGTGACCCAGTTCTGAACTTCAGCACCAGAAGAACTAAAGAGAGATACAGTCATGCCAGCAAGAGGGATTTTTGCGTGGTTATTCCTCTGCTACTAACCCTTCCCAAAACATTTTGGCTTGTTTGTTTCTTGGTTACATTAAAAGCTAAAATCTAAGAGAACAAAAATAGAGCCTCCTTCCTGTAAGATACACACTGGGGCTTCATTCAGGACTCTGACGAGGTAACATGGGAAACTGAAGAGTTCTACCACATCCCATAAGTGGGCTGGCAGCTTAAAGAGTTTAAATGACAAACACATGCTGAAGTTCCACACACAAAAGTTTGTATCACACAGACATTACATTTAGGTTAGGAGCCATGATATCTGAATTCTGCCACCATAACAGCCAAAAACTGTAACAGTGTAGGGTAAACACAAATACCAGACAAGCAAGTAAAAATTCCCTGTGCTAGTGATGATGATGATGACCCTACACATCCCCTGGCTGCCCACTGACTTCATTATCTCATATGGATAGAGATGAAATTTTATCCAAAGTGATCATATACACAGTAGAAGTTCAAAAGTAGACCATATTAAAAAAGGAAAATTCTACTCTCTTGACAAATACAGGAGCAAAAAAAGACCTTTCTCAAAATCTGTGCCTCTCTAATTTGACAAGGAACTGTGATGATAACTTTATATTGGAGTTCCCAGTTGGAAATAAGGAAGCTCGAATAAAATCTCTCCTAACAGCATCATCAGTGAAACCTCTCTCCAGACTCTGCCTGCCCTGAAAGAGCAGATTGGGCAGGGATCATAAATTTGCTTCCTGAAGCCACCTCTACTGTCCATGTAAAAACATAACTTGTAAGGGCACACAGGTACCCCCAAGGTAGCTGGTGTGTAGGTAATAGAGTTCTCCCCTACATATTCAGAGAAATGCTTCCTCCCTTACTCCACAACAGAAAAGCCAAAGGTTCAGCTCTTCCACAGAAAGAGAGCAAAGCTAGTGGTGGAAATAAAAGTGAAAGTTTCTTTTTCTTTCCTTAAACATATGAAAGTTAAGCTTCTAGACATAGACCACCAGTGAAGCAAGAGGCCGGTGGAAATACTATGCCACTGGGAGCTGAATCCCTTAAACTGGAGCAGCTGGTGGGTGGACCTCGGGCAGGGTTGATAAATTACCATAGTTGTGACACCTTCCAGAACATTAACCTCTGAAAAATTGGAAGAGTCTTCAAATTTGGAAAGAACTATGCTCCCAATGTCTTCTGAGGGCCCAAGCGAAGGGCAAAAATGTAGTTAACTGAAGTACAAAGACAAAATTCATCTGAAGCTTTCCCTATCAGGATTAAAGCAGGCATGAAACAGGTAGCTGGGTGCTAAGGATATGTCCAGAGTGCTTTGCCGGAATTACTTCCCCTGGAGTTAAAGACTGCTCTTGGAACCAGTGCTAGAGCTTGCACTGTCTACAGAAGTAGTGAATCTTAAGTCAAGGTGCAGTGCCCTTTCCCAAAGACCAATACTGCTCAAATAATTATCAAATCTAAGAATTTCTTCCACTGACAGGAAGCTCTGGTAGTGGGATCAGCCGTGGTACAGAACCTTTTAAATGACAGTTCAGCGAGTGTACAAAAAAAAATATAGGCCCTAAAAAGATGAGGAAAATAAAATTTACATCAAGTCACAGCATTAGACTATCCAATCCTCTACAGAGAAATATGTAGGAAATATTCTATATAGGGACAGGCTATCTGTTCCTCTACAGCACAGATCTGTTTCTTCCCCAGGGTTTTGGGTTTATTTTTTTCAAGTACGTATGTAATTTTTCTTGTCAGCAAACACTTAATTTTCCAAAGACTGAAAAAGGACAAATGCTATGTTAGAAAAGATCCAAAACAAAACCTTTTAAAAAAGGAAAGAAAAAGCTTTATAAGACAGCCAGTTCCAGCAGCTCTATGATGCAGAACAACATTCTCTGAGAATGCAGAATTTAGACCAGGAAATCTTCCCTGGCCACATCCTCCAGCCTCCACAAACATCTGTTTTGTAACAGAGCAGCCAGCCACTTGAAGGTTAGTTATTAGTATCCAAAGGCCTCCTTCTATTATTGTTCATATTACATATGCAAGTCTCATCCTTTGGCAGAATCTAACCTTTATTTTTTCCACTCTTGAAAATAAAGCTTATGTCAAGGGGGCAAAGCCTGCAGTGTCATCCTCCTCCTCTCTGCCTACCATATGCACAGCCTGGGGCACCACTAGAAAGAGTCAAGGATTTGCCCTTAGAATGAGAAGCTCCATAGCAGCTGTAGGGCCGACCTCAAGGACGTGCATGTGTTGTCATGAGTGTGAGTTTGGGCACATCTGCCTGGGCTCTGGGTCAGCGAAGCTACAGGGCTAGCACTTAGCCTGTTTCTTTAAACAATCCATTGACTTTAAATAGCATCCTTGACAGTATATGGAAAGCAGGTGGTTTTCATACCAAGTAATGCAGAATTTATAGAGGAATGTCACACAGCTACCAAAGAGCATTCAAGATACAGAGGAACATAAATTGCACAGCTGAAACCGTGCCATATTTTTAGCTGCAAACTTGTTAAACCCACATTCATTTGCCTCCACCAAAATCTCTCATTCTCTTTGATTAACAAATCTTTCTTAAATGAGGTTCAGTCCTACACAAATGAAAAATGGATGTGTGTTTTTTAAAGCACTGAAACAGATTTGCGTTTTAGCACACTGATATATCTATAGGACAACTTTAATAAAAAAAGCTCAGCTCTTCCAGATTATTTGGTCTCTGTGTTGATTTTGCTGGGGCATACAAAAAGTTATCTTTAAAAAATTAAAGGCAAACCAGGGATCCATAGGTAATCTAAGCAGCACAACATTCATGCTTGTTTATATCAGTATTTTCAGCTAGTACATATCCATGATTTATTTGCAAACAAATTAATTAATGTTTCAGTAGCTGTTTGCAGCCAGTCTGTGATCTAGTTTAAACAGAGATGACACTTTTTTTAATTCCACAGGGACAATTTCAAGTACTCATAGATTATATTCTTACTATCAGTCCAAATGATAAAAGAGTAGTGAATCCTGAAACAGCATAGCTGACTTTATAAGATCAGTGTGATTCCACATATCCAGTTACTCCCTAATGCCATCTTTCCTGTGTTATCTTTTAATTAAGGCTGCATAATGCCAGTTTATAAACAAATCTCTAAGTAAGATCAAAAACTGACATATTTTAAATGTTTTTCATTCTCTAGTTTATGGTCTCCTGGGGGTGTTATTCTAAAGTGTACATCTCTGTATGAAATTACTTTTTTATCGCATTGTGTATAATGAAAAGAAATGTTTGAATATTGTTCTGTAACCTGACAATGAGCAAACAAATGAAAGAACAAATGCTGGGTAGCATAAGAGATAAGCATAGCGTACAGTAGAATGATCACTGCAGAAAACTTTACTATATTTTTATTCGTCATTTAAAAATAAAAATAATAAAAAATTTAAAAAAAAAAACAACAAACCCACACCACACAAAAAAAGACAAAATCCCCAAAGCCTCACTAGGCTAAATTTCCTCCTTCTCCTTTGAACAGACTACACAGATTTTGTTGACTAATTGAGATCAATCCCAGTTGTAAATCGCCTTACTATCCTACAGCTTTAATTAAGCTACCAGAGGGAGTTGTTTATCAATTAACACTTGTTACAAATTATTAGTAATTATATGGACTCTGTGTATACACTTCAGCCAGTAAAGACTAAGGTATACTTCCTGTGACAGAAACTCATTCAGACATAGTATGTAATATTTTTCTTATTAAAAAAAAATAAGCACAAAGAAATGGAAATTAGATTGGCATAGGAAGACCTAGAGTAATCCATGGTATTACTTTTAACTAAATGCAACAAATTTTAACATATCTTCTGCATAAATGCAAGCAATTACTAAGTGAATTGACTTAGTCAAACTCCTTTTAAACAATGGTAGCATTTTTTAATGGTTTGCATGCATCTCCTTTTTGAGTAACAAACATCTTAAATAAGGAGCATTAGGTAAAAGTTGATCATGTATTCAAACATTAAAGCTACCTATTGCTCTGTGCACTACATTCTGTGATAATTTTAATTGGCTTAATTGAGATGCAAAAGTCTGATTAATGTTTAATTCCTTTATATTAAAAAGGAGAGAGTCAAGTAGTTCGACATTTCTTCAATTATGTTAGATCTTTCTAGACTTCAAAGGAATGTTACAGTAGACAGCCAGATACTGGATGAACTGATTAAAGAATAAAGGCTGCTCATTATAATCTAAGAGTACAAAATTGGTTTGTGTAGCTTTTGAAAGTTGAAATTAAGAGCTGTTGAGCTAAAACTCAAGCTGCTGTAATTAACCCAATTTATAGCCATCTTCTCTTACCTGGTTGACTAAGATGAGTCATTTCAAATGATCCACCAGATTCACTGCTCATTTAGAATTCATTCTATGACCAACGAGATGCAATTTCACCTTACTGAAACCTTCATTTATGAGACAAAGATTTAGTGTCTCTACTTAATTTGTTTTTAATTACTTTGGACAGAACCTTCCTTATTCATACTAATGAGTAGAGACCTGCTCAAAATCTGTTATTTTTAACTTTTTTTTTTTTTTTTTTTTTTTTTTTTTTTTTTTTTTTTTTTTTGCTATGTAAGTAGCAAGAAGTAAAAGATTACAAAATCTTTTGGAACAAGACAAGTATTGTATTAATAAAATAAGTACCTTACAGATAATTTTATATCAGTACCACAGGTGCTCTTAACTAATAAGTCTGCCAAGCAGAAAGGGACAGTCTGTCCCTGTAGGATGAGTGGGGAAAAAAAAAAGAACTACTGGGCATGAAAGGGAGAACTGAGCTTCTACTATAATAGAGAAAGGGGCATTGAAGGTTTTCTTTAAAACTATCCTGTTTTAGCAAGAGTTTTAAAGCTTCTCTATTGAAATAAATAACGATTCAATTTATTTTAAAATATGTTTGTCTTTTGACCAGAGTAGCAACCTGAAAAGGAAAGGCACTACACTTGACCAAAGACAGATTCACCTGAGTCTCAATTATTTACTCTCTGCAATGCTTTACAAAGAGAGAAGGAAAAGAAAAACCTATCAGACTTCATATCAACAAACAGGCGTATGAATAGAATTATACTGGCAAATTATTCACAGAAAGTAGAATGCTAGCACTAAAAAAGGAGTTGGAAAGCAAATTGGTAGCCTTTTTTGCCAAATAAAAATGAAGAGTTTTACAGAACATATTTGATAATCACAGCAATGATTCAATCAGGACTGTTACACACTTGGTATTACATTCAGAGTCCTACACCCAGCAAGAGGCATATGAGCCAAATACAAACATTTCCCAAATTAACTTAAAGGTCTGCAAAACCAAAAATTATAGTAGAGGAAACGAAGCTTTTCAAATAGACACCATACAGTGATAGTGCAGTCAAACCTCTGAACACAGTATTTTTACCACACCTACTAAATGTAACTGAACATTAAAAGATACCAATATCTATTAATTTCTCCTCTGATGAAAACTCAGTTCTATTGAGATTAGTTGGAGCAAAACCAATTTTCATATTCCTAGAAGTCCAGCTGTTTGTAGCATCTCACTAGTGCTTTGCTACATTAGGTATTTGACTGTAGAGAAATGCTGCCTTGTAATTACCCATTCAACGTAGGAATAAAGGGGTTTGCTTCTTGATTCCCATATTAAAACAGAAGCTATTGCTCAGATACTAAAGTGGCTTGTTTCTGTTATACTGTTAGGGCCCTGTCAGATTTATAGTTGAGAAAAATCAGATGCAAACAATTATAGCATCAAACCTGCAACCATCTATCATGCTATTACTAATGCTTAATGAAATCTGTAAAGGAATGAAAGTGTCAGCCAATATAACTCTTAGAAAGAGAAACACCTTCATTTCTGCAGGAAAATGAATCAGTATCGAGGCAGACTGACAGCCCCAAATCTGAACTATTGCAACAGAAATGCTACAGAACATGATTATTTAAACAAGATGATCCCTACACCAGAGATAGAAGGGAATATTTTTGACAGGACAAATTACTTCAGATATGTTCTCTCTAACCTCTGGGAAGAAAAAACAAACAAACAAAAAAACCCAACCAAACAAAAAAACAACACAACACCAGACGGAAAATTACTAGAACCTCATGTTGCCTACATCTATCTATGGCAGCACTGAATGAGGAAAACTTCACATTCAGGAACAAACTGTTCTTGTTGGAACACTGTCCACCCTACCACTGCACACTGCTGAAGTCTTTGCCTGGGAAGTGTGAGAGCTACTCATTCCAGTTTCCACTGCCTGTCACAGCAGTAGTGGCTTCATTCTACAGTCCAATGTTATGATAGCATCCGATGCTTCTTGTACCAGGAAAAGACATGTTTATTTTCTCCCTAGTTAGAGCTCTTCTCACAAATTAGGATAACCTGAGATTTCCTGCACTCTTCAATAAGACAACTATTTCACACACACCCCCCCCACTAGGAGGGCTGTTCCCAAGCTCCCAGTACTGACTGATGCTTTACAGATAACAACAGTAGTGGTCAGGTGGTAACCTGGAACACAAAGACTTCTCCTAGACGCTTGTGTTTTAACACTGCACTGTGTAGTTCTGAAAATGGAAGCCAGGAAGGCTCTGAAAGCCTTTCCTCATAATGCTCCTTCTTCATATGCAAGGAAAAATTTCTTGTATACATTTTAATGAGCTGCTTCTATGGCATTAATAGTACCTTAATTAATCACATTATAATGGCAGGGTTTATATTTTGGTATAATACTCTTATTTCTTTAGATGGACTGCAGCAGTTACGTAAGTACAGTAATCCACATTGTTAAACTGCCAGCATCCTCCACTGGCTCAATCTCTTCTTTCCTTTATATAAAGGCCATGATCAGGCCTTCACACTGATACCTTGCTTCAGATTTTAGAAATGAAGGAGATCAAGGCAACAAATGTCCAGGTGAAACCTGTACCCCCAAGGCTAGTGAAAGAAGTATTGGTTGATCCAGGGAAAGCAATCATCTTTCGGCAACCACATTGCAACTTGCCTTTTAAGAAGTGTCTCATGATGTATTTCAGAGATAAAGCAGAACATAAAGAGATGAAAGGATATTTGTCAATTGCAATTATATAAAACTTCTTTATACTCCTATTCCTATGCCGTGACTGTCAGGAGATGCCATCTTACGGAGACGCCATCTTGCACCCAACAGTTGCTGGGTGACACCACCCATACTCATGGGTGATACCCAATACAACATTTTTTATAGCACTGTATATCCCTTGGAAGATACTATTTAGTAAGCTCATTGCTATCTACCCTTGTTTTGTCACTGTCTGCTTTGCCAAACCACATGCTGCAAGACCAAAAGGAGCAGATAAACTTAAAGTACCTTCCCACCTACCCTGTGTGTTCAGTAGATAATGGGAGGCGCTTGCAGCCACAGGAACGCTCACCTGGATATATGGGAGAGAACAAGCAGCCTTGGTTACAAATCCTGCACTCATGCACCTGCAGCTCTTGCAGATTTCACATCTCATTGTGAAGTTTGCTTATCCGCTCAAAAATATTCCTGCACTACACAGTACCTTTGAATTTTTATCATTGGTTGAATCTGACAAAACTCTTGGTATCATATCCCTTTCTCACTCATCTTGAGTAGATCTTGTTAGTGCAGATTAGAACTTGTTAAAGATTAATTCTTAAAGCATCCTCAAGCTTTCTTTTCCAACAAAGGAAACATCAATTATAGGCTCACACATAAACTTTGCCCCTATCTTGAATACTGGCTGCCCTTTATAAATCTTAGATTTCTTCCCCTTGTGTGTGTTCAAAGCAGAGATTTTATTGCCTCTAGGGGTTGTTAAACTGATTGCAATACCACGTATTTAGAGCAGTTCAGTGGGAATTAAGCTGGTTCAATGCTGTCAGACCTAGAATATAGCTGTCAAATAGCATTACAAGTAAAACACCCTTGATAAGAAATAATGACCAAATGTCAATCTGTTTTTTACCAGCAGCACTACAGACTTAGCTTGCCAATGAAAAATGCAATATTTTGCACATTATAGTGGCTATGCCTTTGTGATGTTATATAGTGTTCCAGTCTTTCAATTTAGCTTATTTTTAGATAATACAATTAGATCACAAAAATGTGTGCCTCAGACCTAACTTGGATTCAAAGAAGCAATGCTTAAAATCTTGCTTTAACCTCCACACTCTCTTCTGTAAAAAAAAATAAACAAAAAAACAAACTATAACACAAGCATTAAAATTTCATTAATCATATTTCCTAAACAATAACCATGAAGAAACTAAACCAGCCTATTTGACTAATAATGGCTTTATGTTGTTGGAGCATAAAGGTTCAAATTTTAGATACCCATAACCTCACACTACAGAGCAACCCAAGAGATACTATTATTTTTCTGACTTGTGAATTGTTGCTTTTTAATTACTATATTTTGTACACAATTACTACAGTTATTTTGATTTTTTTTTTTGCATATCCAAGTATTTGTCACTTATATGACAAATTACCTCATAATAAATATTCTAATACTTAAATTCCAATACTTAAATACTTAACACTTAAATCACCAGGTGACAATATTTACAAATAAAAGTATTAATTTTTTTGGTAATGCTAAAAATTTAAATGACTCTGTTCCCATAAATAAATAAATAAATAAATAAATAATGAGACTTTAACACCTAAAATAACAACATTACCTGGACACAACTGACATTAACTGGTCACAAAAACTCATCCAGATGTGGCGAGTTGAAAGCAAAATGCTTGAGAACTTGGTTTAGATAAAGCAGGAGATACTTCAAAATGTCTGCAAGGATTTCGGTTCACAGTGTCAGGCAGAATAAGGATTTCAACATTTTATCTGGAACAGATGCAAGAGGAATGATGTAAAAAGAAAGAACAATAAAAATCTAATGTAATATCCTTGAAAAAGGCATTTTAAAACTAAGTATACAGTTCCCCAGAACCCACTGATGAATGACTAAATAACACAGGGAAAACACAATATATTCCAAATGCTAAAGTACAGTAAAAATAAGAATGTGGAAGCCAAATTGTGCTTTCCAAGCATTCAAAGAGGACACTTGTTGACCGCAGTGAAAGTCCCGGCACATGAGAAAAAAAATAATGCAATCTGTTTTAAACATCGGTACTTTGACAGAAACCTGCAAAAATAACATTTAAAATTTTTTTTTAAAAAATTGAAAATTAAGAGGAACCTTAACATTGTCACCAAGTTTAAACCTGCAAAATACTTTTCATGTCTGAAATAAGAGGTCAAAGACAGACAGCACCTTTGTGTTTACTAATTCAAACTTATACTTCATTTTTCCTTTTTCTAAACATTTTATTAATCCAGTATGAACAAAGTAGCCAAATTAATAGCTCCCTGGGGTACAACTGAAACTTGCATACAGCTGAAAGGATGGGTTTCAAGCAAAGAAACCAGACCAAGGAACCACCTACCCCTAACCTGACAGCTTCAGTTGGGTTGCACAAAATCTGAACCTGAATCTGAGGCAGTACAGGTCCTCACATACCTGTGCAGTTCCCTGCCTTCAGGAAATCGACATGATATGAAAGTTAACTCTGAAAGCAGGCCAGAACATTGGCTAGACCTTTTTTTGTTTGGGAGATGGATTTGGCTTATGTATTTCAGGACAAAAAGCACCTGTAAAGTGTGACTTTTGCCAGCTTCAGGCCCTCATCTGCCGCATCAGCCCAGGGGCTTGAGCTCAAACTCGCTGCATGTCCATTGTACAGCAGCAGGCAATGCTGGTACCAGGCAACAGTACCTTAATAGTATATTATAATCACTCTAAAAGATAAAATACGTGTTCCAATGTATTTAATGAAGTAAACTCTACTTCCTGCAGTAATGATCAACATTCATTATTAATGGCTAAAGTGCTGCATGGGGTTATTTCCCTTTTAAATGTATTCGTAAAAAGGAACTTACATTTTTGCTTCAATATTTTCTTTTCCTGTTCATGTCCTGAAATGTTTACAGTTTGCACACTGATGCTGGAGCAGTAACTCATTTCAAACTCAATACTCTCGTCCATAACTATACTCAAGGAATCAGAGGGGAATGGAGTGTGAGGACAGAGTAATATAAATAATATCACATTGAGGAATAAATGAGGCAAAGATGGGGCATTTATAAAAAAACTAATCCAGAGCTGCATGAAAGACTCCTTTTCATATTGTCTTCCTTAAGTGGAAGATATCCACGTGTGATTTAATTTTGTCTTTGTTTATACCATTCAGCATGCAATCTTTCATTGTAGATTTTGTAAATTTTTTTTTAAAGCCATCATACAACTGGTTTTGCAAATTGTTTTTTTTTCTTGTATTGCAGCTATTCACAACCAATTAAATAGTACTGTAGGTAAGATTCTTTAAAACTTTTTTGTATTTTAGTAAATACTTTTATACTTTTGCTTAATTGAAAATTTGATTAGTTTTGATAATTCAAAAAGAGCATCAACCTGTGCATCAAGCCAGCATAATCATTATTTAGCTTGGTAAAAAACACTTTAAAAATGGTTTGAACTTCACCTGAAAAAAGAAATAGAACTTTGCTGCCCTCTACCTGTCAATGTCCAGAATGTGGGAGAAGCCAGAAAAATCAGAACTATGTCCCAAGTCTGGGACTTTTCACTGGATACTAAATATTCTAATCTTTGAAACCCAGTATGAAGTCAAACCCAAGAGAGTATACCTTTTTACCTATACTCATTAATTCCTCCTCTTCTGATAAAAGCCCTTCACACAGGAGACTCCACTGATGGCTGTTCCAACATGTTTTATTTCAGCAACATTTAACAACTCTTCAGATCTGAGTGTTACTAAAAATCAAGTTATCTGCAAGGAGAGAAAAAGTTATTTCTCTGGGGCTAATGGCAAATTTTCTGAGAAGTGTGGCAGGGAGAGACACAGTTTCTGCTCTGGGCAGCTTCTAAAGATAAAAGAAGAGCGTTGGCTACCCAGAGAGGAAAAGGGAGCAACAGGACTTTCCTCACTCATGGTCTTGGTTCTCCTCCCTGGCAAAGCTGACAAGTAAACACTGATCATCCCAGGATTACAGCAGATGCTGCTGCCTACAGCCATAGAGGATAAAAGTGCTCCAAGAACTTCACTGGGGATCTCATTTCATTAATCCCATGGCTGCACAGAAACTACACCACTGGGCTCCAATATAGAGCCTTGAGACAAATGAGCAGACAGACTCAGCAATTCACTTTGTTGGTGTTTGTTATTTTTAAAAACTTGAGTCTGTTTTAATGAACAAAAAAACAACACTTTTTTTAAACTTCCCAGAGAAAAATAGAAGAAAAAAAAAGAAAAAAAAATTGACAAAACCAAAAAAAACCAAAAACCAAATAAGCAAACAAAAAACCACCAAACAAGGCTTTCAAGAGGAACTGAGAGCTAAGTAAGTTTCACATGCCACAAAATAACAATTTTTGAATGGAAACAGTGGAGAGGAACTTTGGAAATACATGGCCTGAAACACTGAACCAGCACCATTTTTGCTTATGGAAAGAAATTACATGAAATTAATGTAATGTTTCTTCAACAAAAGCAACAAAATATGTGATTGTGTGGTAGGCTCACTCTCTCCTGCAATCTCAAATACTTTCAGCTGCTTTATAATCTTTCATAATCCCCTTATCCAATCCAATGTCCTTTTCCTTTCCTGATAGTATCACTAGAGAAATATCTTGCAAACATTCTGCATTCCTACACTTCGACTGTAATGTTAAAAAGGCTGATCAGCTTGGTTTCATGATAGTCTGCCAATAAAGTCTAAAATAAGTGTATAAAATATAGATTTAAACTTGAGAATAAACAAAAACTATATATGATCATAGAGAAATTATATTCTTATAGTTAGGATTTTTTTTTTTCAGTTAGGAAAGAGAACTCCACAATAAACTTGTGAAAAATCAAATTACAGCCAAACTGCATTTGGAAAACCAGCATGAGTGCCAGGAACCAGACTGTTAAAAATCCCTTGCAGGAAGTGAGCAGAGGTCTAAAATAAAATCATAAAATTACTCATGCACCCTGGCACTCATGTTTTGCATTTTGAGTGTCTTATTTCAGTCACTTAACACATTAGGTGTATCAGTTGCAGTAATATCAAAGGTACACTGAATTTCAGTTTGTCAGGGCTTAAGTTTTTCTATATTAACATTAATGCATAGTTTCTACATTAATGCTAGGAAAAAAGTTTTAAGTAAAGTTTGAGGATCTGAAGAATGGGTAACTGCTTTTGTATGTTCTTTTAAAAATTAGTACCTGCCCCTCTGTCTACACCTCTGCACCTTTAAAGGTTGGAAAAAGAGTGAATAAAAAACTGAGGAAGAGAAAAAGAAATCAATCCTGTATACAGTATCCTTACCACTTTGATGAGGTACTGGACACCGTGAGTGGTAAAATAAATGTGACAGGGGAAGACTGAATCAGAGAGGTGGGTCAGCTAGATTTAAAATACTGATATTGAGCAGTATTAACAACTGGTTCACACAGACTATATGCAAAAAGAATGATTCCCACAATAGGGACACCATTATAGCACCCTTCACAAAAGATTGCAAATAGAGCAAGAGACACTCAGATCAAGAGAGGCAGTGAACAGATAATATTGTACAATTTAGCTGCCTCTGATTTTGTCATGTTCTCTCAGTGTATTTTCAAGAAATTAAGTAAAATATCTATGGATGAGAGTAAAGGCTATAGCATCCAAAAAAAAAAAAAAAATCAGGAAGTAAGCCAGGAAGATTTTTCTACCTGAAGTAACATTTATTAAAAAACCCAAAAAAAGAAAAACCAAACAAAAAAACCCAACAAAAAAACATCACTCCTTCTGCATTTAAAACTTTCTGCACTGACTGATATATTTTTATGTTTTAAACCCCTTCTCATCTTGAAATGCTTTTTTGAAAACTATTCTGAGCCACAAAGAAAAGTGTTTAGAACACTACTAGATTAGTTCAATAAAGTCTTTGTGAGAATTTTTTGCAACAAATGCCAGAAGAAAATCTGATTCTTTAAAAAAAACTATGGAATAAAAGTAACCTAGTTCTGTTTGCTGAAGGTCTTTTCCTTATTTTGGTCATATTTAACATCCCAAATATATTGTTCATAAATATTCAGCTAAAAGGATGCTCTAGAGAGCAGTAAGGATAAAACAAATACAAGTTAATGTTGATGCAAAGTTCCTTTTATCTGACCAAGCCAACACTAATTATATCATACACTTATATAAATATTGAAATATTGTAAACCTACTAATGTCCATCTTCTCAACAAGCACAGCACTTGGCTGTCATGCAAAAGTAATTAGGAAAGTGCAGTGCTCTGCCACAGAACTTTGTGTGCTCTGTACAATTTTTACATGTTATGTACATGTACACATTTTTTTACACTTATTAGGCCTACGTGCTTACTGATTTTTTCTGTAATTAAGACTAAAAAGAATTACTATTTCCCGTTTAATTTCGGAGCTTGAAATATCACTTATTTAGAGCGGTTAATAGCAAAAAACACTTTAATTCAAACAGCCTCCTGCAGTTTAAGAGGATTCTACTCTTTCAGTACAAATACAGGTTTATTAGGGATGAATTTATATGCTTCCGTATTCAATTGGGGCAATTTGAACCCTTTGCTTGAAATACAAAAATAGTCTCTATGGACAGAGACACTTAAGCTTTAAACAAGATTTTCCCCCTGCCTTCCTGAATTCCCATCTGAAGAAGGGTAGGGTAAAGACCCTAAATGTAGATCTATTTTTTCAAAGGAGACAGAAATACAAGTCAAACAGTACTTCAAAGCTCCATTCGTTTGTCCTCTACAAGTTAGCCTTGTCTCTTTTGACAGACCAGCGTCTTGTAACCTTCATCAAAGAGTTGGAAAGATGACCATTTCTTGAAATATGCACAGGAAACTAATATGAAATTTTAGATGAGAAGTAAAATAGTTTTCATTTAGGTTCCACCTTTCACAGACCACATCCAGAATTGTGGGAGCAGCAGTCACCACTCCATCTCACTACACCAGGCCAGGTGCTGCCCAGCCTCTGCTGCTGTCCACAGCAACTTCCCCACCAGCTTGGAGGCACTGGGGACTCTGCACAGAGCATGTGACTGGTATCAAACATGTGACTGGGTTTTTTCCATACACTGAATGGATTTTTTCTGGCAAACAGCACATCAGCAAACTGAAGCATTTTAATCTCTTTCAAAGCTGCTGCAGAAAATGAAATTACTCTGACAACTGTGTCAGCATTACAACTGCTTGCATAAGCCAAGTACAATCAAAGGCTGATAACATCTGCCTAACACCTTACACTTAAAAATAGCCCTTTTCATTAATCTCAAGATGTAAAATGGATGGAGGTTTATGAGTACTAGCTTTCAAGCAGATACTTTCTAAACCGTTTCTAGTTAAAATATATGTCAGTGCTGCTGTAGAGACAAGAAAGTTGCAATAATGCTAGAGCTGAAGTGAGTATAGCTTGAGACACAAGGAGATTGCAAAGTCTGTAGGGCAGGGATCATCATTTATTTGTTCTCTGAAATGCCTGCTAGGCTTGTGGGTGGTATGAAAACACTGAGTATAAAGTAACATTTTCATGAGGAACGTGTAGAATAAAGGTCAATCGATCAATCACATTTTCAAACTATGTCTCTTATTTTATGATGTGAATGTTGTTTTTTCACAGGAATATTTCAAAACCAGCTGCTATTTTTAAAAGTCAAATTCAATAAAAAGCCAGGAAATCCCTGGAATTAGAAAACCTATACAGCTGTCCTCCTTACCTCTTATCCATGCAATATAAAAATGCAGATTGTGACTGCATTGTGCAGATCTGAGCAGTGAATGCATCTGTACAAGGTGCTTAGATTGAGTCTATTTCTTCTCACTTAAAGTTACATTATGCCAGACTTAAGGCATGCTTTATTTACATGCATTCAATCTCTAGTGGGAGTTTATATACTATGCACTGGATAATTCTCTAAGTGAACAACAGTCCAGCATCAAGAAGAGTTTCATGCAGAATACAAATAGAAGGCATTAGGCAACTACCTCCCAGGGACCAAGAGTTCCCCGGGCTTACGTTGGGGATGAGGATTGGTCGATCTGTTCGCCCTCAGGGGCTGTCTGGAATTATAGATCAGGGACCTTATTGTCATACCCCAGCTGCTGCACAAAGCCACTAGAAGAAAGGAGATTTACGAGTATTTCAGCAGCACTGAACAAGGGATACAGAAGCTATACAACAGGGAGTACAGTGGCTCTAAATCTGCAGGCATTATGCAAAAAGAAAATGCAGAGTTCGGCGTCAAGGGAGCTCTCCCAGAGCAATAGGACATCTTTGTAAATTCTCTAAAGAATAAATTTAACAGTTATTAAAGAACAACACCCTGTTATTGCAGTCACTGAACTTTACATCACAAGGAGAGATGCAAGGGATTTTCAGAAAGACATCTGTCATTTAACAGTGACAGTGACCTCAGCACTGACGAGCAATTCAAATCCCCAGTGAGGGAAACAGATTAACCCCTTGGTACACAGTGGGCTGAGAACTCCAGCACTGGAACTGCTGCACACTGTAGCAGTACCACCTATGAGGGGTTATACTTACAGACAAGCAGCAGATGGAATGAGACCTATTTTTAAAATGATAATTGCTGCACATAAAAAAACCCCAAACACTTAAAACATTATTCAGCACTGCTACTGGCAATATTCAAAAGGTGCAAAGAATTCCAGAGGCAGAAATAAACCCTTCACAGAAAAACATTAATAACATTTTTATTAGCAGGGAGGCTAACATCCTTTACATACACCCATCATACATGTCTATCATGTTTTACCATGAGTCAGTCAGATTCAGAACTTGGACACTATAGATTCACTAGGAACTGCTACAACAGTGGACTGCAACCTAACTTGACCCTAACTCCTATACACAGTCCTACAGAAACCCAGGGAAAATACAAAATTTGCCCACATTCTAGACACTCAGCAGATGTCCACAGGGCACCAAGGACAGGCCATACAGACTACTCCATCCCAATGATTTTAGCAGCCCTCATGATTCCTATGGAGAGTAGGACAAGAAGCTCTAATGCAGCGAGACCTTCAGCCTTGTTTGACCCCACATCACGTATCGTGCATGTCCACACTGAGAACTACCAGAACACAAGACAAAGTTTTCCTCTTTCTGGGAAGACCACTACACTTGTTGCTAAGGCAAGCAACTACATCTGTCCAACACTGACCTCTAATGTAATCAGTTCTACCAATATTTAAATGGGAAAGCTCTTTCCCTCCACAGAGTCAACAACATTCTTGAATACTGACCTAAACTGATTTCATTTTTTCCAAAGGAAAACAGAAGAGGGACAGATGGTAGGGAACCTATGGTTGACTCTGACAAAGAACACAGCTCCCATTACTTTATAGTTTCTCCCACCTTTTGAGGGAGATATGCCCAGGTAGCATCACAGACTACTTAGTAGTCAAAAGGATTGTTCCTTCTCCCCAACTCCTTTTTAAGTTGTTTACTGTGGCATTTAACAGATGTGTTACTTACCACTAGCAGAAACAGAAACAGAAAATTACAGCAATAGACACAAAGGCTGAAAAACAGGGCAATGCCACATGGAACACCACACTATACTGATGAAACTAGTTTTAAGCTTTTAAAATAAAATGCAGTAGAGATTGCACAGGATTGTCTGAATAACAACACTTAAAATAACTCAGCCTTCTAAAATAGATATTCTAGCACAAGATGTTTCGTCATCAAGCAAAACATAACTGACAGTAAGTAGGATGGCTACACAATAGTAGTCCTCTTCAGCTGTATAAATCTTTTAACAGAGTGTGCCAGTGTACCCCCAGTAAAGAGGAACTGCACACTAAACAAATTTGCTGATCTGCTATCACAGTCCCCTCCCTCAGAGTAATTGGCTTCCAGATGGATGTCTTTCACACAGAGTAAAATATTTGAATATAAAGCACATTTAAATCTTACAGCAACTGTAAATCGTCCACTTTCACACATGTAGAGGCTACATCAGAGAAACAGAAGCTTGAAAAGGATTGTACATTGATGAAGATGCTGTTTTTCAAACTAAGCACATGGGCACTTGGGGCTCTCTTCTGAAGTCCATACAGTTGTTCTTCTCTCAACAATCTGAAAAATACTCACTTCCACATGCAGCACATCATGCTTATTCGCAATGTATGCACTCCTTCTGCCACCCCATTATGCATTCTTAGCTGTTTTGGTACTCCATAAAAGCTCCCAGCATTCTTGAACTACCTTCAGAGCTTCAGGTAGATTGAGAACCCTGCAACCACAGGTAGTTTGGAATTCACAAATCTATTTGGAAGATGAACGAGGTAAAGTGGAGTGATGATTGGCAAGCCTCAAAGGCATCCATGTTATTTATTCCTTGTTCTCCTGTAACATTTGGTATTCTTCAATCCCAGAGAAAAAAAAACAAAAACAAAAAAAAAACCAAATCCCCATGCCAAACAAACAAACCAAAAACCAACCACACAGCCAGAACTTTGCTTTATATCAGAATCACAGGATACTAGTGGGTCTTGTTAAGAAGCCTTCTCTTTTGTTTTTGTCTGATGTTTTGATGCTACAGTTCACCCTCTAGGTATTTATTCCTTTTCCTGTGGGCATCAGCTTTGAAGTAGCAAAGGATGGGATGAGGAAAGCTTAGATTTATAGAACAAGATCAGAAGCTCTTTTATTTTTTATGTTGAACTTCAGTTTATACACATTTATACAGAAAGGCTTATTCATTGGCTAGTTGTACTTAAAACTGATCAAATCTGCTTAAAAACAGATAAATTGACCTCCAGGGCTGAATCTAGTTGCAGTTGTTTTAAAACCAGGTATAAATTAAGTCGAAAACCTTCCAATTTTGGAAATGAAAAACAGGATAAAACAGATGTCCTATTCCTTTTTACACTCAGAACACACTTTCATTGCTAAAATCCTGATGTAAAATTTCCATCCTCTCACATAATTTGAGGGACTTTGTTACAGGCTTCAGAATCAAGAATATGTGAGACTTACCAAGCTTTTCCTTGCCTTAAGTTGGATGGAAGAATCGAGGTGAAACCCAGCTCTCCGATATTATCGTGCATTCCTTACAATAAAGTTTCTCCCTACACTCCTAAAAAGCTGAGTGGGTAAGGATTTCAGTCAGTGGAAGGATAACCAATTGAAGAAAAGCTCTAGATGCTCTACCTTTAGTACTACTGAAAAGAAGCAGAAGCATTCCAGCATCAGAAAAATACTAAAAGATTAGCTTTTGTTTGTTTGTTTGTTTTTTGGTGGTTTTTTTGTGGGGTTTTTTTGTTTTTTGTTTTGTTTTTTTTTTTTTGTAGAAGCCTGTTGGTAGCAGACAGCAAAACAGGTTGTTAGTATTTCAAAAAGGTGAAAACTGACTTATTCTTAACAGTAAGTACACAGGAAAGCTGAAATAAGAGAACACGCAGGCTCACTTCAAGACTTCAATTCTTTGCGTAGCATAAAACCAAGACAAATATTAAAAAGGTGTGATGTTAATGGTTCTATAGTTATATTCTGTAGCAAAACATAGTTGTATATAAAAAGCCTAATGCATTTGGGCTGAAATACAAGAGAACACATACAGTAGTCATTCAGTATGTGTAAAATGTAAGGACTAGGGCCCATATTTCTTTCTACTGTACTGGCTACATTGCAAGTTCAGCCTATAGAAATAAAACAAAACAAAAAATCCCCAAATATTTTTTCAACATTTATCTGAGTAAAAAGATTCAAGTTCTAGCTCCAGAAAGATGTAGTTAGAACATGAGCTGAGCTGTATGTATTTCTTCAGCATAACTATGAACCACCACACCACTAAGCAACATCCTGTTAAGAGATGAAAAAAACAGCAAATCATTTCCAGTAGAAATACAGTAACATCAGCATCACTGTGCAGGTCATATCTTTGCAATTCTTGTGCAAAGTAAATCCCCACCTGAAATGTTCCATGCAGTTTTGCCTACTCAGATCAGACCTTATCAGTCAATCCCATTCAAGACGCTAAAAAGAATTCTACAGATCATGCACTGGAACAGTATTAAAAGAAGATCTTGCCTGTATTCTGGGGCAGCCTTTTTAATCCACCAGATGTTCTTAAGCATCCAGAAATACTTAAAATCTCCTGATGCAGCTTTTAACCAACTGCAATATTTTCTACTGAACCTCTCAACACTGGTTCCAGGATAGAATCTACACCAACCACCAAAAATCCATCCATCTGCTTTCCCTTATAACTGACTCTCTAAGAAACACCATTATTAACAGTCACCACTTGGAGCATGAACCATCAACAGCTGCATTACAGAGGCCAGTTTTCCAGTGATTTCATTCAGCTGACCTGGTCCTTAGGGATGCAGGATACCACGCTCCCAAATTGGCTGTGCTGTTACACACTGTATCACTTGGGGTAGTCCACATTCCTAGAAGGTTCTTAAGAAAAATATCTAGGGAAAGGAATATGTTACTGCAACCAACACAGTCAGGAAGCTGACAGTACATAGCTGGCATTTGGTGAGTTCAAAGGAAATGGAAAGGTCTCTTGGCAGGGATGTGTAAATACATATGCCTGTATATTCCAGAAGGCACCTTCCTCCAGAACTGCCTAAAACTGTAAACTTTAATTCTTGAAATTCTGAAACAAACAAATGTAATCTCCACTCAGTTTGGAGTAAGCCAAGAAGGGGAGGGAAAGAGGGCAACAGCTTACCAGGAATCCATGTCACCTGCAACAGGCAGCCACCACTCCCTCTGAAATCACTTCTATTCTCTGTCAGTGATAATTTGATGAAACATTAGCTACAAGAGGGACTCAGCAAGTCCGTGGAGAGTCCCCTCTAAGTCTACAGAAAAGGGTAATTTTTTCCACTACAATCAGTTGCCTGCCTCCTATTCCTGCCATTCCCCCCCCCCCCCCCAAGAAAAATTGTCATCTAAGTTCAAGCTCTTGCTTAACACACCAAAATCTAACCTATGTCCACTCTCTGCTAAACACTACTTGTACATACCAATAGCTACAAATTAACACAAATTTCTCCTACATAAAGATGCACGAATTACTTTTGAAATTTTGAAAAAAGATTCCCCATAATAACCAGAACAGACTGTACAGTTACTTCTGTCAAAATACCACATTTAGGTTAAAATTATTTAGGGAAAAATGGTGCTAATTATTTAGCTGTACTCAGAAACAGTTAAGACATTTCCAGTTCTCATTAGTCAAAAGCCAGATTAGAAGGAATTGTGGAAAAACACAAGTGTACTTATGCAGATTTCCAAGAAAGAAAACAGTGCACAGCATGTAAACATTTTGAAAGCATGATGCTTCTCCTATGAACACTATGAAGATGACAGTAGTTATTTGTCCTAATAGGTGAAGTCTGAATAGATCTAAAACCAGCAGTAATAAGTCACTAAGATACAACTAGAAATGTTAAGTAATTTCAATCATAGTATCAATCAAAAACCAATTTGAACCCAACCTGGTAGTCAGCATGGGGAAGTAACTGAAATATTTAACTACAGACACTTTAAATGGTGACATCTCAAGTGTTTTATTGCTACAAACTGGTACATCTTATCACAAAAAGCTACAAGGCATATTATTATAACACATACTGTATTATACAGAGTGCAATGCAGTCCCCAAAACAGCCACACTCAACAGCACAGTTTTTGAAGTTACTCCTTCGGTACTAAGAGGTAAATAGTATAATCTTATGCCCTACAGCATTTAATATATTTACCCCACAGACCCACCTTTCTTTTCAACTGATTAGACCAAAAATTGTTATATCCAATTTTCAATACACACATCAAAAAATAGGATGCTTAAAAAAATATACAACACAATGTTTTAATCAGCTTTAACAGTCAATTTGCTATAAAAAGCTCAACTAAAATAGTCTTAATTTTACTTTAAACAAAATCAGAAACACAGAGGAATTATATAAACAAGTTCTCCATGGAATGGAATGCATGCATATGGTGGGGAATCTTCAACAACTTCATTTGAGACTATTAAAAAGTCTTAGCCGCCTTAGAGCAGAAATAAAAAGCTGCTTTGCCCCTCCCTAATACATTTTCATTTTCTTGCACTCAGTTATCTTCAGTGTGGTCTAAAGTGAAGTCAGTTTGCTCTTCAGTTTCTTCTTCCTCTTCTTCCTCCTCTTCTTCCTCAGCCTCAGCTGGTTCATCAGCTTTCTCCTCTTCTTCTGCCTGCTGCTCCTGCACCTGATCATTCATTTCAAATGGATTTTCACCCTGAAGCAAAAGATTGAAAACAAATTCTTAAATATTTATTTCAAACATAAAATGAAACAAAACTTAACACTTCAGTGAATGTAAAGGGCAGCCACCAAGAAATGCTGTGGTATTTATACAGCTTTTTAATAGTCTGAGGTTTTCTGCAAGAAAACCCAAACAGATTTGATTTAAAATTTGCAATACCTCATTGCTATGCCCTCTGGAAACTGGCATCCCAATAAACTACTTTAAACAAAGCAGAAATGGCATTGATAAAAAGCCAAAGTATGTTATACACAAACCAGAAATTAAATTTAATATTCAGAATATTAAAATTACATGACAAAGTTTCAACACATTTTTATTAAGAACTACAGGTGCTTTCTTCTTCTCCCCAATTAAAACAAAATCTGAACAGAAGATTTTTTATTTTTCCTTACCTTCACTCTGAATAATTCCACCAAAAAGGCAAACTCTTCATAAATTAAAAAGAAATCTAGGCTTAATTACATTGACTACCCTGAAATTCACTCCATTGCTGATATCAGATTTCTCAGACAGAAAAATCAGATTTCTCAGACAGTACCTTGGCCTTCTAGTTTGACATTTTCTCTATTTCATACAGTAATTCAGTACAAAGCATACCTCACTTTTCACTTGTTTCAGATGTTTAAGAACTATGAACAATCAATATGCAACAAACAACAACATGAAGTATTGGGAATTCCTTTGCTAAAGGCTTCTTTCACAAGCAAATATCTGACAGAGCAAGTCTGTCAGAGCACATGACACCAACCACTAACTACACTAGAGCTGGGATTTCAACAATATTATTTAAAAGATCAGCCAAAATAAAAACTGAGTATTAGGCCCCTCATCCTTTTTTTGCTTACTTATAAAAAGAAGCAAATACTTTTCCTTCAGTTATATTTTTCAGGTAGGGTGTTCCAGTGGCCTACAAATCACTAAACAATTAGAAAGCTATACAAACATTCAGCAATTATTCCAGGTCTCAAAATAATTTTATGCACACACTTTGTAATGGCCAGCCCAGAGCACCCAGATGATAGTGTCTATTGAGCCCAATCAACTCATGGCCTAATCAAAGACACAGGTGCCACATATAAACCCCATGAATAAGGTAATATTTAAACTTTAAGATAATAAGTTCTGCTTTTTTAGAAGCAGATTCTCATAGGTAGAGACATAAAAAGCTGCTATCACAACTTATCTGAGTTCTAGGAAAAAAAACCCCACACCCCAGTTAAAACTCATGCCAGCTTTAGATGATTATTACTGTCAAGCACCATGGAACACCAAAGAGTATCTCACTGAATAGGTAGTAGCATCCAATACTAAAATACCAAAAATACCAGCTCAGTAAATGTGCCACTGAAAAAAATTTCTCTCATGCTTCAGATTTAGACATGCTTGACTTAGGACAGGTTGGACCAATGGTCCAAAGTTAAGTGTATGAGATTTAACAAGGCCAAATGCCTTGTTACACCTGGGTCATAACAACCTCGTAAGTTACAGAGCATCCAAACCTGAAATTAAGGATCAGTGCAACTTCCCCCATGTGTACACATCTACTTTCCTTTTTGGACAGAAGTGCATAAGACCCCCTGACAGCAAAGATATTAGTGACATTTTTCCTGGGTTCAGTCAAATGTTTTCCACCACATTTGGGTACAGAAACAAGGATTTCCAAAGACAGGCCAAAATAAGCTCATTACTGAGCAAAGAATACTCCATCTGGTTAGCTTCAAACACACGCTCATCAAGGGACATTAGCAGAGGGAAGACAGGTAGGTTCCGAGTTTCACTTGGCCTAATGGAAAGCACTGTTTCCTAGCAAAAAAGTATTTTCTCTGTAAGTGATTCACATGGATACCAGAAGCATACTTTACACTGATTAAAATCCTCTCATGTCTAGGCTAGGCATAATGATGAATTGTAACTGGATAAACTTGTTTTAGGATAAACTTCTAAAAGGACTGCTTCCACAGTCCTGCAGACAGCTTCTGAATGTCCCTGACTCCTGGGGACGAGCCACAGAAAAATGTTGCACTTCATTCCTGTGAATACAGTATGACATTTCCAGCTAACCTACCAGAACTGGATACAGCATACTACTACTGGCTGAACTGAAGTACCGAGATATTTCTGGCTCTATACACAAATAATAATAATTTTAAAAAGATTAGTTTGATTTCCCCAACTGTTTTTTTTTTTTTCAGAGAAAAATTCACTTTTCAAATTCTCAAACTGCAGAAAAAGCTACTGCCCTCAAGGGGAAAATCATAACAACTGCACTATTTTCCAGTGATGTAGCATCAGAAGCATCCAGCACACCAAGCAGAGCCAATTTTGATGCTAGCTGATTTTGACAGCCACACTGGTCCCATCATCCCAGATGATGTCGTAAAACAAAACAAAAAACTCTGAAAAGAAGAACATAGGCACATTGCTGAACTTCTGCAGAAAGACTTGATGATGCCCAGGGAGCATAAAACCACAAGCATATTAAGTAGTTTATTCCTAAGAGATATGTTCTTCGGGTTTCTTGTCTCAAGATTGTTTAAACTGCATAGAAAGCTGAAGTCTGTGAACTGGTATTTAAAACCAAAGCTTTGGGATTCAAATGTCCCCAGAAACCAGTCTGTATTTATAACTGGTCTCACAAATCTGATGCAGTAAGATACCAAAGTCTGCCTACTTGACCAGTAAACTTCAGAATGACTTCACTAAGACATGTGATCAAACAGCCCGGGAAAAAGAAGTTCACCCTCTATGACTCTTCTCTAGAAACATCCCAGCAGCTTTTAATCACAGGCATCATTCTACCTAAGTAGCTTTAAAGGGTCCAAAACTGGAATTACAGAGTTGTCACGACTAGAGCTAGTCATGACTTCTTGACATGGTAACTTTTTGCCTGAGAAGCAAGATGGTCTTCTCTTCCTCTTTTTTATACAGGGACTTGCTACAGGTTTATAAAACTTCCAAGATGATTGTTTCAGAGTAGCCTGCAGGTACACTGTGGTGGATTTTCCCCCTTACCACTCTCTTTTAACATGGATGTAGAAGAGTGAGAAACAAAATACCTCTAAAAAAAGCCTACAAACAGACTCTGGAAGCTTAGAAGATTACCACAGAGGACTAACACTGAGGAAACAGAGGGCTCTTTTAATAAGCCAAGGTAAGAAATAATCCTTTCAAGGATCTTTGATTAAAACACCTACAATGAAGATACCAAATAAGACCAAGAGGAAAGTTTTCTTGCATGCAAAGGGAAGGATACAAACAGCATGCTGATAATTTAAGAAATTAAATAATAATAATGAAATTAAATAGTGTAAAATATGGTCACCAGTACCATTAGGATCATATGGATCACGTGCAAGTTTTGACAACTGGAAGCCTCATCTTTGGTACAGCAGTTTTCTGGAAATGGAGGAGTGAGAGGGAAAAGCAAGTCTGATCTTTATCTCAAAGCAAGCTATTCTTAGCTGTAATAAGGATTTCCCACTTCTGGAAGACTGCAGGCATGAAATGCATCCACTGCATGCTTTGATTCATCACATGCTGTGGTGTGGACTCCTTCAGTCTACTGTTGATTACAGCTTTGGATGAGAGGAATTTCAAAGCCAGAAGCTACATGTATCTCACCAAGCAGGTGCTGCTGAAAGTGTACTAAGTTCAATCCACCCCAAGAAACAGCAGTTGTAGGCATTCTGAAAATGTCACTGGTCTGCTTGGGAAGACAACCTTGAAAATTTTATCTTCCTCAGTTTTCCAAGTGACCAGTGACAGATTTCCATTTCCCCTTTTATCAGTGCCCCACTAGGGGGCTGTCCAAGACAATGCACACACAGAGAGCAGGCAGTAAGAAACACCAGGAGAGATGGCTTCAAACACAGGCAGATATTCTAGGCTGTGGTACCTGGTCATTTGCTACCTTTTCTTAAAAGATACAGCACAGTTGTCTGAAATGGATTCACCCATGCAACCCCATAATTTTGCAGGATATGACTCATTTGACATTTTAAATCACAATTAACTTCTGCATTAGCTTGCACTTTGTCATAATTCTGCAACATGATATTCCTTTGCCTGAAAAAATCTTGCTTAGGCACAGGCATAGTTACAAATCAATTAAAAGTAACTACAGAAATGGCCAAAAATGGTACTACAGAAAAAGTCACTGTTAACTCAGAAGAAAAAGTCCCACATTTTGCTAAAATGAATTCAACTGTTTCTCAGGCTACGTATCTGCAACATAGACTACAACACCTCTCAGATACTGTTTTAAGGTTTCATTTTTTGTATGCTGCCATGAACCCTAAAGATTCCATGGAATAAATGTAGATGAGTAGTGTGTGCACTGTACTTTATTACAAAGCTACATGCTGAAGCCTTCACTTCTAAACTGACTCATCTGCAGAGTGTTCTGTGCTCTAAATTTAGTACTACATACAGAGTTAAAGACATTGCTAACACTTTCCTAAAGCTTACTTTTTTTTTTTTAAGAGCATCTCATTAAAAACTGACAGATACACATATGACTGGTAAACAGAACAAAAAGCTGGTAGATCTAAAGGTAATAATTTTTCAGCAAAAGACACCGAGTCTGACAAAGTCCACTAAAAGTATATTGTCTGTGAGCTACCTAGAAGGCAGAAACAGAATATAGAGCATTAAGGTTAAACTCCATCAGCATGGAGGAAATAGTGGTATAGCAAATACCACACCACATTTTTTCCATTGGCATCTTACCTTCACATACAGCTCGTATCGTGCCTTGACTATAGGATTATTCAAGATACTGGTGGCAGTAAGAACACTCTCTCTTTTTATTTGTTCTCTGTAGGCCTGGGAAACAAATTTTACAGTCAGTAACTATCATGCATCTAATTCCCAGTATCACAGAAATCTGAATTCACAGTCAGCTTCTCTAGGGAAAATAATGACCATACACAGCAGCACAAAATGCTCATTCTTACCTTTGAAGTCTAAACCACATACAGAGGTCAATTAAGTTTGGTAGCATTTATAGTTCTTTCTTTAGCTTGATCAAAATATATATTCATGTTTTGCTTATACAACGAACTACAACCACACACAATTACCTGTTGTCATCTACAGATAACTTGCACACTTTCTGGATTACTTCTAAAGGTCTCTTCTGACCCAAAACATTCTATGAATCTAGGACATTCTATAATCACAGATTACTTTGGCAATCTTGCTTACCACAATAACTGATTTTTTCCACTCATGCTACTCTTTCCATCTTTCCACCAACTTCAATAGTTTATCATTATGAACTGCAACAGGGAACAATTCAGTACTATAGCTAATTCTAAACTGCTCACTTTTCTTCAAATTAGGAGGGTAGTAGCCAAGCAAAACCAAGACACCAGATTTGCTATTTTGCTGGAAACTTACATATTATATTTTACAATCTGAGCAAGAAAATCTTTACAAAACAAGTTCCTATAAAAAAAAAAAAGTTAAACCTAGTAACCTCAGGATTCACAACTGTCAGTTATTAAGCACACCAATAATCCATTAACTGAGGGTGCTTAAGCATTGGCTACTTCATGAGACATTATGGTTACAAAGTGTAATGAGGACATTCTAGATTTCTAGACAACAAGTAATACCAACAAGGACTTGGAAATTACTTCTACCGAGTACTGCAATATTCTCACCTACTACTAGATTATGCTGTGCTTTTTTTGTTTGTTTTAATAATATATCTTACTTGTTTTCCTTTTGTGTGATCAGGAGATTTTAAGTGCTGCTGAACAGAACTGTGTAATGCAGGAACATATACACTGCAAGCACTGCAGTGAACAGTCTCAACTTTCATCATATGGTCATCAGCAGTAACCCCTGCCAAAGAAGATGCAACAGATCATTTAACACAAAATGTGTTGTTCTAGGGAAATGGAAAGAGGTGACTGACTGTTTTACGCTGGCAAATCAGAGCTCTCAGTTGTTAATCACATCAAACTGAACCACAGGACAATATTCACCAGATTCAGGCAAGAAAATCAGGCTCTCTGAAGGCAATGTTTCCCACTTAGATACCCAACTCCTTCTCACCACCCAGGCAATTATGTTTGCTGCCTGAGCTTGACATATGAACATCTACCTGCATAACTAGAAGGGGGGAGGGGGGGAAATCAACAATCTAACTGAACTATTTAATGTACAAAAACACCATCTATTTAAAATAAACAATAACTAATATCCTTAAAAATACAGATTTTGATACAAGAAACAAACAAAAGCTTTACCAAAGCAGTTGGATTTAACCTTTCCCCTCACAAGAACAATTAAATTACTTCCTTGCCTCCCCTTGCCACCAGAAAGACACACATGCATCCAGCTCCTCTCACAAACTTCTGATCTGAATGTTCTGTTGGCAAACTAGTACTTAAAGCTAAACAGGCCCCCCAGTACTTCAGGAAAGTACATAAAAAGAGTTTGGGAAATTTTTAAGATGGTGGCTAAAAGTTTCTTTTAGCATTTCAATTAAAATTAAGGTAATACTCAAATACAGTTACTGCCTGAAGTAAAGGTACTCAAAGATGCCCTCTGTGGCTCTAGCATAACTTCAAAATCCTCAAGGGAAGGACAGAGTCAAAGGATCTGGCACCCAAAATGCTCTTGAAAACTGCCTGTAGGGCAGCCAAAGGGAAACAAATTTAGGCCAAGATACATCTTGGGTAACCAAGGAAGTACTGTGACTCTACTTGTCAGCATTCCTCAAAACAGCAGCAGCGATCCCTTGAATTATCCAGATCCTTGTCAGAATCTTTGACCATTATCACCTTGCTGCTTTATTACATGCAGTCTTTCAACTGACCTGCATCCACCTCTTGCCACTCCTCATGTATTATATTGAGTAAGACTGTGGCAACGCCCCAAAAATTCTGCTTGTCAAGTACCTAGCACAATATTATCTTACTTTCTGACAAGGATACTTGGATAGGAAGAAAAAAAAAAAAACCAAAACCAAAACAAAACAAAAAAATGCAGAATAAATAAGGTCTCCTGTCTCCCACTGTACTTACATTCCACATTGTATCAGAAATGAAGCAAGGAATCTCAACCAGGTAAAGATATGCAAAGTAACCATTTTAATCCAAATATTTTCTCAAATTTGAATAAGAATTGAAGGAGAAAGGGACAAGCAGAGGTCCACACTAAGCACTTCCACATAAAAAATATCTTTACCTTCCATTATATCTTTTTCAGCAGCTTGAGCATTTTCTGTTTGGTTACTTGTCTGTTGCTTACGCATAGCTGTCTTCTTGAATTTATTCACCATACACTCCTTCAGAGAGCCAGGAAAAAAAAAATGTAACATTTGATGTACAATTTTTCTTTTAAATATTACTCAGACTACCTCTCTAATAAAAAGCAATTAATTGCTGTTATTTTATAAGGCACTACTTTTAATAGGAAAAGTAATGCTATTTACAGACTATGAATTTGCTTCAACTTTAACTCTTGACTCAGCACGTTACTGAATTTCAAAAGGAGTAACAATGATAAATTAAGCCAAGTTTGATGATAAATGATAATTTGTAACTACATTCTAAAGTAAAACTATTATATAAATCAAAAATAGTCGCCTTACATGAAGAAATTCCATCACTACTTTGTCAAATTTGGTTTGCTTCTGGATATGATCCAATGTTTCCTGATGAGCTGCACTCTCCAGATGTGATTCAATTTCTTTTTCTTCAAATGTTCGAAATTTGCAAAATGAGCAAGTAAATGCCATTCTATAAAGAGAAACAATGTTACCATTAAAGAAACATTCTCCCTCTCTTCAAAAACAAGGATTTCACACACCTAATCAGAAAAGGAAAAGTGTTCTTTAAACAAATAGAAAATGATACAAAATCTCCAGTGTTAGGCCCTTAGGAAGGGTAAGTTTAGACCAGTTTCAGAGTAATCAATTAGCTACAAAGAAGATGAAAACTACTGAAATCAGAAGCTAGCCATTTAAAATCCAAATTATTCCATGAGTGTATCTACCACAGCTCTCTAGTTTGTCACCATTTTGAAGTACTGCTCACAATCAAGCCAGTCCATGACCTAATAACAAATAGTCAAAAGAATTCATTAAAAGCTAATTTTCCATACAAAAAGTATATAGTCCTTAAAAGGAAATACAGTTTCCTCAGCAAAATGAGTAAAAAGAATTGATGCTATTATCAAATAATGCACTGACAAGTTTTGTCCAGTGCTGGCCATTAGTCACTTTGTCTAAAAGTGAATTTGTCTAAACTAGTTAACAGTTACAAAATAGCTCACCATACATATAAAACCAGAATAAAGTAAATCTCTAACAGCTTATTAAGTCAGCATGACAATAAATTTAACTGAAATATGTACTTCAAAAGCAGTACAACTCTAATCTGCTTCTTGGGTATGCACTTCTGCACTTGTAAGAGAGAAAGGTTAGAAAATGGTATTTTCTGATACAGCAGAGGTCAAGTGAGACATCCTGTCTTTTGGGTTTTGGTTTGAGGTGTTTTTGCTTGTCTAGGCTATTATTTTGGTTTTGTTTTGGGGGTGGGGAGTTGGACAGTGACAGAAGGGTGGGGTTCTTTGTCATTTATTTGTTGCATTTTATTTTCTCAGAATCAGACCAAAGGGTCTTTCAGGAAAGAAGACCCTCTTATAAAAGGTTAAAGGGGAAGCAAAACACCACACAAACCTGTATCCATCACCATATTTTTCACTGTTCTTTTCCCTTCTACGCCTTTGCTTCTCTCTTCTGGCCTCAATTCGTCGCTTTTCTTCTTCCTCACTTTTACCTTCTCCTTTGCCATCTTCACATACAGTAGAAGGATTTTAAAAAGTTACATCCAAAAAAATAAAAGGAAGAAACAAAAATACAAACAGAAAGCCCATCAGTAAAAGTATGTCTTTCCTGTCTCCTCCACAAATACCTCAAAATGTACCTTTGGTACAGAAAGATCCTGTAACAAAGCAGCTCAGTGGCTTATTTAAACACTTCACAAGTTTTGCTGTTTTCTTCCTCTAAATGCAACCAATTTAAACACTTGCTTCTAACACTGAAAACTTCAGTTTAGGGGTTACACTCTAAATTACACTCATAAAAGTTTAGAACAAACCCTACCCCCTCTTGTGCCCAGTTACTAAAGGCCTCTTCAAGTAAGTGACCTAAAAAAGTACAGGGGATACAGGTGGAGAAACAGATCTATTTAAAACTCCTCATGGTTTTAGAGCACTAAAGCTACAACCCACTTACATTATTAAAAAAACCCAGAAAACAAAAAAACTCATACCAAGCAAAAACACTCACACACAACAACTAGATAATGCCACTCTTTTCTGCTGAGAAGACAGCTTCCAAAACCAAAAGCAAAGGTTTTCATAAAGGAGACAAGGCAGCATTCCATTAAGGTATGGTACCCACCCTGAACTTTACTATGTTTCACTAGACTTTCCTTGATTTCACAGAAATACATTCCAAAGATTTTAAGCTGAAGAAATAAACCAGTGAAATAACCATATGAGGGGAGGGAGGGAAAAAAAAAAACACAAAAAACTCCAGCATGACAAAGCACAAAAAAACCCAACTAAACCTTAAAAGAAGAACTTATTTTAATTATCACCTGGCACATAAATAAAGAGTACAAACAAATAAATTACTTGAAATTTGCTTTGCAACATTAAAGACTAAGGACATTGACTTATTGAAGAAGTTCATATACGTTTGTCTTTCCTGTGTCTACTTTAAAAGCCTATGGACAGAGGGAAACAGCATATTATTCAGCAAGTAATTTTAGAGCAGGAAAATAAGGATCACTTGGTTTTCATTTGCAGTTCTACTTCAGGAGAGGTCAGTCTCTACAAAATCTGCCCCTATCCAAAGAGCAACACAAAGTACAGCAGCATAATGAAAAAAAAAAACAAAAATTGCTAAAAGCTGTGTGTCTTGAAATATCACTGAGTACTGAAAACTTTTCCACTGACTAACAGCTGAACTTTCATTCTGGATTACCCTGAGGCTTTTCGTTTTATAGCAGACAGTTTTAATACTCTGATTCAGAAAAGAGAAAACTCATATCCAAAAGAGTGGAGTTTTTTTCATTCAATTTGAACACAAAAGATAACCACCTACAGAGTCAACTCCCATTACTGATCTCAGGATTTAGATTTCACTTAGTACCTTACCACCAGCCCTGGAGATGTGCAAAGAATCACTATTTAAATTACAATTCAAATCATCTAGTAAGACATTCTGTGGAGTGAAACGATCTATATCCTAATTCCTCAAGCTCACAAATGCAAGTGTCCTTCCTGTAACAAGCTGGAAAATGGAAGTCAGAATCTACACATGAACTGGGACTCCCATTTTCCTTCAGTGCACTTCCACACTTTTCAAAATGAAAAAAAACCTCACATAATTTTTAAAAATCCTATTTCAAGAAAAGAAACCACAACCAGATGGCTGTAAATTTCCAGCACTCCTTACCACCAGGTTAGACTACACGTGCAATAAGGCAGCACAGAAGGGAAGCTGCACTAGAAGTAGTTTCAGCCATACCACTGGATTTCTTTGTGTAAACTCGTAATTTTAGGTAAACTAATAATTAACCTGTTTCATTAAGATTGCACATGAAACACTGTGTTCTTGAAAGCAGATGAGTAACTAAGTACACTTCTACAAAAAGTGATTTACCTAGGATTTAAGGGGTTAAGCTGATCAGCTAGAGGGATAAATAATAGGATATGAGTGAGGAACTATAAACAACATTCAAGCAATGGAACATCCATAAGTACAGAAGACCATTTTACATCTGTTTCACAAAAGTTAACAGAAGTCAAACAACACAGAGATGATCAGAAAGCAGAGAGACAATTGAACGCAAAGAAAGACAACTGATAAATGGATGTAGAATTATCTTCTCCATGGTGTAAATTTTTAAGTTCTAAATCTATTCACACAAAGTCAAATAACTACAATACCTTAACTGACAAAGCAAAATTATTTACCTCCAAAAGTCTGATACCCAAGATCATATGCATCTCTTGTAAAGTCTTCGTATATAACAACTGCACCACTCGTGTCCACTTCGATTTCCTAATAGAAGTCAAATCCACAAGTTTTGTAAGAAAAAACCTCAACAAAACAGTATCATTTTATATCCAGAAAGACAGTGCAAATTACTTCAAATAATCTGTTACTTACTATTTTTATCAAATATGATGAAGGAGAAAAGAACTTACTATCTAGACAGACTCAGTGTACAAACACTTCAAGCTATGCACTTCTCCTTAATTCCTTGAAGCCTTTGTGAATTAGCTTCACAACTGTCTTCTACATTCTGACTTCCAATTCAGACTTTTAAATACTTAGTTGAGAATCTTAATACCTCCACTCAAAAAGAAAGAAAATAATTCCCCGGTGTTTCAACGTGGAACCAAAATACATGCACACACACACTTACTAATCCCATTCTTACACCCCCTTTCAACTGATCTTTCTGTAGGTGGGATCTAATCTCTGTAACATAAGAAAACAGCTGGTAACACTGTTTCTTTTTTTATTTACCCTCTCTCCTTGATGTGTCTTCTGCCTTATCCATTCTTCCTCATGCTCTTTAGTAATCACCCTGTCATTTTGTACTTTATTTCTCAGCTCACCCAAGCAGGTCATAGGTGTATAAATTCAAGCTGACTACCTATAGTAACATGAGAAGTGTTCATACGACAGCTCTCTGTGCATTACAAGAATAGGCAGGGTCTACAATACACTTAAAAATTCATTTTTCAGGCTATCTACACATGCTGAATGTACCCCCTTGAAATCAGTAGGGATTTCAGACTGCCATCAAAATACAACAGTTTTAAACAACGAGAAGAAAAAAAAAAGTTTGGAAAAATTTACTTAAGTAAGTGCCTTATTTTTGTAATCCTAGCTTAGTAATTATTAATCTTAATATATACCATACAAACTTATGAAATAACCACAATGTTTTCCAATTCTATAAAATCTTTACCTCTACATTAGAATCCTGGAAAGATGTCTTCATGTCTACAAACAAAATGAGGAAGAAATGAGTAATGTCAAATTGCTCTCACTCAATTTTAAAGCAATCAAATATTTCAGAAAAACAACTCAGAAAAAAGTGTTACACCACTAGGACAGTGTACATCTACAAATTATTTTTTTGTAATAATACTAATTATTATTACTAAATGTCATATCAGTTATCCTTAAGAATATAAACTAAGCAGTCTTCTAGAAACAAATCACCCATATCTTAACTACTGAAAACAATAAAGTCAAGACTGGTAGGACAGTATAATTTCAAGGTATATTTTCATTCACATACTGTACACCTATTACATCCAATTTTCTATCAGTAGATAGACACTTTTTAATTTTCAACTGCATGATATTGCTTAAGGCAATATCAGCTCAGGTCTCAGAAAACTGTATTAAGCTCAAAGTTCGCAAGGTAATTTTAAAAATTTTTCAGGTGCAATTTGAAACCAAACTATACAATTCTGCAGACCCAAATTACTGGGGAAATTACAAGCACACACAAAAAAACTGACTGCTGTACATGCCACTTATAATATTTAATACTCAAGTTTACATTCCCTCAAATCAACTAATTTATTCAAACCTCGTGACTTTTTATTCTCCAGCTTTGCCTCTAATAATCAGAGCTGTAGAACACCTTCAGGGAAGCTAAACAAACCAAGCACCACAGATACTTTGCATTTTTTATTTCCAATTTATCACATTTCCAGTTTCTCACATTTCCAGTTTCTCTTCATGACAGCATTTCGTTTATAAGAAACAGCTATCACTGCCTTTCATAAACTATTCTCTAACAATTTCCACTGTTTTCCCAGTTTGCCTCCCTTTCCCTCTCCTCTGCACTCACACATCTTGCCTTTATTTTAGCTGCACTGCAGCTGATGCTCTACTTTCTAGAGAATCTGTAAAAGTATTTTGACAGCAGGGCCCACATTTGAGCTGGAGCACATTTTGAGTTTTGGGCAGCAGCACCCAGGCTCATGCAAAGGCACATTTTAATATGTGTCCAGCATCATCACTTAAGGCTACCTGAGAACTGAAATTATTTACAGCACTAAAAACCTGCCTACAGAAAATATCATTAGAAAGTCTGAATGAAATACCCTTTAGCAGTACGTATCTGTACAAATCAAAATATTTAATTTAATTCAGCGAATTATCTTTGCAGTGGAAGAGAAGATTAAATTATTAAAATATCTTGTGGAATACTTCGAACACAGAAAATCAAGAATTACAAAACAACACATATGGTTCTCTTTCGAATTGTTAAAAATAGTTCCAAATTAATTAAAATAATTGTCAAAACATTCTAATTTTGGCACTTTTTACTTACTAGGTGATTTCTTCTGGCTCAGCTTCAAAACAGGTTTTGTCATTTTGGGTTTCTTAACAAACGTCCCACCAGGTTTGTTATATGGCTGTGGTATCATTTTTCTTTTTATCCCTCGTGCAGCAACTGCTGCAGGACTGGGTTTGTTATGATAGTCAACAACAATTCCAGGTCTGTGCATTCCTCCAAAGTCTCCCATATGCTGAAAATTTGTGAAATCAAGAGAAAGGTATTAGTAAATGAAATCAATAGAAATAAAACAATTATGTGGTACAATAAAACCATTAAGTAAAATCTGTTTTCTAGAGCAAAATGCAGGGGAAATTTAAGCTCCCAGTCTGATGTTGTGTTGTGCAATGGCTTTACGGGTGTTTGTCCAGTAGAAGAAATACATAGGCACAAAACGTGTTTCTGCTTATTCAGAACCATTGTCCAGACAATGAACATATCTATCAGAGTTCATATCTCAGCCTAACACCTTGGCTCCTCTCTTCAGATTCTCTAGATGATGAATGACTTCCACTTCTGGGAAAAAACAGAGCTAACTGACCCAGTTTTTGACACTTTATTTAGCAGTCATTTAAAAAAAAAAAAAAATTCTTTATGCCAAACAATCAGGAAGTAAGCTCACTCTCTTTTACTTATCTTTCCACAGAATTCAGTGAATTCAGAATTTAGAAGTTCAGCCTGGAGGGAATGATACAAAGCCACGGTAGCAATAGAAATGAAAATTCAGTTGAAAGACTACACCTTTCTATTTCTAAAATATTGTACAGTTCATTGTGGATACTTGTTTATGAAAGTTACCCCTGTAAAAGTATAGCATAAATGAGCAATCTGAAGAGGGAGAATTTAGGTAAGCTGCAGTATTTTCAACACCATTAATATACTTCTTAATTTAACTCAATTATCTCATTAATAAAGGGCAGAAGAGAGCCCACTGACTGGACGGGTCACATGGATAAGCAGAAATATTTGTACTATCATAAGAATTAGTACTACACTGTCAAAGAACACAAAAATAACATCAGCATACTTTGTGAAAAGTATGACAGTTTTTAGGCAAATTATAAATTCAAGACAATGTACCAAAAATGGCACTTTTCTTAATCAGAAGTCCATGCACAAGATCTTCACGTTAATTTACTTTGTTGAGATAGCTACAAGTACAACCTAGCATGTACATTTACACTGTACACATATAAATTTGACATGGAGTATGCACTTGGCTAAGTGTTGGGGTTTTTTTTTAAAGTCTATCTATTAAAGGTGCAATGCATTTTACACATGGTAAGTAGTTCAGCCTTCACATTCTCCTGTATTACATAAAATCACAAACTAAAAAGATAAATTTCAAAAGCAAAAAAAGAAACTTGGTTTGTAACTGCATACATTGGATACTTGGTTATAACTGCACAAAACTTTCAGATCTAAATGAGTTCTGAAAGGATGGCATCCAAGCTTAAGAACCTAAAACTTTCAGATTTACAAGCAGAGAAACAAAGATTAGAATCTATTTCTCATAGCATGCTACATGCTAGCTAGCAGTCATGTGCAAATCTGAACTAGAATTTGAATATGGCAACTATAGTACTCAAGAATGCTACAAAGTACACTTCTGAAACAAAACCACCACACAATCAGGCATTTGAAGACCCAGTAAAAAATCTCTCTAAACTTCAAGCTACAAACAAGTTGTATGGCTTAATATTGAAGAACTGCTTCTAAAATAAGTTATGTCACACTTAAGAATTTTTAAAGTTACACCTAGAGGCATAGCCAAAGAAGTGTGCACAGAATTCTTCATGATTAAGAAAAAAATCAACCAAACAAAAAAAACCAAACAGGATCAGGACTGGAATTATAAAACCACAGTAAAGGGACACCATCAACTTAAGAGTTAGTACTTCTGTTAGGATTTTTTTTTTTTTTAATTCTCTTCTGTTTTATTTTTTTATACCATTTAACATTTAGTATTACTTCCCCAAATAGCAATTCACTATGTGTTCAGTTGAAATTGGTGTTTCTTGGACACAAAGTTCTTAAATCCTACACTGGAAAGGAATACACTGGAAAGGAGCTAACACATAAGTCTTCAAAATAAAATGTATGTAAGTAACAAGTGAAGCCACACCATCTGGAAATTAAGCTCAATTCTGTGAAAGGACCTGATTTCAAGTTGATGATGTCCCTTTAGCCATACTTTAATTTTGAAAAAGAATCACTGTAACTGCTAACCATCCACCTTTGCCATTTCTTCCCCATCGCTCTTCCAAGACACAAGTCAGAGTACAAATTAAGTTTAAAAGACTTGATGTTTGATAAAGCATTTGTACAGCTTAAAGAAGTAGCTAAAGTTCTATGTTTACAGGAAACAAAAACTAGTCTAGCATTCACAACCTAGGTTTTATTTTTGCTTATACATTGCACCTTTAACCTACTCAAAACTTCAAAAGACTTTGAATTAAACTTATACAATATTCAAGAATTTCCCCACCAGCAGTAAATATGCTGGTGTTCCCAAGGAAAAATGCAAGTCCTTTTAATCCCTTTTAGACCAAACCTATTACTTTTATCTTCACCTTTCAAACAAAAGGAGAGATTTAACAAACCTTATGAACCTTGGTCTTCTATTACTCATTACTTTCAAAAGAAAGAGGGACTGCATTCTGCTTGAAGACAGCTTCAAGGAGGTAAACATTGTCAACCATGGTAGTTTGCTTGGACAAAAACCCCGCACTGTACTGAACAGTGCATTCATTTTAAAGCAGTGGTCTTGAAAGGGTTTAAAAGAGTGTCTAGTGAAAAGAATCTGAAAAGATTCTGTACTTACTCCTCGGCCTCGGCCTCTGCCTGTTGATGGTCCTCCAAAAGCATCATAGTTTCTGCTTCCAAATCCACTTTCAGGATAAGCAGGCGTTCCTCTCCCCCGAGAGCCTACAGGTGCAGGCTTCATATGGGGTGAAGAAAAACTGCTGTAGGAAGAGTAACTCTCTCTTCCTCTGTCCTCCATAAACCCAGGCCTCAATTTTGAACGGGAGTAAGGTGCTTCCCAGCTAGACCCGCCCTGGTTTCTACCTCCGAAAGAGTCAAGGCTATTCCGGTAGGAGTTGTCAAATCGACCACCATAACTACCTCCGAAGCGGCTTTGTTCGGGTTCATTATAACCATAGCCAGATCTGTACAGATCTCGCCCACCCAGAGAAGACCCGGAGTCGTAAGACTCATAAGGTCCAAACCTGGAAAAGTTGCACAGTGAGGAGAAAAAAAAGTAAGCTTACTAATGTTATACATTTCAAAAGACAAGTTATCAGTTGACATTTATCAACTAAAGTCAATTTATTACTATACTGTCTGTACAGTTGTGTTATTGTTTAATCTTGATTAGGGCTGGGCAAATCACACCATGACCAGATAGAAAGCTATCTGAGACATTTTTGCTACAAACAATTCTAAAGTTCAGTATGCCTGAACTTTGCTTACTTAAAATTTTCAGCAAGGTTTACTTACTAAAACATTATTAGAGCCCAGCCCTAGTCTCATTAAAATAGTCACCTCCACACATTCACAGGCTAGTGAAACTCCTTTCTTCAACATCATGCCCTCATATTCTAACAGTTAAACAGCAGTCAAAAGGCAGCTTAGTTCTGAACTGGGAAATTTTTTTTTAATTTTATTTTATTTTTTTTAGTGCTATAGTTGCGAGTTTTAAACACCCCAGAGTTCTAACTTTAGAGGAAAAATACAAACGCTCTTCCACTCACATTTGTATTTCTTTGAAATTTTCTCCCCTGTAGTAGTCAAATCTCCCAAAGAGTTCATGATCTTCAGTATACTCATCTTTCACTTGCAGACCAGTAAGTCTAGCAACTCAATATTTTGAAAATCTGCCCAATGCATGTAGAGTGGACACAAAAACAGTCCTTGGAATTTCAGACCAGGGTAACAAGGAGCTGAAATCTTCACTTATTTACCAAGAGTTTCCTTTAAGGGGGTCAGGCTAGAAATCATCAGTATCTGATGTTATCACTTGGAAGGGAAACACAGTGTCCCTGCAGGGTTATAACAGGGTGACTGAGCAGGAGTTGGAAAAGACAACCCCTTGACTGATAAACTAGAACAGACTGTCTACAGTAGAATGACTGTCTACAGTAAACTTAATGCCTTCATTTTAAAATGTTAGCCTCAGAAGACCCAAAGCTACACAGAAATGCCACTGTCCACAAAAAAAGCCCATGCACAATATTAACATTACATAGCAAGAGACGTTTCGGTGTTCAAGTATTCATTCAACCTCAATCATATGCAGATTACTATATGGTAGGTACAGCTCATTCCTGAATCTCTGCTCCAACTTTTAAGTCAATCTTTATGTTAACCATTTAGCAAATTATACTTAACTGAAATGTTTAACAGAACCATGCAGCAAAACACAACACTTCTCCAACCTCACTGCTTTAGTACTGTCCTTGCCCAGTGGCACCGCAGTGACTACAGACAAGAATCATACAGTAGTCTGGCTACAGCCAGACAACAATTCAAGGGCGCACACAAGAAAACCATCAGATTATCCAAGTTTTCTTCAAATTTTATCCCCCCCCCCGCCCCAAGACAGAATCACTATTCTGAAAAGCATGTTTCTTTGAATATGATATTAAGACCTGTATCAAATCAGCTGCTCCCTACTGTTTCTATTTGAAAGAGCAACAGTAATAGTATCCTAGCATCAAATACACAACTTTAAGACCACTTCATCAGAATTTTTATTTTTAGACCAATCCATCTTACAAAGCAGCCCAGAACATGCACACAGTTTTAAATGTAATCAGTACCTGCCAATGAAATAATCTGGACATGACTTTCAGATTCAATACCAGTATCACTGAGCACTGCACATTCAAACCAAAGAACACGTACCCTAAATGTTCCTTGAAAACGGAATGTTGATAGATTCAGTCTAAGGCACTAAACCAGTTAGGTCTAGTCTGCTATGTCAGAAATGGTACATCAGGCCAATCAGCTACAAACTGCTAGCCATTACTGAAAAATAAAACTTTTTCCATTTTCATTCAAAAACACATTGTTTCACCATCAAAGTTTTTCCACAAAAATGCTGATTATTACAAGCATCTAGCTCCTACACTTTAGTATTTGCCAGCATTTATCAAACAAGAAGACTCTGAACAAAATCGTTCATCCAAAATCATAACAACATGCCTCAGGAACACTTAAGTTAGAAGACGGAATGATTTAAACTTAAATTGGATTTGATCGATTCTTGGGACAACTGAAGGATTATTTTACCTGTTACCACCACCACCACCTCCTCCGCCTCCACCTCCATGACTCTCCATCCCATAGGATTGGTTAAGGTAAGAGTCCATGGATCGTGGGCCACCATAGCCTCCATGCCCATAATCACGGTCCATGTCTAAAAAAAGAGCAGAAAAATGTTTATAAAAAAGCAAGCAAGAAGTCTTATTAAGTAATCTAGTTTAAACTATCAAGTAAAAAATTTACTCTTTGCCACAGTGCTTACAAACCAAATACAAAACTGCCAGTTGCAAACCAATTTTGACACTGTGCTGAGGAAAGCTGTGTCTCTTTGTAATTATCTGAGCACCTCAACTGAAATCTAGTTCGTAACTTTTTCCATTAGTAGATAACCCCAGATTATTGTTCTAACAGCTGGAAGCAGACGCAAGTTTTAAATTCAGAGAATTAAGTAGAGAAGCCCCGTACAGAAGCTGTCAGAATTTAGTGGAGAATTAAGACCACTTCCCTCCTTTCTTAACACACACAGCTCACAAGCATGTGCCTTCTCTACCCAAAACCAGAAGAAACCCCTAACACTGACAGACCTTGGGTCAAGGTTACAAGCTGTCATGCTGCAATGCAGATTCTATATATAGGCTACAGTCAAACAAAAGGATTTTCTCCAATCTAGACCAAACAAAAATCCACCCAAATCAGCACTGAGTTGCAGTATACTAACTGCACTAAGATGTTGGTGTTTCATAGCTAAACCAATGTCTCTTCCTAGCAGCTTTGTATCTTGTAATGAAGTACAGCGAAAGAACCAACTTTTTCCTCAACACTGGAACTCCTATGTAAAAGTTCTGGTTGAAGAATCACTCAAATTCAAAGCACTAAAACAGTGTTTAGATCTGTGTAATGACTATGATGCACTGTCTTCCTGTACACATCATTTGCACTCCACTGTCATTCTAGTGAACAAAACTGCTTCCCAGTACCAACACTAACTTTTGGATGATACAGAGAAAGCCTATCAAGTCAAGCCTCACACAAAAGATAACACAGATGAGGAAAATACAGTGGAACACAGGAAGGGTAAAAATAAAACCACACAAAAACCTGTCCACTCTGAAAAGAGTATGCTATACATTTCAAAACCTCCAAGTATAAACCATCAATTTTTCCAGAAGATAAGACGACATTAGGCTCAGCTGAAGACATAACAAATTTTCCTGTTTAAAGAAACATACTAATACTGTGTGTGCCTCATTTCATGAAAATACCTGTATTGATGAAAAGAAGTATATATACTATTTCCTGTCTGTACCTGCCTCTTCTTAGAAGCAGAGCCATTGTAATTTACTCTTACATCTGTGAACAAAAATAGTGGAAACGGTATTGAGCCGACTACCACTTTTACAGAAACGTTCTTAGCATGCCTGAATAGAGACTCACACAAACTACTATCTCCTGTTGATCTCCACTTAAATACCATATGTACTTTCTAAAAAATCAAAAAGGATACTTCTGAAATAAAGTCTTTTAACATGGAAGTCACACTGCACCTTTTCATATTCCTAACATACAAGATTCTGCAGCAAAGCAGAAAATTAGCTTTTCAAAATACAGATCATGTGGCAACACACAGCATCAACCTGAACTGCAAAGTTACTTTTTAAAGAACTGAGATGACCAATAGAAGCATCTACTATTCCTGTCTGGTGTGACTGAATTATCTACCACCTAACCCAGTGGAAAAGTCTCAAGACTGCCTACACAAAGATGTAGGCCAGTAAAAAACAGTAAGGTAGTCAAAGTAATTCCAGTTTCACAAAAATTAAGGTTAGATGAGGCCCTGGTTACCCTCAGATGGTGGTTTGTTTGTTTTTTTTAATACAGTGTATCTATCAAAGACAAGGACATTCTGAAAACTAAAATACGTGATCTGAAAGTACCCAAATGAAAGTACCTTAGTTTCACCTGGTTTGATTATCTACAGAACCTGAGGTGGCACAGTAGTAATTAGGTTAGGAATTGAAGAGATGACTCAAATGATTTAACAAGAAAGAATACAACATATTGTCAAGACCCATGCCACTACAATCCAAACCTATTACAAAGTAGTAAGTAGTGACTAGTACTGTCCATATGCCAGTTTGTTAGTGGGAAGAACATGAAAAAAATCACATGCAAAAGAATTCCTTGAAAAAATGGTTTGGAGCACAGGTCTGAAATTTTTTTTTCTCACTTTTCATTTCTACATCATACTTGAAGTCCACTGGGGTAGGGGAGAAGGGAGAAGAGTTAAGTGAAAGGGGGAAAAAAACCCCTTACTACCTCTAAAATAAAAAAGAATGGGACACTAAAATCCAAGTTCAACTTAAAAGTTAAAATGTTAATGCATATGCATTCCTCCAGATTAAAAAAAAAAAAAAAAAAAAAAGCAAACCAAAAAAGGCCTATCTGGTGGAGAGATTATGAAAAATAGCTGTAAAATAAATAACAATAGCTAGCAAAGAAAAATCAAGAGATCAAATTTTTATTAAGAAGAGGACTAGGAAGTAAAACACCTATTAGACAAGACTCAGAATCCCTTAGTACAAAGAACATAATTTAAGAGAAAAAGCTTAAGATCAGAGAGCACTCAAAACACATTCACAACAAACAAAAAATAATCCTTTTCAACAGTGTTCTCAGTGTGGAACTTAGAAAAAAGGCTAGAAAGATGATAAGAATGAGAAACATGACAAATAAGAAATTAAAATAAAGTTCAGTAAAAGTAACCTTTAAGCAACAAAAACCAGCTTGAATAATGCTAAATTTCCCTGTGTTTTAAAGTCATAGTCCACAATAACTACAGCAAACTTAAGGCTCCATTGTGCAACAACAAACAACATCCTTCCCAGCCACATTACATTTTTTGTAACACTATGCTTGCTTTAATGTCACAACCTTGTCATTACATACAGAAAGTTTAACACCCAGTCCCATGCAAAACAAGGAACCAATCTAACAGTATAGATGAGATTCAGGAATAGAAGCAAATGCCATTTCCCCTTCCAGCTTAAAAGGACAATCATTAATTAATCAAAATATTAACATGAATAGTTAATATTTGCTAATACTTGCGCTACTTGTATTAACTGAATTTATTCTACAGGCTATGTCACTTCGAACCAACTCATCAGCAAGGGACAATAGTGTAATTATCGTGGTCGTTAACTATTCAATGAAAAGTGCTTCACACCGGCTAAAAGTTTCCAGCAAGAAGAGACTTGCCAAGAACTCAAATGAAAACTGGGTGAAGACTGAAACTCTCAACATTCATCCTCTATTGCCATCTACTGGAACCCTAGAAAATAGCTTTTAGCCCACTGCACAGAACTGGGATAAGACAAAGCTTTATTCATGCCTCACTAATGAACATACAATGCATAAACACTAATGTTAGATGCTTCAAGCGTCATACATAATATTTAGATTTAATAATTATTATTAATATAAAGCTTAATTATGAAAACTATTATTATACAGATGTACATTAAAGGAACAATCTTAACTGTACAACATACAGTTGACTGGTTACTTCCCATAGCATGATCTTGGATTTACTTTAATACTACTGTCATGAAATCTCAGAATGGCAGGTTCTACAGATGAATGTTCCAGTAAGACACATAAAACTGCTATCTAAGATCCTTTTCTACTAAAAGGCTAAAGGATATTTAATTAGGAATCAACCCGGAAGACTGAAAAACAGGGCTATAACTTACATTTCACAGTAAAATAAACGTAATTGGCAAAAAAGCTAAGACTTAAGAAATGGATTGTAAAAATGGTCATATTGCAAGCAAAGACCTGTCTGTATTCCAATGTGCTACTTCAGAATAACAGCCATCAAGAATATAAAGAGATCCAATAGTAAACACTTAACGGATGCCATCTGTAAATGAAGCTTGTATACACTTTGTGGTAGTTTTAGTATTAACATTCTTTTTAAACTTGCTTGCATGCTGGCAACAGATGTCAACCTCATTTCTTGAGTCTTAGTAAACTCATAATCTTAAACATTTTACAAAAATCTATCTATTCCTTTTTGTTGCATCGATGTGATATTTTTAATACTGTAAAAACAAAAGCTAGTTTTTGGTCTATCACATTTACATTATACGTTTCCTATGTTTCTTCCCAAACTCTTAAAACTAAAAACCTAAAAAAGTAACCCAAGTAAAAAATCAAGCAGTTCCAGGTTGCGTTTTTTCCAATCTGTATAAATGGGGGAAATATCCTCTTTCTTTTTAATAGAAAAAGAATCAAATACAGCAGTCCATAAGAAAACAAATTACTGACTTATGCAAAAATCATTACCATATAAAAAGCTTGTATTCCCCCCATCCCCACTCCTTGATCTCACAATTTGGACTTGGAACGTGCAGGAGTTCATGCTGACATGCCCAAGATGAAAATCAAGTCTCACTCCCATACTCCAGAACTCCTCCAGAAAACAACATGTGCAGTCAAACCACATTATGTACTTTTAATAACCCGTTCGTTTTTTTGATTTTGTCAACACTGACTGTTCAGCCCCAACGCTTTTTACAGGTTAGACGTATTTATAACTCATACCTGAGACTGACCCACTGGGCATGTTCACACCACAATGCATGGGGGTATCTGGGAATCTCCAATCTCTGTCTTCAGCTGGAGAGGATGGGTCAGTGAGAATGACTTAGTGCTTGGCAAGAGCTGGAGGGGAGAGACAGGGAGCCGCAACGAGGGCGGCTCTCTCTCCTGTCGGATCTCCAGTCTCCTGACACGACCCCCTCACGGAGCTCTCCCCGAGCTCCCCCCGCTTCTGCCCCCGCCGCCCCCGCCCGCCGCCTCCCGCTCGCCCCCCACTCGCCCCGCGCCCCAGGGCTCCTCGCCCCGCTCAGGGCCTCGCCCCGCTCAGGGCCGCCCACGCCCGCGCCACCCGCCCGCCCTGCACCGCCCCCCGGGAGGGCCCTTCTCCCGCGCAGCCCTCCCGCCGCCGGCCGCCGCCGCAGCTCCCCCGACCCGGGAGGGACGGCGAGGACGTGGATGAGAGGGACTCCGTCCTGCGCCGAACAAAGCGGCCGCTGCCATTTTGAGACGCGGCCGGGCCCCGCGGCGGCAGCGGCGGCGGCGGCCGGGCCCTACCCTTGCTCTGGGGGTGCGCCCTCACCTTCCCCGTAGTCCATGGCGGCGGCGGCGAACCCTGCTTCCCCGGACGGCTGTAGGCAATATGCAGTAGACAGTGGGCCGTGGGCCGTGGGCCGCGGCTGCGGCTTCTCCCAATGGCGCCTTCCACCACAACGAGGCGGGGCGGGACCTGCGCGCGACGGCGGGGCCACGGCACGCGGCGATTGGCCCAGCCGCCGAGTCACGTGACGATTCCGCCCCGCAGAGGGGGCGGGGCCCGGGACCGGCGGCGGCGCCGCGTGAAGCGCTTGGCGGAGGGCGCCCGGAACGGCTGCGTCACGAGGGAGGCTGCGCAGCGGCCATCTTGGGCACTGGCAGCCGCCATTTTGCGTTCTGGCGTAGGGCCCGGTCGTGTTTGAAGCCGGTCCAGGTTACCAGCGGCGAAGCATCCACACCTTTGCCCTCGTGTACACACACATCCACACCCCTGAGGAAGTAGCCGCTGCAGAAAATGTCTCTCAGTGCATAAGTACCAAAACCTGCCCTTACTCAGAGGTACAAGGAGGGCACAGCCTGGTGGCAGCAAGCCCTGGGTGGATTCCCCGCAGCTCCACAGCCCTGTTCGTGAGAAGCCCCAGATCCTGGTGGCTGCTGCTTCTCCTGTTTACAAACCGAAAGCATTTTGCAAAATAAACCTTTTATTTAAGCAATGCCACTCCTGTTATGCCCCCTTTGATGAAACTAATATGTATTAACAACAGCTTACCTGTCAATCCCAGGACAAAGTATTTCAGGGTCTATAATGGGCTGTATCGCAACACTGACACTGGCCAACAGCGAACAGAGACTTCCATGGTGAGTGAGCTCTGAGGTACCACTGTGCTCCAATATGCAGCCGGGGACGTGAGGGAGAAACAGACTTTGCCCCAGACACATCCTTGGACCCAGAGTCCTACATGAAAATCACAGATGGAGAAGTATTTAATTCCTTACATTTCCTAAATGTTTTGCACAAGAATGAGAAAGAAAAGGGGGAAAGCATATAACCATGTGAGGGAGTTGGCAGTGAACAGATCTGACACAGAAAACCTGAGAAGCTGTCTCTTGAGAACAAGGTGTGGGTAACCTCCCGGGGCCACTGCAGGAAAGGAAGATTTGACTCGCCCAGGTCCAGAGTCCAAGTTTTGTATTTAACTAAAACCAAAGTCTGGCAGAGCAGTCGGACAGTTTCCCTCCCCAAGCTCTGGATGGCAGCAGATGCGAATGTACTTTAACACAGACTTTGCTCCAGCCAAGGGAGAGCTCAGCAGCGTCAGTTTTGCCTGATGAGCTTTCCTCTGGTAGCTCCCTGCTCCCTTCTCTCCCCATCACCAAAGGAAAAATACAGAGAAAATGGTTATGACCTACCAAAGATAATCTTTCCTTCAGCTTCTCCAATGACTTCTCAGCAAATGACGTGTTTTTCTTGGGCAGAGCCATGATTTCAAGGCCCAAATAGTCTGCATTGAGCCATGTTTGTGCACCCATCCCTTTTGCACCCACGAGCAGAGCGGAAAAGTCTCTTGCACTGAACATGAGATCTGTATGATAGGCATTTTCCTGTATATTCAGGGCTGTGTGCCTCATCTTTGCAACATAGCAGCCTCTTTTCTACAGCCATTTTTTCACTGCTAGATGCAGCACTGCTCAGCCTGCAGTCTTGTGCTTGTGAGAAGGAGCAGGTGGGAGCAGACCAACACCTACAGTCAGAGGGGCTCCTGCTGGAAGGCAACCATCACCAGTGATATGGGCATCCTGCCAAGGGCCTGCCTGCCACCTCCCCACAGCCTGGCACAGATGTGGGGGAAAAAACACATATTTGAAGATTTTTTCCCATGCAAGAAAGTGCACAAGCACATCTCTATGCATATTGTTGTATGCAAAATAAAAAATGGGAGGAATTAAAAGATAGCATCTATGTGCAGAGAATCCAAAAGCTATGCAAATTAATACAAATGTGGTGGGAATAAATGAATTTTCCCAGGTTTCCTGAAACATGCAACAATCAAAAGTATCATCTCTGCTTGAGGAATTCAATGCATGCTGCTGGATGAGTAGCTGAGGAATCCACTAAGTGGATTCTCAGCCCTTGCCAATGCATCTGGCTTGGCCAAATGAGATGGCTAATGAAAATTCTATTGAATAAGCAGCTCTAAAAGGAGGAAATCATGCAGAATAGATTTGTCGTCACTGTAAGAATATCTGGCTAATGGTTCTTCAGAATAAACACGAAGGTCCAGAAAACCTGATTCATCTGAATCAGCTGCCCCAAAGAGTATCAAAGGTGAATGTTTTAGGTGTTGCTCTGGTGCAAAACTTCTGAACTACCTACTCCTAAGACTATCAAAGGTGAATGATTTAGTTGTTTCCTTCTCAGACACCTCATTGTAAATCCTGTTCTCCTTTGTGCAATAGTCCCTTTAGGTTGCATAGCCCACCATGGAGTTTAATTTTTTGAATCTCTCAGTTTTGCACCATTGAAATACCAGAATTAAACAGGAGACTGTTAAGATGATGCAGGATCGTTATGAAATGCTTGGGGGAAAGGCCAAAGGCAGGGATGGAAGGAACAAAGACAGATCAGGGAAGAACAAAAAAATCTGAGGTGGACTGAAGAAAGGGAATAAAAATTACCTCAGGCATGTGAACAGCTGGTCAGTTTACTTGTATGGCTGAGCCCTGTGACTGATTTCCACTGTCTGCCCTATCTTCCTTTTAAATACTGGTTTTGACTATTTTCCATCCTGTGATCCTGTTTGTCATTCTGTGTCTGTGCATATGATCTGCTGATGAACTCCAAGGCAGACCAGCTGGAGAGTTGAATGAGCAGACTGGGAGACAGGTACTGGGAGACCCTGGCAGGGCAGTTTCCCTCAGCACACATCCTTAGAACCAGGACTGGGCTACGCACGCTGCCTGTGTGTGGTGTGGTTGTCTGCAGAGACCCAGCCTGAGAACGGGCAGAAGCAGGACCAAGGCACCTAACAGTTTCCATTTGTAGCTTACAGGACCTGATGCTGCCAAAAAAGGCATCTTTTTTGTGAATCTCTCCAGTATTCTCCTGAAGCAAATACATTCTGTGACTAATCTCTCAGCATATTTACATATTAGAGCACGCTAGACTACCAGGAGTCACAGGGCTAAGCATCTGTTTTGTCATATAAAAAATCTGGCTTGAAAAGCTTAAAAGAAGCCCCTGAAGAAACCAATGATCATTGAAATCAGCAGATATTCACGCAGGCTCCAGGAAACTGGTTTGGGCTCATGCACATCGTGCAAGCTTACTTGTAATTTGTATGCAACCCCCCAGTGTTACTATGAGAATTGCTGCTATCCTGTGTGTTGTTTCACCATCTGAGGAAGTCATTGACAACAGAGTGGTTGTTATGGGAACAGCAGTCTGTCAAAGAAAAGAGGGTACGTGACAGAGGGAACATCTGATCATAAAAAATTTGTACTCGTACCAGCAAGCGCTTCGGGCACCAGACAGAAGAGGAGGTGCTTTCACATGCACACACAGATAGATTTGGGCTTTCAAAGTTATTGTCCCAGAACCAGAAGTTCAGGCAAAAGAAACTGGATCTGGGGCAGAACAAGGCTACAGCAGGTATAACATACAATTTTTCAGATTCAATACAAACAGGTCAGCAAAAGCGTATTATTTTTGTCTTAATTATGATCAATGGGCCACTGTTGGTTTCAGGCTTTTTAAAACAAAGGCTCCTTCTTTCCTCCCTGCAGGACTCCAAAAAGGAAAAAAAATCTAAGCTAAGCAAAGCAAAACAAAATGGAGACATAAGAGAAAGAGAACAGACCAGTATTGTATGCTCATTCCTCATGATCCAAAACATGAATGTTTTGGTTCACTGTAGAATCTCTCTTTGCAGTCCTGTTCTGCTGCTTCCTTGGGTTTGTTTTCTTGGCTTTTTTTTGTAAATTCTTCAGAGCAGCACAGGGCTAAGAGAACAATCAATGATTTTTCCAAGCACATATATTAGCATGATTATTGAGAAATACTGCTCTTCTGTAGTTCAATAATTCTACCTACTCACACCCCCTCCTCTGCTGCCCAAATGCTGTGGTTTTGTGTACCCTTTGATTTAAAAGATTATCTAAAACCTGAAGAAATTCTGTAAAATGGCTATCAATTGCTGCTAACAGTGGTTAGCAACCAGCTACTAGCAATTGTGGAGGCCTAACACTAACAAATCCTCTGTATTTCAATGCAGAGGAGTTAACCCAAATCTCATTGACAGTGGAGTAGTAGGATTTCTGGCTTTTGATGAAAGCACTCAACCTCTTCACTCTGTTTACAGCAGGTGTGATTGACATAATGTTTAATTCTACAGGAGCTCATCACTCCAACAGTGCATCTCTCCCGTGGAATATTATTATTATCATCATTATTATCATTATTATAATCACCACCACCATATCATTATTATTATTATTATTATTAATAATAATAATAATAATAATAATGAATTTTTAACATACATTACCGCTGATACTTGACATTTTCAGGAAGTGGCTTTCTTTGCATTTCAAGATGATGGGGAGAGGAGCACATACATGAAAATGGCATTAATTCTTTCTATAATGTTAAATCCAAATCTCATCAGTTTTTCTTAGATATTGACATGGAAGCAGATTCTTCCATCTAAGCCTTGCAGAAGAACCATGGCAACCATGCAGAGCCACACTGATTTCTGTGGGCTCTTATGTCTGTCATCACAGCATAAATCAGAGCCATAATACTGTATTTCCAAAACTGAAATATTATCACTTCTGTATGTATACATCATATAACATAAGCAGGAAAAAATGCCCTAAAATTCTGCAGAAGGGAGTGGAAACATCTGAATGTAGAGATATACTAATCATGTTAGCCTTTTCTACAGGAAAAAAACCCAACCAAATCCCACACTTAAAATATTGATGAAGAGTCAACCAAACTCGACAGACCTCATATCTCCCCTTTACAGGAAAGATCAGAAGCTTTGAAATGTGCCATAGCAGAGACCTGCTGGAGCTTTCATGGTGCTACAGCCACACTGGAGTCCCATCAGCATCCCACAGGCAGCAGTGGGCACTCACCAGAAAGAGTAATTGCTGTAACTTTTGGGTCACAGTAGAACACTGAAGTGAGGGCAGCAGAATCCACTTCAGACTTTGGTTTGGTTTTGGCATGATTTCTAACTGCTGTTTGGTTGGAAATAGAGGGTAGATTAGATTTAGATTAGATACTATGAAGAAATTATTTTCTGTGAGGGTGGTGAGACACTGCAACAGGTTGCCCAGAGAAGCTGTGGATACCTTGACCTTTCAAGTGTTTAAGGCTGGATGAGGTTTTGAGCAGCCTGGTTTAATGGGAGGTGTCCCTGCCCATGCAGGGGGGTTGGAACTTCCTTAAGGTCCTTTCTAGACAAACTCATTCTATGATTATCACACATCTCTAGAGGAAAAAGGATCTTTGCAGAACAACTTATTAGTAATTGGCAAATTATCGGCGACTGCCTTACTTTTCTTGCATGCAAATACCTATGAGCAATTATGTGTATTGATTTTTATATTTACAACATACTTTTACTTAACAGTCTTTGGAGGTCAGCTTTAGGTATTATCTAATCCTGCAGGGAAGTGCTGCTGGAGGTGTGTAGGACTCTGTCTGGGCTGTTTGCCCCATAGCCCTGGGTGAGTCAGACCTGTGTAGGTGCCCTAAGCAAAGACAGAACTGGACTTGTCATTGCTCATTGCCCTTTCACTATCAGTCAGATCACCAATGTCCTGGAACACTCCTTTCAGTTGCCTGCTCCCTCCCCGTTTGCTCCCACATTAGAGATGTCTGTGCCATACCCCTTGCCTAACCTTCCCTGTATTTCAGAAAGTCAAAAAAGCCAAACAAGGCATATAATTAACACAAACATCCATATTAGTTGCCAATATTTTTCAACCCTTCTGTATAGGCACTTATATAGCAAAAAGGACACACAGTTCCTTGACAGGAAACTTTGCATTTATGTAGATTTAATGCATGTGTCCTCTCTCACAGATACAGAGTAGCTGAAATAGCAATGTCCCGTTCACAGCAAGGTTTTATTCACACCGTTTTCCTTGAAAGCTTGGCCAGTGCATATACATTTGAAACACTTGAATGAGAAACTGTGAGGTTCTCAGATAAAAAATGTGAAGATAAATAACAGTTGCAGCACACAGGAGCAGTCAGGCAGCTTATCTCAGAGTATAAAGGCATGCTTATAAGCATTCCCCTTTAAAATAAGAGTCACCATTAGCCAGGATACTATTACTGTGGCTGAGGACAGCAACAGGGAACATGAGAGACATGGAGGCATGTAATTTTCTAGGAAAAAAAAATAAATGGGTGATTTTTATACATTTATTTGTCTTTGCAAGCCACTTCCAGAGTCTCTGCGCTTGGGGTTTATTCTTGAGCTTGTCAGTGTGACTCTGAGTGGTAGCTTTTCTCATTTTAATTTTTTTTTTGTTTAATATCATTTCAAGCTCAGGTTTCCATGCTCTCTTGAGTCACAATGCAGAGTTGTACAGCAACTGCTAACTGTTACAAAATTTGTGATAGAATCACCAGAATGGCAGCACATGGGCTGACATAACATTGCAGGCTTTTTTCCCCCACATTTCATTCCATTTAGAATTTCCATGTGGCCCAGTACCTTCAGCCATGAGAGGCTTAAACTGGGTGAGGTTAGTGAGTATTACTGAAGGAGATGATCTGCAGAAGGTATTTTCCCATAGTGCAGGAAGGGAAAATTGTCATCTGATTTTCTGGATTTATGATATAGTGTGTACACTGTGGCACACCATCAAACTTCCATGCAACAGTTTATCTCCAGCTTACTGACATTTTATAGGGGAATCGCTCCATAATTTAATGGGGAAAAAAGGAAAATATGCAGAATCCTTTAAAGCATGTAAGAGAATATAGTGGCAGCCTCTTTCTTACACTGAATGCATGATAATTCCCATGCCCTCCAAGACTAACACAAATTTCAGCACTTTACCACTCAAGGCTCATAAAACCTCCATATGCCACACACATTTCTGGATCAGGTTTGTGCATGTAGTGTGTTGTTAGTACAATCTGAAAAATTAATGTTGAAAATAATGCTCCTCTGCACTTTCCATTTGTTGTACTTCTAATTTTAATCTGCAGTGAGGAGTCTCGCATCCTAACATTCTGTTTTCTGTGAAATATCTGATGATTGCACACTCCGTTAGCTCAATAATTGCACTGCTAGTTCTGCTTTGGAGCCTTGGTAGGTTTATTCACTGCAAAAGGTGGGTGCTGTGCCACCCACCAGCTCCCTCCCACCTGTCAGCAGCCAGAGCAGCAGCTCCCAGGATGTCAAGGAGACAAGCAGCTTGGCACCAGTGGAGGTCTCACATCCCCACAGCCCTGTCCTGGCAAGCTTCAATCCTAAATCTGAAAAATTATTTCTGCCCTCCTAAGTTCCTGCTCTGCTCCACAGTGCCTCTCCAGGAGACAGCTGCTTCTGTTAGGCCCAAAGTTCATCCTTCTCCTCCACTTTCTCTTCAACTGCACTTATTGCTCTGGGTCTCAACTCCTGGCACCAATGCAGAGATCTCTCTGCAGCCTGAGCACATCCATCAGTGTGAGGATGGCAGTGTCTGTCAACATTTCTTCCATGATACTTGAGAGCACTTTGAAACCACTGCTGGCTGCCTCTCAAAAATCCCAGCGAAATGTGGATTTCACTCAGCTCTGTGCTCCAGAGTCACAGACCTCCTGGGCACGGGGTTCCAGTCAGCCTCATCTGTGCTCCCAGTCCAGGAGCACTTTAAGTGCAGATAACCCCATCTAACCAGGATTATGGATCTTCACACAAATGCACAAGATGGTTTTCTGCACAGGTGCACACTCCCCCCTTTCCTGGGGCTCTGTAAAATGTGGTCCTTTCATTCAGTTTGTGTACAGCCACACAAACAGCTGAATCAGCTCTCCTGAAGAGACCTTCTGAGGAAGGGCAGAAGTGATCACTGGGGGGAGACAGCAGCCTCAAAGGCAGTTTTTCTCACAGATTTTTGCTATAAATGGGATCTGTAACCACTGAAACTCCTGGCACAAAGCCAAGGAGTATCTGAGGGAGCTATGGGAGGGAGCTGTGAAGACTTGTGTTTTTTCTTTCTAAGCCGGGTATGCTAAGCATTCCACGACAGAAAGGTAAAATAAGGATTCAAACAAAATGAGATGGATGGATTTTCCACTTCCTGCTGACATTTACCACTCAGCTCAGCCCGCTCCACCCATGGGTGCTGGTGAACTGTCTTTCTGACAGGCTCTGACCCAAATCTTCCCTGTGGCTGACACGTCTCTCTTCCCTTCTCCATTCCCAGCTATGGTTTCAGCAACCACAGGCAAGCTAGCAGAGAAATACCAGTGTGAGACACTGGTGTGCTTACGTATGTTTCCATCAGAGGCAAAAGTCAAATGCAAACATATAGTGTTAGGCCCAGGTACCCAGGACTGGCTTCAGAGTGTCAGGATTAGTGCTCCACAAAGCAACCAGTCTGCACTGCCTCCTGCCACATTTCTGCATGCAGAATATCAGGGTTTGGAAATGGACATACCATGTATGAAGCCTGCAACAAGCTCCAATCACCCTGGCTGCCCAACTTACACCCACACACAAAGGACAGCTCCAGCTTCAGGTGTTTCAGAGACATCTGGGATGGTTCCCCCAGGAATTGATGCAGGTTAGACCAGCTTTAGCTTTCTTCTTGTATTATGTTATATCTACAAGGAATTTTACCTGCATTGTGCTTCTTAAGTGGAATTCAGATGCAGAGCCAGAGATTCCTCCACAACTGTCTCAGAAAACTGTGATTCACCAGATGGCCTTTGCAAAGGGCCATCCCAGTGCTTGTCCTCTAGAACCACCCCAGCTACACCAGCCAACCTCTCTCATCACAGTGCTTGTACACATGGGGGTCCCACTCCAGCAGGTTTTCCTAGCAGACAGTCATACACTTATATTCAGGGTATGGCTGCAAACAATTAACTTACTCATCTAGAGCAAGCTTTCAGTACTTGCTGGGGGGAAAATTATTTCCATATTATTTCTGGAAGATTATACCATTTCTTCCCATTTTCTCCTTTCCTCTGGGCAACACCTCCCCTTTGCATAATGTCATTATGATGCCTAAACTCTCCAAGATACATACCAGGAAAAGGAGAGTGAAAGCAGCAATCACAGAAAAAAAAAACAAAACACCACATTTTATGTCCAAGGTACTCAAAAAAATTCCTTCCAAAATTCCTTGGCATCAGAAGCATGGGGAATCAGAGCCACCCAGTAGCATATAAAGGTGGGGGTCCTGTGTGTAGCTGGGGCTGTACCAGCAACATTAGGGGAGGTATTTTTACAGACACTTGACATAGAGACTCTCAGAAACTCTTGCTGACATCTGTGCCACTCTAGTCAGACTGGCCAAATTTAAGGTGACACTGGAACATCACCCTGTACTGTGATCATATCCTCCCTTGGCATAAATGTACATCGGATGAAAAGGTCAGAGATTCTTACATATTTATTTAAAACACAGAGACCAGACTGCTGTAAAATGTGGGACAGGGCTGCCTAGGACATCAGCTCTACAATGTAGGGTTTTGAATCACAGCTTCACGTACTCTTAGTCTAAGTTCACTGTTGGATCTGAGTAACGATAGGGAAAGAGAAAATAAAAGTTGGTTATGAAGTCCTATAGCCCTGTCCGGCCTGATTCCTTCCGTAAATTTAAGAAACTTGAAAACTGGTGACAACACTGGTGTCCCACCCTTTCCAGGTTCCATCCAGCCTAATGAGGGCTGTGCCAGAGTACTGTCTTTCCACAGATTTTCATTGTTTCCCTCCTCAAAGTCAAGGCACAAATTTCCCATTAAAGACACCTAACAAATGTTCTAAGTCTCAAGAACAGCAAAGCTATGTATCAGCAGCCAGGGATATGGCTTTGTCAGTGCTGGCTCTTGGCTTAAATCGATACCATCCAGCTATGGCATGGGAAATGAAAATGAATTGATGCTCTTGGATCTTTTCCCAGCAGGCTGGAGTCTGCTTCTCAATGTCACCAGAACAAATGTTTCTGTCTGGGTCTCCTCCTGTGACTTCAGCAACGCACACCAAGCTGATAGGAGTGACCTGCCCTCTCAGCCTTATGCCTGCTCCCTGCCCAGCTCTGCATCTGGGCACTCCTTGGTGCTCATTGCTATTTCCCTGACTGAACCAGTCTGGCAAAGACATGGGAGAGTGAAAATCTTAGAAATTTTTTCAGCCACAAGCACTGAAAATGGTGCCTTTGCCTGTTACTCATGTCCTTGTAAACATTTATCCTCAGATGGCATTGGAAGATCTACATTCAATACTGTATCTGTATTTGCTCTTGGTACACCTAGGGCAGTGAAAATCAATAAAGGCAGTTTCCTTCACAGGAGCCTGATGCCATGGTGTTTGCCCATGGCACATCCCATACACACAGCTCTTCATAGCTAAAGAGGACTGCACCGAAGTAAAAATATCACAGCTACTTCTAATCCTACACATTGTAAAAGAATATTCTTACAGAAGCTGAAGGGTCGGATTGTGTAACCTTTACAGCACTTACCTGCACAACCAGCCCTTTGAGAAGGTCTGGCACAGAAATTTTGCCCACAAGTTTACAGTTTCAATAAACCTCCAAATTAGCTAATGAAGCATTTCCAAAATGGCTGATGTCTCAGTCCTCAATTTCAGAGGGTGCCTTTCCTGATAAATGTAGCATAAATGTAGAGTAAAATACTTGCAGGAAGAAAACTGTACCCCCAAACTGATAAGGTGCTGTAGTAGAATGATTCCTCCAAACCTGTGAAAGTTTTGAATCAGATTTTATTAGGGAGGAAGGATTTAGACAGACTTTTTACTGCTTCAAGTTGGCAGCAAAAAAGAAGAAAAAGCATTCACATAAGTGATTCATTTCAGCAGCTCCAGGACAGCATGTAGTTTCTTACAGGGAAATAATTGGGATTTGGAAATGTGTAAAAGATCACTCTAAACGCCATGTGCCCTTTAAATCTAAGAACAATGTTGGTAGGCCACTGTCAGACTGACTGTGATAAAGAAATTTCTGCCAGAGGAAATAACAACAACTCTCAAAGACAAAAAACCACCAACAACAAAACCAACAAAAACCAACAAAACAAACAAAAAACACCAAAAAAAACCCCCAAACAAAAACAAAACCCAAAAACATCAAACTATAGAAAAGAAAAAATAAAACCAGGAGATATTGTTGTCAAACTTTTAGCAGGTTGAAATCACTGCTACTGTGCACAATGGCTTGATTATGCAGTTTTCAAATAAGGCATCTAGAAAAAAACAAGCCGTGAATTATTTTGGATGTGAAGCCAAGGGAATTGATAAAAAATATTTTGGGAAGAGAAAAAAGTCCATTAGGAGGCAGCAGGACAGAAACAGTCCAGCTGTACCTCAGCTACTGATCAAGCTCTTCAAAATCATCCCAGGTTTTTCAGAGGATGATTTCACTGGAGCTCATTTAACCCCATGTTTTATGTGACAGAGCTTCTGATACTGAGCAGTGGAGAGGCAGAACAGCCCTGTGAACAGTCAGCAGGACTGCACACCAGAACTGCAGGATTTCTTTGCATTTTGTGGTGTTCTAGGATCAGTTCCAAACTCCCCGCAATCTTTGCATGAATCTCACAAGCTGTGCCTGACTTGAACTCTGCAGTCTTAGTAACAGGAAATTTCCACCTCCCTTTGACAACCAGTTGGCCACTGCTCTTGCATGAGAACTCGTAAAAGAAACCAGGAGCTGCATCTCTAAACATGGTGATTGCTCTGGGATCAAGTCAGCAACCCTGCTCTGTTCAGGCTGGAAACACCTTTGCATTTTAAAGTCAGCTCTACAGAGCTCCAAAATGCCTGGTTTGCTCTGCCTCAAAATACAGCTCACCCCTCCAGCACACAGGCACAGCAGAGGTGCCCCATCTGCATCCTTTTGTGTACAATGCTGTGTCCGTCTCCCAGAGAGAGACAGAAAATCAGCAAAACCCAAGAACCAACAATTCATCCCTTCCTCTCCTCCTGGTGGCAGACCAGAGGCCTACCCTTATCTACAGCAAAAATCAGGGAGGACTTGTGGTATCTGGCAGTCCCCTGTGTGATCACATGTGGGACTCAAGTATCCCATGTACAGCAGGATAAAAGTGGAGAACCAGTGCCTACACACCTTTTTCCACATTACATATGTCTGCCATATTTTTATAATATGCAGTGCTTAAGTCCAGAGTGCATCTGCTTGTTCATCCTTTAAGCTTCTTTGGACTTAAGTCTTATGCTGGGCTAATCACACTGCCAACATTTTGCTAATAATAGCAGCAGCCCTTCAGGAGCCCTGATTGCAACTTAACAAAACTGCAGTGATGCTGGATCTCTGAGGTTTCCTTTAGGGCAGTGCTTTCCCAGTCTAGTGAGGAGAGAAGCTGATTCTAAAGCTAAAATGCTCGCTTTGGGACCCTCAGAGTCCCACCCAGGCTGTTCACAGGTGTCTGCTGAGATCCTCTGGGAAAGTCAGCAGTTAGCAGCCCCATAATGAATGCTGAAATAATTTACTTAAATTAATACATTCAGAGTTAAACATGTTGCTAAGGCTGATCAATACAAGCACAAATATAAACAAAGCCCCACAGGCACAAGGAACTTGGGATAGTAACCTGGAATACCTTCCTCCAAAGATGCATTTCCCTTCCACTGTGGGTGTATTTCTTCTGTAGGGGAAGTCCTGTTGGACATCCCAGCTGGGACAGTACCTGCCCTGCCAGGGAAGAGGTGCCCAAACTTAGCTTGGCTGCTGGGCAGGGAGAAGGGCAGGTTTCAAACCATGGTGCAGCACTGCTGTCTACATGATCATTTTGCAGTCTTCAATTACTTCAGAAAAATGATTTAATTAAGGCCTCTTCTTACAGTTCTAGTTCAAACCTACAGACTGTCAGCTTTACTGGTCCTAAACTGAAAGAAGAACAGTCCCTGAGAGAAGACACTCTAGGGCTCCTTAAGCTATGCTTGTGTGGACTGTCTGGCAGAGATGGCATCGATCACTGGGGTTTCAGAGCACCAGTGCTCAGGGAAAACACACATGCCCTGTGTGAAGGCTGGAATTTGCAGTGAGAGGCAGCCATAAGTAGCTTTGAATGCTTGAGGAACTTGCCCAATTACTAAGTGTGTGAATTACTCGTACACCATAGTAGTGCTGGCTCACAGGGACAGCACTGCCTCACACACGTTAACACACTCAATTTTAAATCCAATTTACTTAACTAGATTTTAGTTACAAAGATAGCCAGAAATGTATCTCATCCTCCTGAGTCAGCTCATGCTAGCATTTTCTTCAGTCTCAAATATACATAAATATTGATCCTGACAGCAACCAGTTTATAACTGAGCTAGCTTTTGCCTCTTGTTAAACAGATATCACAGTTTAGTAAGTTAGAAGTTGAGGTCCTGAGAGGCATCTGTTTCCCAGCTTTGTTGTGCATTACATACCCAGAGTCTCCACTTGCCCAGCATTTTACATGCACAGGAAATCCCTGCAACTACCCAGACCAGAGCCCAGAGGGCTTCGACACCATCCACTACCTTCAGATATATCCCCTGGACCTTGTAGAAGACAAACAGCAAACCAGAGCAGCAGAGGTACTCTGAAGCTCTTTTGACACCCTGCCACTCTCTCCTTCTCAGCCCAGCTCTCCTTGCAAAACTGCCTCTGAATTCCCTTTCTGCAGAGGATGCCAGGAAGTCGGTGACTCCAGCCTTTCTGCAGAGCTGTCTGCTCTGGAGGGGTAAGCAGGAGGGCTGGGCACCCCAGTGCACAGCACAGCACTCTTTCTCCTGGGGAGTCTCGCTCTGGCTGCGTATCCCCTCTCAAGAGGAAGCTGCAGCTCCCAGATTAGACTCTGGCCCTAGATAGCAGCCGGGGTTTTCCTGCAGAGCGCAGCCGGGGCAGGGGGGGCAGCCCCGGGTACGGTGGTGCTGGGATAAGCGTGAAGAGTTCTGCAGAGACTGCTTATCGCAGGAGGGAAGGACAGCACACAGCAGCAGCCAGACAGGCACCCTCGGGATATGTCTGAGCAAAACTGCGGGGGAAAAAAAAAAAAAAAAAAAAGGGCAGAAAAAGAATCCTAGGGTGCTCTGTACACCAGCTTTCTACGACTTTTTAAATTTCAAGCTGTGATTCTTGGTGGGTTTTTTTTTCCTTACTCTGCATCTTCTCTTACCGTGATCCTCATCTTTCAGAAATGTTGCCTGGCAGTAAGCAAGACTCACTCAACACCGTTCCTTTTATTTTGTAACCAACGATACCGTTAAATGTAGCATCTCCCATAGATGATGCCTCAGGAGGAACAAGCTAAATCCACCCACCCCAGCAGAGGGGAACCTCCAAGGGGTGCTGGCAGCAGCCATGGCACCCAGGCCTTCCCCCACCCCAGCTCTACCCAGGCAGCTCCATCCACAGCCTCAGGTGCAAGCCAGTCTGGCCTAGGTCAGCAATGCTGTAGGATGCTGTCAGGTAAAACCTCTTAAAATCCACTTTTACAAACCACCTGAAGCAACAAAACTACCCAGAGCTGGTTAGCAGAACAGCATGTTTGTGCATTTATTCCTAATGGTCTATACAACCCATTCCCAACTCAAGAATTTTTTGTTTATGGGCACAACGTGTTCATTTTATGGGAATAGACCTGCTCTGTGCTGGAAGACTTCCTGCAAGCAAATGTGGTGTTAATTTAGAAGATGGCATTCTTCCCAAACAGTCATTATTAAACCAATAACCCTACATTACCTCCAGCATCAAGGGGCAATGTGCTGTTGGAGGCAAGACAGAACAAAGGTCCTGGCTGTAGTAATTACAAAAGGGCTTAGGGGCTGTTCTCTTTATGGAAGGGAGAGAGATGCAGCCTGGCCAAACTCCAGTGCATGTGGTTTTAAAGATCCTCACTTGAGTTGTATTGTGTTGATGTGCAGTGCTAAAGAGCTACCACTTCTGCACCCATGCCTGGCTAAGTTACAGAACTAGTTTCAGCATCTCTCTGCCAGCAACGACCTCTCTCATGACTTTTATCTTGGAATGGGTGTGTGTTTGTAATCAGCTTGAAAAATCTGTTTCTGAGCTAAAGTCTAAAGCCGCATCTTTGCTACAGAAACAACTGTACTCTGTAACACAGCTTTCCCTCCCCTTAGCAGCATGGGGAATCATTTGCTGTCCTGGGAAACTGGTCACAGCATAAGCCCGCAGGGTTTTGCAACATCAGCCTGATGCTTTTGGTTTAAGTGCTGAACACACAGTACAAGCACAAGTGGACAGCCTGAACTGGGAACTCTGCTGCAGTGCTAAAATTGCCAATCATTCAGGAAACCTTGTAAGCTGATCAGTAGTCTGGGTAGCAATTTTATCAGTTCATGGTAGAAAGAGCAAGGGGTTAATGCCAAGGTTAAAACCACTACTGAATATTTCTCACTTCTTTCAGTTCTGGTAATCTTAAAAGATCACTTTGCAAACTTGCTTGAGAACCATTTTATTTAAACGCCTTCCCAAAATGTCTTTCTGAACAGACCATTCAGGCTTTGCTCAGCTCTGAGAGGGCAAGGATGTGAACCATCAGCCTAACATAAGGCAGACCAAGCATAAAGGCATCATGTCACAGCTGTGGATGGCTCTGCTGCCTCTGGAGAATGCAGCTTTCTGCACTGTGCCTGGAACCAAACTGATGCTAACAGTCCCTCAAAGGTCTTTTCTCTTCAAAGGAATCCCAAACTTCCAACTTCCCAAGCTACTTGGCACGCAATGTGTCCACAAAGAACTCTGCCTCAGTCTGTACTTCTACATGCAAATCGATGAATACATTTATAATAATTTGGTTTGGCCTAAGCAGAGCAACAGCAGTTGCTGTCTGGCTGAGGTTCAAGCCTCTTTTTCAGTAGGGAAGACAATTAAGGAAACAGTGTGCCTAGAGAGGCTGGAATCTCTGTCATAGTCTAACCTGTTCCCACATCATGCCAAGTAGCCAGTATGAATGAATTTAGGAAGGTTATTTCTGCATGTGGCAGAATGACACATGGCTTAATGACACCTTTAGATATCTTCTAGTCCTGCCTATGGAAGCTTGCTAAGTCATTTATTTAGCTGCAGAGAGCTCTCCATGAGTGATAGCATCCTCCTTTACACCAGGAGGCCTGATGCCTGCTCAGTGACATCCACAGCTCTGTCTGTATCACAGAAAGCATCTTCCAAGAAGATAATTTATTGGAGAACTGAAGGATCCTCACAGAAATGTTACAAGGGCAGGAAGAAACAGAATGGGCAATTTCCCACTTCCTCTCATTTAATTAACACAGTAATTTTTCTTCTGGGCCCATACATATATTCTGCAAAAGTCCATTAGCCAAATAAAGAAAAGAGTGGGAGGTCGTTTGGATGATGTGTATGTAAAAAAAAGAAAAACCCTATCCTGAAATACTGTATTTTAGTTAAAAACCATACCTCCACAACTGAATAGGAGCTACAGCTCATACCTCTTCCTTCTTAGATTATCACCACCACAGAACAAGTTCAGCATAAGATACCTGAAATCAGATATTTTACTATGCAAACACACTTTTCCCCCATTAAAAAAAAATAGATAAGAGGAAGATATAAACATCTTATTTATTAAATCAAATAGAAATGCAAAATATATTTCACATGCCTTACATGGAAAAAGAGATGAACTTCCAAGACTTTAAAGCAAGACTGTGTCAGATGACACACAGGAAATTGGAACATTATAAACAGTCACAAAGAGGAGGAAGGACTGGGGGGTGAGGCAACGTGGAGATGATGGGCAGTTCCTCTTCACTCTAAGAAAGCTCTCCTAAGAACAAGAATGGAGTTTATGCTGAGCAAGCATCACAAGCCTGAAATTAACTTCAACATATACTTATTTGCCTCAAGAAGTACAGTTGGCTAATAACTAGTCAAAACAGTAGTCTAAATTATGTATGCCATAGACATATGAAGTGGACATGGGTTTATTTCTGAACACCAGTAGGGACAGTTGGAGAATCAGAAACATCTAAAAAAGCTTTTAAAAGCTGGATCAATTCATGGCCACATTCTGTGTAACCCCACTACTAAAATAAGAAAAAAAGCAAACCTATTTTTCTAAATATTTTAATTACTTTGTCATCCTCCAGCTCTTCCTACCTCCTACACACAATTTCTTGGAAGCTGAAATGACACTCAACAGCAAATACAAAGCGTACACCAATAGTATATTCCACAGTTTTTCTAAAGAGTCAATAGTCCAGCAATTTTAAAGTGATCTATGTGCAAAAAAATAAACACAGAAATAAAGAGGTCTTGAAAAAAATAAAATCCGCTGCAGCCTTAACTTCTACTTAAAAAACAATATATGCTGAGGACAAGCACTAAATTTCCCAGTGGAGGACAGGTCAGTAACTGCAAGTATTCTGCCAAACCTGTGACTTGGTGTTGCAGAACTGTTAAGATCCCAAGTTTACTACCCGCCAGCAAGTGGCAAACAGACTGTATCCCCAAAAGAAGCAAGAAAACCACTATTCATCAACTGATCTTCTAAACACACATAAACATATGGTGCAGGTATGTATTCAGAGGCTGCTACCTACAGCAGAGAACAGTCCTCCCAGCATGGCTAACAGTAAATGATTAACAGTAAAATGTGCAAGATTTGTAAGAGCAGTACTCGAAATGTTCTTGACTGCTCAATGCCCCTAGGCCAAAACTATCTCCTCGTTTATAGTGGTATAAGTCAGGGCAGCTCTGGTGAAGTTACAGTAGAAATCGCTGTGCATGAGGATTTCTGTGCGAGAACAGTTCCTTGAACTACAGACTAGTTCAGTCCTGACTGCACTACAATAGGGAATTGTGTTTAAACCATGAGTAATCATGTAATCATCTCCCAGCATAGTACTTCTTTTCTGCACACATGGAATGTAAATGGCCAAGATTTACAATTGATGATTTTGCAGATTTAATGGATTATATTTCTTTAATGTTTCTGGCAATGCAAACTCAGTTAAACAAAACAACACCAAAAAAACAACCATAAAAATATCCCACACTTACTGCTGTCTGCTTTTTTCTTTATTTGACGACTTATCTGGCACACAGTTAGGGTTTTCTAACAGTGCATTAGGTGTTCAAAACCATCAGATTACTTGGGCTGGGGGAGGGCAGAAGGGTGGTCTTATGGTTGAAGTCCAGGTGTGGAAAACACACCACAACAGGCAATAAAGCTAAATCACATTTGGGTAAATTGTAACTCATGTCTCTGTCATTAGTCTAGTAAACGAAGCAGACACCCTAGTTCCTAAGCAAGGGCTGTGAAACAAAACAGTCACCAGCTCATAAAATGCCTTGAGTTCCCCAGGTGAAAGCTCAGAAGAGGAGCAGAACATGAGCAGTAAAGTCACTTGGTGTGTAATGGCTTTCAAAGACACCTTGCAAAACCAGTTCAAATATCAAAACTGTCCCCAACTTGAAAGCCAAGAGGCAGTATTTCTCCCTTTTACCACCCACTGGTGAGTGGGACAGAAGCATTATCGAAGCCGAGGGGGAGAGCAGCTGCAGGAATGGGATGAGTCTTTGCCGGTGTAAAGCAGTAGGACACTGGACCACAGAAGAAATCTCACCCAACAAGATGAGGCCTTGAGGATGAAGGATGAAGGCAAACACACTTGGCCTGATGCAAATCACATACCTTTTCACAGGAAAAATGGTGGTTCTGGTGCAGTTCAAAGCACAGTCAAACTGTTTTCACTTGCTGAGGATGGCTAAACACTAACACCACACATCAACAGGTGTTTCGAGTGCTGTTAGAACCACACCATATACAACACTTAACCTCGGTTTTCCCCCCTTAATGCACTAAAGTAAATCCAGACCTTAAGGAATAACTTGCATAGTAAGAAAAGGTCATCAATTGAATCATTTACTTTAAGCAGGCAAGCAAATTTGTAAACATTCAAAAGCGGCAGCATCCAAGTTACAAACGATTTAAGGAAAAAAGAATTGAGATTAAGGTTCTTTATCCTCCCAAAAATTTTTGAAATAATCTTTTAAAACACTGCAAACATTGAACACTCCTGTTACACCCCTCTTCTAATCCTGCCAGTAGCCCTGCCTTCCAAGGAACTCTGCTTTCTAAAACACATGGTCTCTCTCACAATTGCCATACTTCTTAGCATTTGCTATTTGGAAGTCAGCTACCAGAGCATTTCACCTCAGCCTAAATGCCGTTAGCGTAGGGAATGCTTGTGTCTTGATTCAGCACCTCTTTCACTTCCGAGGGCAAAGTGTCAAAGAGGTGATCTTCCACCACGAGCCCGCTTTTCCTGAGAAGAGAACACTGCTCCAGCGTGGCTGGCAGACGGTCCAAGCAGTTCCCCTTCAATTCCAGATGAGTCAGCTGCAACAGTTTACCAATTTTATCTGGGATTGAGGTAATAGAGTTTTGTCCCAGACTCAAAGTCCTCAACTTAACGCATTTAAACAACTCTTTTGGCAAAATTTTGACTTTGTTTCCCGTAATGTAAAAATGCTGCAGATTTTGAAGACAACCTATATCTTCTGGAATCAATGCGATTGAGTTGTAGCTTACGTCTAAACACCTAAGTTTCTGTAAACTGAACACTGCGGGTGGTAAGGATTCGAGTTTGTTATTGGAGAGATAAAGAGACTCCAAATTCCTTACATGGGTAATGGAGGGAGGAATTTCAACTATTTTATTATGCCACAGCTTTAAACAAGTCAATCTTTTTAAGTGCTGGAAACTGATGATTTCTTCAATTGTGCGTATGCTATTTGACTTTAAATCCAGTTCCTGTAAGTTAGAGAGGCTGAAGATGGCATGGGGAATTCTCTCCAGTTCACAGTTCTGAAGTTCCAGCTCCGCAACATTAATCATTTTCTTAAGGCTATTGAGTACCACAAGCTTAGTGCCGTCATTATGAATGACCAGTTTTGTCAGATGTGGTGCCACATCTGTGATATTGGGGGGAATTTTGGTCAAATTGCTCTTCACGTGGAGGATTTTAAGATGTCTCAACTCTCTGAGAGATTCAAGCCCTATCATTTTATTGTTCTCAGAGTTCAAGTTGCCTACCAAGTACAATTCACGGAGGTTTTTGAGCAAATACACCCACGCAGGAATTTCTGCAACATCTGTGAATTTCACATGAAGGCATCTCAAGTGGTCCCGGAGGAAGCTGAAGGCAGTCTGCTCGACCTTCACAGGACAGTGGCACAGATGAAGCTCCTGAAGATTTGTCATCTGGGAAATTTTTGGTGGGATTTTCGCTTCGGAAATCAGCTCCAGTTTCAACACATCCAGATCTGTCAGATCAAACACCGCATCAGGAACCCCTGACAGCATGAAGAGATGCAGCTCCTGCTTTTCCTGGGCATTGCGGGAGACGTGTTGCCGCAGCTTTTCAAAAGTCCACTCGTGGTTTAAACTGATTTCCCGTAGTTTGTTCTCACTTACCTCCGACAAGAAGACACCAAACCGCTTAGAATACAGCTGGTCGTACTGATCTACCATGTGCAAGAGAAATGCAAAATCATTTTTGACATCAGGGATATCACTGAAGCTACTCTCTTCTCTGACCTTTTCAAAGGAATATTCTTTCAAAGGAATTCGGAACAGCCAGAAAAGCGTGTAGAGGCAGATAAAACCATAGACACAAATGAGGGAAATATAGCTGATCAGCAGCTTCTTTAACATGTAAGCCATGTTGTGCGTACATTCAAACTGCGTGTAGCCTATCAAGTGTTCCACTTTTGGGTTGCAGATGTGTTCAAAACTAATGGTGTTAACAAAGTTTGCAGTGTAGCAGAGAATAAATATGAACTTGACAGTCTTGATGACAGTTTGGCCAACGTAGAGCTTGTAGATCAGATCACTGTCCTCCACGTGAGCCCGAAACTTACGGACTTTCTCAAAGAGCGCTTTAGCTTGTTCTCCGTCTTTCTTATCTAAAATAGTGACGCTAGGAACCTCGATCATTGGCTTGTCGGCTGAAAATTTGAAGCCAGACTTTGTTATCATGGGAGTGCTGGCACTTGGGCTTCCTTCATCACTGCTAGTGGAAACATACTTGGGCAGGGACTGGGCACCAGTTAACCTCTGTTTGTTCTCCTCGGAGTCCTCACATGCCGTTTCAGACAAGGCTTTTGTAGTCCAAGGGGACTCAAAACACTTCCCTAATATAGAAACAAAGTGCTCGATTTTTGAGCAAGTCTTGGGATATTTGAACCAAAAATTGCTACTGACTATTAAAATGATAGTATGGATGAGAACAAGATAGGGAAAATACTTCGAATACCAAGGAAGAGCCAAGTGATAGCACATCTGGTTAATAAATACGTATTGCTGAAAATCCAAATTTGTCTTACGGCCTGAAGAATCTTTCTGCTCCTTCTTCAGCTCCTGGCCTGATTCAGTGGGATGATACTGAGAAGAGGTAGCTCTGCTCAGAGGTACTTCAGGCGTTACAGTAGGGGCACTTCCGAAGGAAACTGTTCTCATTGATGATGATGCTTCTCCTTGACCAGTGGTTGTCTCAACAGTGGTAAAGTCAGCCCTTCCTGATGTACTGGGTTGTGCTTTTGAATTTACAGTAGACTGCAAAACTGGCAAGCAGACCACCTGGTCTTTGGTGAGCTGCATGGTTCCAGCAAAAATGGCAACCATTAACATAACAACAGCTAGATAATCCATAAATACATCCCACCATGGCTTCAGGATACGGTATGTTGGCTGGATGTCATTGAGCGATGCAACTTCTGCAAGGGTAAACATTCCTACAAGAGAAAAAAGACAAAATCAATATTGGTGACTGTTAAGTAGGTTATTTTGCCATTTAGTAACAATCACACCAGGACACGTAGATTCTCAAAGATCCTCAGAAGGCTGCAGCTTTCATTATGTTTCACTGCCTGTCACGTATTGTCCATCATTCCACTCAACACTGTTTCCTCAAAAGGTATGTACTGAAATTATACATTAACCTAACATAAAGTCCCAACACGTGGAATTCAGTACTATTATTTTCTAGTACACTGCATTTAAACAAAATAGCACTTTTAAAATGCTTTGCTCATGACTTGTACAACACATTCAGGTATCTTGTTACATTATGAGCAAGGTCTCTCATTTCTTTTCATCTAACACAGTAACACTTAATGCCTCCCACTCCTTGATATTGTGAGCATCCACATTACTTACCAGATTGAGTGGCCTTTCCCAGAAGTACCACTGCACAAGTGAGTCTTGTGGTATTTACATGAATATTTGAATTTTTTTAAAAAACATGTTTGGATATTTTACAGGGAGAAAATTATCACCTATTCACGGAACCAATTGGTACTCTATTTTTTTTCTCCAATTAATGATGGAATAATCCTTCCTCAGAAAAGCCCAACCCATCTAATCAAGAAAAATCACATAACTCTCTTAGCATAATGGGAGAATTATTCTTTTCAGATTGTCATCACAGCCTGGTGATTATAGGAAGCTATCTAGTCCAGGTAGCATGAGAACAGGTTGCAAGGCTTCCACTTTAACATACACACTCTAAGAAAAAGTGGTAAAATGACTGTGTGAGAATCCAAACCTCTTTGCAGCTTTAAATAGCTTGCTTCACTTTTTGTTTTTACAAAATCTAGGAGATTCAACTTATCAGCTTTTTAAAAAATAAGCTTCTGTGCAAGCAGGATGTGGTAGAACCATCATTTTATCTGCTGAACTTATGATCCAAATTTCCCATTTCTAAAGTAAAATACGCACCTTGTGTGCAGGCATGGGGTGAGGAAGGAGTCAAGAGGTACATTACCACACATTTGGCTCCTTTCAGTTGGGAGAAGAATGGCTTAGCAGAGCACAAGGAGATCAAATCAGGAAATATAAAGATGCACCACATTTATTATTTTTAACTTGCACCTTACAAACCCTAAAGGACAGTGGCCCAGGCAACGAATATACAACAGAACCACCTGAATATTTCTCTTTTTCAAAGAAATGTAGGCTGGAACAGACAATTCTATACACTCAAATACCAGCACCAGCTCAAGCAACTCCCACAATCTCAGTCTGCAGGGAAGGGCAACCATTCCCCTTATGGAGCCCAACATGGAGTTCACAATTAGAGTCTCTACTCCACCACAGGGAGGGATCCAGCCCCTGGCCTCCCATGAGCTCTTGCCAGTTTTGCATACCTAGCCTAGGATTTGGTGAAGGCAGTCATAGGAGAGAGGGCTTTAGCTCACCACAACACTCATCTCAGTGCTCTTGGCACAGCTACCAAAATGTAGAAGGCTCAGGTCCTCAGGGAGTGGGCAGAAGAAACTTCCATCTCTATTTTCCAGTAGGCAAATGAATGTCAAATACCCTTCCCTGATCAGTAACACAAGTTGTCCAAGTCTTAACAGTTGTCCCGGGTCCACAAGAACCTCATCCCAGCAGCAAGGCTCCTGAGCCTTTCCCCAGGCACCTCCCCCAGCACTGCAGTCCTACAGGAGGTGCTGAAGGACACAGACGAGAAACACACCCCACAGCTATCAAAGCCTCACACTGCTTTACTTCAAGTTAGCTACAAATTCCCATTTTCTTTAATGTTTCCTGGTGCTTACCCAGACTGAGTCCCAGCATGACTGCTTGCCCTAGAATCACTACCTTTGACATTTAAATAACAACCATGTGCGGAAGAGTAACATTAGCCATTTGTACTGATGTGAAAGGATAGATACAAAAAGCACCTTCCTTACTCCTAAGGCACAACTGCCACCTGCCCAGGTCAGAAAAACCAGAAAACAGCAGTAGAAGCTTTTTTTCCTTCATGGATTTTTTTTTTTTTTTCATTCATGGAAGCTGTCTGGAGTGATGTTCCCGTGCATCTCCAGGCTACTTTCACTATGGTCTCACCCACCTTGGTATCAGTAAGAATTTCTCTACCAGGTTACTGGTGAAATGAGTTCAACAGGAGAGTACACAGCCAAATGCTGAGCAAGGACAAGTCACACATGCTTATTACAGCCATGCTGCTGCACACAGAGCTATGGAATGTGCAGGTAGAAGGAGATGACATGACTGCTGGAACAAACATGGGTAGCTGCTACTGCTCGTCCCTCTGGGGCTAGCCTTTTCCTCAACTTTGCACTAGCTAATTATGTGGGAATTTACTTCATTGTGGTTCAGGGCACAACCTGCAGAATTCCTTTCACAGAACTGAGGTGATTATTTTGCTTCTGCTGTGGGAACATGTGGATAAGCACCAAAAGCCAAGCACTGCAGACGTGGTTGCTCTAAGCACCTGAAACAATGGAACAGAAATGAAAGAGCACAAAGTGGTTCCAGCTCGAGTCTTGATAAAAAAACCCAGAGGTAAAAATGACATCTATCAGATCTCTGTCCTGCACACATACAAAATTATTTCAAAAAAGGTAAGGTCATATAATCCTCTTTGTAATGCTGTAGGCAGCATGGTGTAACAGGAGCTTTACAATGAGAAGCACCACATTCAACTCTGAGCATGTCTTTTCTTTCAAGTTACTGATATTCACAGAAGAGTTGCTGTTTTGGCAGAGATTAGCAGTTATAAAACACAAAAAAACGCTCTGTGGTCTTAGTGCTAACCCTGTGTCTCATAAAAGAGAGGCAGATCTTTCCCTAGCAAGCAAAAATCAATTCCAAGAACTGAAAACAGGTTTCTGTTGTCACATGTCTAAAATATTTAAATGCTCTGACTCGTTAAGACTAAAATAAAAAACTATAAACCTACACAAAGTATAAGTAACATTCTGACTATGTGGCTGCAAATAAATTCACTGTTTTCCCTATTAAATCCATCATTACATGTATTGGTGTTTAACTTCACTAAAAGTAGTAACCATAGAAGTTAACTTCAATTTTGCAGATGCTTATAAATTAAACTATTAAGTGGGTACTCAGAACAAGTCTATAGTCTCTTGCCCTTGTTTTGGGTTTTCTTTATTATACAGCTAAATGTAAACTACTTAAAGCTTTTCAAGTCTACTGTCCAGAATATTCCTTGGAACAGGTAAATAGCATTTTCATCACTGATTTTCACTACCTTTTAAGGATACAAGATTGGACCTGGGGTTTCATGATTTACTGCAGTGATGAGAGGGGGGCAAGGGGGGGGGGGGGGGGGAAGAGGGGGGGGGCAAGGGAGAAAGAAAAGCAAGCTCTGGAGAAAAGAAGAAGATGTATGTTACAGAGCCTGCAACCTCCTGCCACAGAGTGTCCTGCCACCAAGGTAAGCGCATGCTCTATTCATAACCTCAGTGGAAAAAAAGGTCTGTAAGCAGGTAGCTCAAAATGAAGAACAAGGTACTATACAGCTGAAAAGCCAACATGTCTGATTTCTCATGATGAAAACATTAATTTCTTTCAGCCCTTTTCAGGGCACCAAATGGACCTTGGGGCTTTTAACACACCAAGATCTAGACCCTATGACTCTTGAAGAGAAAGAATTTTAGCTACCAATATAGAATTTCAGGAAACATTGTCCTCTTTAAAATAGAAATTTTACTGTAGTCGTAATAAGCACAGATTTTAATTCAAGCCTATTGCAGTACAATCTTTAAGGCTGCACATCTAATCAAAATCCTTTCCAAAATAAGGAAGACTTGTATTTTTAGCAAATAATCTTTTTCCTCCCAACCCTTTTGTATCCAGTTCTTTAACTTGGATGATTCTCTAGGATAACATTAACCTCTCCCAGCTCCATCCATTACCTACAACTATCTACTGAGTGCATTCTCTCTCCTGGAAAAAAAAAAATCCTTTAATCTAAATAAATGCAATTCTTCTAAACACAACTGTTTCTTGCTACCTTTTAATATTTTAGGTCGAAAAAACTTTAAAAGTTTTGAAAGCAGCATCCCTCTTTTGAGGGGTAGTTTGAAAGCTACCTCCCTTTTCACTGCTAATGTCAAATGGAGCTCTAGAATTCAACCCACTTTAATTTGCAGTCATATAAATTACAGTGAAAACAGAGTAGAAAAAAAAAAAAATTGACCATAACAAAATTTTTCTAAATTAGAGCCCAACATTAAATCAGCAAGGACAATAAACTAATTTCATAAATTGTACTTCTTACTCAATTACAACCCATTCATTAGTCTTAAAGTTATAATTGAAAGAGCTTAGACTGCATATAAACTGGTGAGTTTTTCTGACATACTTCAGACTGTAAATGCTTAAGTACAAAATGGCCTTATTTGGGTTATTTCTTAAGAAACTGTTCTAGCTTAAATACAACTTAGAGGAAAAGAAAGCAGTAGATTGGTATGTTACTAATGTTTATTTACATCCTACTTCTTCCTGTACTTACTGATAAAACCTTCATGTGTCTGCCCCTGTAATTCATTGGCCCTCCTGTTTTAAAAGCATATTTAAAGTTAAAGCAAATTCAAAGTTAGAACAAACAAATAGAAAAAGAAATGTAACACATAAACCTCTCATTTTACTTTCAGGTTCCCAAGACTCCAAACAAACACACTTTGTTTCAGAAAACAAAAAGATTCTTGAATTAGCCTTGTCACCACAACTGGTCAAGAATTTCCTAAAAAAACCCCACACTTCTAGTTGAAAAGAAAAAGTCTACCATGAACAAAATTGCTTTCTCCCTTCCCACAGGAAATTAAGGAGAAGAAAAAAAAGTTTTCCCATAACTAAAAGGCTTTTCTAGCTTGCTTTTGATCAAGGTTTAAATTTATTTCTGCTGCATATTTTACTCTCTCTTTCCACCAACCATTTCTACTTACTTTGTTTTTCTACTTCTGCAATATCCTATTTAGGCA